>NC_083115.1:22339016-22656036 GCF_949774975.1 Lagenorhynchus albirostris | reverse complement strand
GAAGTTGGAGCTGGAAGGATTTCCTTATATTGGATTTGGGTTGAGAGAAAACTCAGAACCCAGGATTGGACCCCCTGGTTTTTGACTTGAGCGACTGACGTGGCTGCCATGAGGATGAAGGGGAAAGTTGTGGGTGGAGCAGGTTTGGGGGTTTGCACCTGTTGATGTTGACACGTCAGGTAGACATCTGAATGTCAAACAGGCCATTAGATTATACAGGTGTGGCGTTTGGAAGGGAAGTATGGGCTGGAAATATAAATCGCTCCCATGAATACTTGTCTACAAGTAATTCATCTAGTTTACAATTGGGCATAATTTTTATATTAGGAGCACTTAGGAATTCATATAAAGTGATAACCTTTAAAATCTATAAAATATCTCAAGTAAATAAAATATTTGTAGATTCTAAGTTTAATAATCATATGGACATAATGTGTTTTATAAATATTTTATAAATATCCCCAACGTTCATATGTTGAAGTTCTAACCCCCAGTATCTCAGAATGCTACTGTGTTTAGAGACGGGCCTTCAACGAGGTAATTAAGGTAAAATGAAGGTATGGGGTGGGCCTTAATCCAATATGATTGGCATCCTTCTAAGAAGAGATTAGGACACAAACACATGTGCATGGAAGCACATATGAAAACACAAGGAGAAGACGGCCATCTACAAGCCAAGAAGAGAGGCCTCAGAAGAAGCCAACCCTGTCGACACCTTGATCTGAGACTTCTAGCTTCCAGAATGGTGAGAAAATAAATTTCTCTGTTCAATACCCAATCTGTGGTTCTTTATTAGGTATTAGTAAAATAATACACTAGATATCTAATTGAATTTGAAATAATTTTGTAGTTTCATTTTCGTATTTTTACGGCAGTTAGTTTTTTCTTGTTTTTAATTTCACAGCATTTTGTAAGCGCTGAATCTGGGCGTTGAGCCTGAGGCCGAAATGGCACTGGGGGTGAGAAGGCTTTGAGAGAAGGCTTGGAAGTTTAGACTTTCCTCAGAAGAGGATGGACTTCCCTGGTTTTTGATGTGTATCTGTAGGGATGATACCTTGATGTTCTCTTTATTTTCAAGTTCTGTCTTTTCACTCTTTTCCTGTCTGGGTGTTGCCTTTCACAGGGAGAGGGAGGGAAACAATTACTTTTTAACTCCTTTCAGAATAAGGCTTTATTAGCATATGTATCTCACCAAAGGCTAGGAGAGTCATTGTAATTTAATATAGTTTATTATCCGGGTGTCGATTTAAATTTGTTAGTGGGCGAGATATTGTGAACACAGTTGTTAGGAGATTGAACTTAGTGCGATTAAAAGCCAGGCAGCTGGGGTGCAGCATGTTTCTGCCTGTTCATTACTCACAGGTAAACAGATCGAGTCACTCGGTAATGTGCTAAGTATCCTCATCTGATCAGTGTTGTAGAGCCACGAAAGAGAATATGGTCAGCTGGGATCCGTGCCCGGAATTGGCCTTGCAAAGATACGAGGGTCCGGAAAACTGGCCCCGAACTGCTGGTGACATCGGATATTCCTTGAAGGGAGGATAAAATAAAACATTCTCATTCCCTCTCAGAGATAAGGCTTAGAATGGAACCAGCTGGTGGAGATAGCACTCACCAGTGGGAGTCTCGGCTCCCTGCGGGCCAGGAGTGAAGCACCCAGTAGTAGCTTCCAGAACATTCCCTGGAGCGCAGCACACAGAAAGTCTTGACTATGTTGGCTAAATAAATTGATCTGATTTTTTTCTTAGGAGTGAGCTTTGTTAGGAGGTAGGGGGAAAGAGCCTAGAATGTAAGATCACCACTTTCCTAGTAAAACTAGCAAAACTAACGTCCTAATGAAAATTAAATAAATCTAGAATGAGAATCCAAAGTCCAGAATCAAAGGTTAGAGCCAGAAGGAGAATCTCTAGGTGGAGAGGGACCCCCAGGCTCCCTTCTTCATAAAGGTTTCACTTCTGCTGGGGTTCTCTTATGTCACTGGGCTCTGCTGCCGACCCTGGCCCCAGGGTGTACGTACTTGAAAGTTCTTGCCCAAGCCTGGGCACCACTGCCTTCTCCATGTTCCCATTAATACAGCTACAGCAGACTGGGCCCTTCAAACAGGGTTCTAGAAGGTGAAGCAGTTGAAAAAGAAAACACTGTACATGTGAACATTGAAACAGGCTTACTTTCAAAGGCTGAGCTCATTCCTCTCCACCTCCAAAGACCTGGCACAAACCGGGTCAGCCCGTCTGCGTTGTTGAGTCCCAGCTCCTGGCTTATCTTCCGAGAACGTACTCACCCATCAAGATCGTGGCCCCGAAAACCAGGGTCCCTTTCTTTGTCCTATCTGAGGCTCTCCCTCCAAATTCCAGGTTCAAATTTGAGGCTCCCTCCCCTGATGACTGACCCGCGGCCCCCGTTACTCTTTCTCCAGTGAGCCCTCCATCCTTAGAAGCAGAGGGGGGCCCTGTGCAGCACAAGGCACCCGCATCAGCACCACAAGCCAGAGTAGCATCGAAGGGCATCTATCGACCACAGCCAAGGGAGGACCAGCCAGCTCTGTTCCATGTCACACGCGGACCCCAACACATACGGAGGTAGAGAGGAAAGGAAACAGCTCAGTGACAGACAACTGCGGCCACCCAAGAAACTGGCTTTGCCTACTTCACAGTTCAACCCCTGGCCTGCTGTGCATTTATGATATTTGAGCTGGTAACCTGAGGATTGAAGCGGAGAGATTGTGTCTTTAAAGCGGTCGCAGGAATGTCAAAAAACAAGTAGCAACTCTGTTTTAATGGTTTTTCACAGGGAGTAGGCAGCCTGACCTCCAGTACCACATCCTGCATGTGTCCTTGCGTCCTGAGTCAGGTCCCGCTTCCTGGGAAGGAGAAGGCTGTCTCCGGAGAGCAGGTGGGTCCACTTCTTTCTCTCCTGGTTGGGGTCTTAGATGTAAAGCTCTCAAAACAATGAAACGAAATTGAGTTATTTGTAGTGAGGTGGATGGACCTAGAGTCTGTCATACAGAGTGAAGTAAGTCAGAAAGAGAAAGACAAATACCGTATGCTAACACATATATATGGAATCTGAGAAAAAAAAAAGGTCATGAAGAACCTAGGGGTAAGATGGGAATAAAGACACAGACCTACTAGAGAATGGACTTGAGGATATGGGGAGGGGGAAGGGTAGGCTGTGACCAAGTGAGAGAGTGGCATGGACATATATACACTACCAAACCTAAAATAGATAGCTAGTGGGAAGCAGCCGCACAGCACAGGGAGATCAGCTCCGTGCTTTGTGACCACCTAGAGGGGTGGGATAAGGAGGGTGGGAGGGAGACACAAGAGGGAAGAGATATGGGAACATATGTATATGTATAACTGATTCACTTTGTTATGAAGCAGAAACTAACACACCATTGTAAAGCAATTATACTCCAATAAAGACGTTAAAACAAACAAAAAACACCAGTGCTGGCCTCTCACACCTGTCATTCCCGCAGCCGGTTTGTGGGTTTTCCTGGGCCTTTCTGGAGCTGTCATTGGCTAACAGATGCCAAATGCTTTCATGTTATAATCGCCCCTCCACCAACTTTTCCAGCAGCACGACACCCACCTTTGTAATGGGCACCACCTTGCCGTTGTCCAAGCATGAGCTGCTGAACTGAAAACTCCACTGCATGATTTAGTGCACAGGGTGGGTTTTTTCCCTAAGAAATGTAGCTGATCTTGGCCAGGTTTTAGTTTGTCATTATGCTGCATGTAATATTCTTAGATTAATCTTCCTTCCCACTCTCTTAGCTTTGGTTTACATTAAGTCATGCCTTGTTCAAAAATACTTTATTTCTTCATATTCTGAATACTAATATTTCAGATAGACATGGAAAATCTCTTTGAAATGGGTCAGAGAGTCTTTATTTGGCCAGGTAAGGGGTTGAGGAGAAATATCTTCCTGTCATATGTAAGATATAGAAAGTGCTTCTCTGAGTTTTAGTTTCGTTTAGTTTTTTTTTAAAGGATGACTTGGGCTATACTTGAGACTTGTTGAGGGTTTGAGTCCGTCTTAGGATAGATCTTGGTTTTCTTGTCATCTGGCACTTTTATCTTTTACCACTTCCTGTCTCAATTTTACTCGGTGCAGGGCAAAAAAAAATGTCACAAAACTTTAACACAAAAACATTAGTCAGGGCTTCCCTGGTGGCGCAGTGGTTGAGAGTCCGCCTGCCGATGCAGGGGACACGGGTTTGTGCCCTGGTCCGGGAAGATCCCACGTGCCGCGGAGCGGCTGGGCCCGTGAGCCATGGCCGCTGAGCCTGCGCGTCCGGAGCCTGTGCTCCGCAGCGGGAGAGGCCACAACAGTGTGAGGCCCGCGTACCGCAAAAAAAACCAAAACAAAACATTAGTCAGAGACGAACTCTGTTCTTCGCCAAAACCTAGGAGAGAAGGGAGGTTCAGTATTTGGATTTTTCTCCTTTTTCTTCCTGGAAAGAGCTCTTCTCTGGAAACAGCTCAAGACCACTGACTGTTCTTAATCCCACCTGTCTTTGAATCTTTGTGACTTTTAGTCTAAATAAAGTAAATGTCCTTGACTTTCAGTTCAGTTTCTAAATGGGGAAACCACGTGCAAAGTCCCTCTGCAGGGCTTTTTGGTATTTTAAACTTTTGTTCTTTCTTAGATGATGACAGTTCCTCAGTGAGTCTTGACAATAATTTCTAAATTAGCCTTGTCCGAACTTGTGCTCGGTAATCTCAGGTATTTAATTGTGAGTGTCACAGATTCCTAGCATTTCCAGTGCAGGTGTCAGATTAAAAAAGACAGTTTGACATCCTCGTTGCATGGGTCATTTTCGTCATTTTCCACACTAGGAGTAAGGTAATTAATATTGTCCCCTCATTGCAGGGCTAGAGTAGTGACTTTGTAAATGTGACACTTCCATATCTGGACTGTGTTGCACGTTCTACTGGCTATTGATCTAATGTGGGACCACAGAGGGTACCATGCTTAGAAAGCCATACCGTGGAAGGCAGTGAGATAATTCTATCAAGCAGCGGCATAGCCGAAGCTAATACACAGTCCTGGCTGCTGCAATGTTTATTTTGCATAATTCTTGAAAAGTGAACGGAAACCATGCTTTTAAATTGGATTAAGAGAGATTGTGTTCTGGGAGAAATCAGATGCGCGGTGTTTCAAGGAGAAGAGTTTGGAGCTTAGAGTCAGATGTGTTGTTGTTCATCTTCTTACAAATTGCTTCCCAAAGCTCACGGCTGGTTTTGAAATCTATTGGAGCTCTGGATGGAGTAGGAGAAGAATGAACCATGGGAAACAGAGATTCCTGGGTACCGATTCCAAAGTTGTTTCACAGTCAGCATTTTTCAGTGCTTCCCAAATATTTATCCCTTTCCAGGCATCAGAATGCTCAGGTCTCTACCCCTTTCCCAGTCTGAATTTCACCTGAGAATTTAAATAAGCAGTCCATAGATTGCTTGGTGAGCAAAGGATTCAGAGGCAAGGGAAGTGAGCTGTTTCAGGAGAGGCTGCATCCAGGCGCGGGAGTGACCTGTTCCTTGTGCCTGAAGACAGCAGCCTGGCTACCTCTTCTGACTCCATCTGTGTCCATTGATTCCCTGCTTGTCTGCATGGGTTGTGCCCCATCAGTCTTGTCAATCCCTGGTTATTTGGTCTTTCCTCTTTTTCCAAGTTCTGGATGTATATTCACCCACTGGCCAAGCTGTGCACATGAAAAAGTTTATTGAGCGCTTGCCTGCCAGGCTTTGGTTCCCAGTCTTTCTCCAATCAAGGCACCATACAGTTGATTTTATTAAATCATATCCTAGTCCCTGCCTTCTGAGATTGCCCCATATTAAGTTTAACCAGATTAGAGATAGTTTCAAACTCAGTTTAGTGAATGAAAGTTTACTGAGCATATACCATTGAAACTGAAAACATCCAATGTCTCTTTCGGAGGTATTCAAAGGAAACCAGAGCCCGGTGAAGATGAGTAGAATGGAAAACTGTTTCCAATTTCCTAAGTGGCATTGCTTACTTCATGGAATCAGATAATTATGATTATTTTATATTACGGAAAAATTTCCAGTCCATCACATTTCCCACTGTGAAAAAAAAAATCAGTGAATGGTGCATTTTGGACAAAATTTGAAACAGATGAGCTGTTCCTTTTCTGATCACCCACATGTAGAGTTGATGACCATGGATAAGAGAAATCAGTGGCCAACTTCAGAATACCCCAAATTAATGTTCTCAAATAGAGGAATACATAAGGATCTGAATTTTTTTCCAGCTTTACTGAGGTATAATTGACAAATAGAATTGTAAGATAAAGTGGACAATGTGCTGATTTGTCATGTGCATACGTTATGCAAGGATTCTCCCCAATGAGTCAGTTAAGGCATCCACCACCCCCCATATTTAAATTTCTCTTGTGTGTGAGAGAACATTTAAGTTCTACTCTCTTAGCAAATTTCAATTATAAAACAGTGTCATCAACTGTAGTCACTGTACTATACATTGGGTTCTCAGAAATTATTCATCTTATAGCTGAAAGTCTGTTCCCTATTTTCCCCACCCCCTCCCCCAGCCCCTGGAAACCACTTTTCTACTCTCTGTTTCTATGAGTTCAACTTTTTTTTTTGAAGATTCCACATATAAGTGATACCATGTGGTATTTGTCTTTCTCTGTCTGGCTTATTTCGCTTAGCGTACTACCTTCTAGGTTCATCCACGTTATTGCAAATGATAGGATTTCCTTCCTTTTTCTAAGAATATATATATATATAATTCAATTATATATACATTATATTTATATATATATATATGTATCACATTTACTTTATCCATTCATCTATTGACATACACTTAGTTGTTTCCATCTTTTGGCTGTGTGAATAATGCCACTAGGAACATAGAAGAACAGATACCTCTTCGAGATAATGATTTCCTTTCCTTTGGCTATCTACCCAGAAGTGGAATTGCCAAATCATATGGTAGTTCTATGTTTAATTTATCCAATGTGCTTTAGCTACATAGAAGATGCCTTTGGCGCCTACCATGTCTATAGCCCCTTCTGGGGAGTTCAGAGGAGCAGAGAAAGGCAGCGAGCCGAGCCTCTAGGCAGCGGAAGCCCTGGATGAGTAGAAGCAAGAGGAAGAGTTGGTTATTCAGCCATGGCCTTGGAAAGCCTGGATCTCCAGAATGACAGAGCTGTAGCGTGGAGAGCCAAGGGCAAATCCCACCAAAGGGACTGATGACGGCATCTCTAGAAGTGTGTTGCCTTCAGTTTCCCTGCCAGGACTGGATGCAGTCTGACTGTGCTGCCACTGCGGGTGCCCTCCCCAGCCCAAATGTCTGAGACCGAGGGCACCTGAGTGGGTCCCACTCCTCACTGAGTAAAAGAGTGAATTTACCAGCAAGTGTCAGGAGCTTCAGGGGACCAGGGTCCTAGGAGGTTGGCTTGGCCCGTGCTGAGCCCTGTAACGTTGGGGCTTCACTTTCTCATCATACGGCAGTTTTTTGAAGAGGGCCCCTCATCTGTAGGGGCTCCCTGTGCACGAGGCACAAGGTTGAGCACTTTCCATGCTTGTCTCTTCCTGTAGCTGCAGCAGCCCTGTGCGGCGGAGTCACGGCTGACCTTCCACAGGCGAGGAAGCAGGAATGGAGGCCCGGGGACTCGCCCAGAGTCATTCACGAGGGGAGGGATAGAGCCAGGTTCTGCATCCAAATACGATTAAATACAAAGCCAGTATCTTTAACCACTGTGTTGGGCTATTCTATGGTCTATTTTTGTCATTTATGCTTATCACGGGTATTGATATAGGAGTCTCCTAGACACCACGGATTGAGAGTGTCAAACATGAAAGCAAAACACTTTGTGTTTTTAATAGGACGTCATCCTTCATATATGAAGATAAGGCTCTTGACTCTGCGCATACAGCACACACGTTGAGCTTTCTTTTTTTTTTTCTTAAAAACAGTAGGAGAATTTTGCTTATTCACCTGTATTCTGAGTGGGTTTCACTTGTCTTGTGCCCAACAGCTTACATGTTGCAACACCTGGCATTTAAAGAGGAGCTTCCTGAAATAAAGAACGGGGGTGGGTGGCCTAAGGGGAGAGTATGGGAAGACTAGAATGGGGATTTTCTCTTTGCATCCAGTGAATGTGATATTTTCTATTCCAAACAGTAAGTCTAGTTCACTAATTGATAGGTCAGGGAATGACTGGATAAAGATGAAAAGAGAGAACCATTGAGTTGCCCATAACAGGGCTGTGTGTGTGTGTTATGTTGTGTTCACCAAGGTAAAATCTTCCCAGCCAGTTCCCGTGGGTGTTGGGGTCCAGGAAACGTGTGTCAGGATTAGGGGCAGGCGTCACAGGACTAAAATGCATATGATTCTCATGGAAGAATTATTGGTTAATGGAGATGGAAATTTGCTTTTAATTCGACATTTTTCTTTTCTTCTTTATACTAAAAACCTTACTTTATAATCTTATTACAAAGGTAACATGCCTTCATTTTATTTCGTTGTTTCTTTTGGCTGCGTTGGGTCTTTTTTTTTTAAACATAAATTTATTTATTTATTTATATTTTATTTTTGTCTGCGTTGGGTCTTCGTTGCTGTGCGTGGGCTTTCTCTAGTTGCGGCGAGCAGGGGCTACTCTTCGTTGTGGTGCCCGGGCTTCTCATTACGGTGGCTTCTCTTTGTTGCAGAGCACAGGCTCTAGGCGTGCAGGCTTCAGCAGTTGTGGCTCGCGGGCTCTAGAGCGCAGGCTCAGTAGTTGTGGCGCACAGGGTTAGTTGCTCTGCGGCATGTGGGATCTTCCCGGACCAGGGCTCGAACCTGTGTCCCCTGCATTGGCAGGCAGATTCTTAACCACTATGCCACCAGGGAAATCTTGACTTTCATCCTTGGTCCCTTGATTGTTCCTGCAAAGCATGAGAAATGTCCAAAAAGATAGAAAGCCCAAATCTAGATCTTGCCTTCTCAACACTGGCTGCCCTTGAGGGAGCTGACTTTTCACTGTCCCTGCACCAGGCCCTATTTGCCAAGGGAAAGCAAAGCTCTGGGTGGACCCCTCTCCTTCCTCCCTTGCAGGCTTTCATGGTTTCAAATATCACCTCTTGACTCCAAAATCTGGATTTCCAATCTCGACAGTCCATGTAATCAATCTTCTACAGAAAATGCACTGTTCACTTCACTTTTCTCTCTCCTTCTCTCGTGCTAAGACATCTGTATTACCAAATGCCAAGACTGTGACAACATCCTCTAAACTGGTCTCCCTCACTCTAGGGCCTTCTTCTAACCCGTCCTTTATCCTGGCATTAGTTTTAATTTTCTAAAGCAACACTTTGAACGTTGGCCTTTTCCTTGTGCCTCTGTGGTGCCTCTTTGATGCCTCCAGGGTAATGTGCTAACACTTGACCCTGGAAATCAAGATGCTTTGCAATCTTGACCTTATTTACTTGATCGACTCATCTTTCTCATTACCATCCAGGTACGGCAGCAACGATCCGCTTTTACTGAAAATCCTCAAGTTCCCCTGCGTTTCTCAGCCTCTCTTGCTGTTAGACTGGGCCCAGGTGGCTCAGTTCTGCCTGAGGAGATGTGGGTAGAAATAAGGTTTGTCGTTTCAAGGCTTGGCCTCGGCAGCCCCTACCTCGCTCTCCAGGTCTCTCTTTGGGTTTCGTGGTGTCTCCAGAGGCCACTTATTTAGAAGGTTCAGCTGCAATATGGTAGCACCTCCACCAGCCTGGGTCCCCGAGTGTCCATGTGGAGTAGAGCCAAGGTTGGACGTATAATATGAGTAAGAAATAGGTTTGCTTTTGTGTTAAGGCTTTTAGATTTTAGGCTTAGGTGGTTAGTAGACCTCTTGATTCTAAGTTAAGAGGCAGGACCAGTCCTTTTTTCGGCCACGCTGCACAGCTTGTGGGATCTTGAACTCCCTGACCAGGGATCGAACCCGCGTCCCCTGAATTGGAAGCATGAAGTCCTAACTACTGGACCGCCAGGGCAGTCCCTACAGGTGGGAACACTCTTGAGCAGACCAAGATGTGTGTGCACGTATGGGGTCAAGGGTGCATGGGGTGGGGAAAAGCTTCTTACACAGCTAATAAGTGGCAGGGGTGGGATTTGAACCCGGGTCTCACTCTACCATCTGAGAGGCACACTGCTCTCGAGACACTGAAGACTCAAGTCTGCAGGGCTAGCCCACGGAACTACCCAAGTTTCCCAGAATGTCTCCGGGATCCTCATTCAGTTCCCATGTTGCTGACTCCCTTGCCTCAACTTACCACCTTGTGCCTGGTTAGGTCTTTCTAGGCTCAGCGGTGGGTGTCACTTCTCCTGGGAATGTTCCCGAAACTGAAGACATGAATCTTTTTCCTCTCACAGAACCCTGGATATGTTTCATAGTAGAGTACTTCCTGTCTGCTAATTATCTACTTCCTGTGTTCGCTGATAAAGTCACTCTGGGCAGCGTGGAGATCCTACCCCTGTATTCCCACTGCCTCCTCAATTTGCCCATCCTAAACCTTTGACACGTTTGTTCAATGAATGAATGAACACGTGTCCGAATGGCCACATCTAGAAGATGCCTCCCTGTTACTATGCTGTCTTGCATTAGAAGAAAGGTGTGCTAAGTGATTGAGATTCTTTTTTTTTTTATCATGGTTACTTCAAAGGGTGGAAATTTTCTCCTTTCCGTTACCTCTGGCTATAACTTATTGACAACTTCAGCCTAAAATAGCACGTAGCAGCTTTTCACTGTGCCTGTTTGGGAACTTCCTGACGGCACATTTCGGAAGGTGAATGAGTTGTAAATGCCCCTTGCTCCATGTCTTAAACAGGTGTCTGCTTTCTGCCATCTTTTACGGTTATTGAAGGCACTAAAGATTTTAAACTTGGCCTATTTGACCTGAATCTGAAAATGATGGCTTTCTCCCCCGGTTCTAATTCTGACACTTGGAGTGACAGAAGAGGGAGCTCTGAGTTAGGTAATCGTGGCCCACCTTTGGGGAAGCTTCTCCTTGCTCTAGGCCCGGATGATGGACGGCTTAGTAACTCTTGAGGATGGAAACGAATCTGCAAGGGAGCAAGGATCCATCAGTGTTGAGCACCTCGCCAGAGGATGGTCCTGGGTGTGAGGAGGCGACTGCCAGCGTGGGGAGAGAGACCTCAGAGCCCCCTCCTCCAGAGTAACGCCCGCACCTCCCAGGCGGTAGGTCCCCTTGCCAGTGGTGGTGAATCTGTCCTCACTGGCATCGCCCATCCAGAAAAGGACATTGTGCTGCAGAGGGAGGGTAAGTAGCAGTCTCTTGAGCCCCCTGGTCCGCACCCTAAGCCCTTCACCCGTGGAAGGTTTCCTTGGTTGTGCCCAACACAGGGAAAATGGGCCGGGCCCCCTTGCTTCCCCCCTGTGGCAGAGTGCACGCCCTGATCTGTGGCTGCCGGAGAGGCTGATGGAAAGGGAAGGGGAGCCCTCAAACCAGGCGCAAGATTCAACCGCTCCCAGCTCGTCCTTCTGAAAACCACTGGATCCCAGGACCTTGATGCATGGCCGAAGGGCCGCAAGAAACTGGTGAGACAGAGGCCCTGTCGCAGGTGAAACCGCCCACAGCACGTGGCCTGGCTCCGCCACTGGGTTTGCACAAGGCCAGGACAACCGGTCAGTTCAGGGAAGGCCGTCACCTGTGCCGTCAGTCAGCGGGCCCCTGGCGCAAGGCCCCTTTCCCCCATCCCTCACCCTTGCTGACACCCCCACACACCGATGGTCTAAAGCTTTGCAGGAGAACCCTTGGATCGTTCTTCCTGGGAAGGTCTTCTAATGTTCACCCTGGCTTTCTCCTCTCGATTTACAGAGACAGTGAGAACCACAGAATTCAAGTTATTCCCTGAAGGACGGAGCCTGGATGGGAACTGCGGCCCAATCCTCCTGCTCTCACATCAACAGACCACATCTACCAGCCAAAATGTGGTCCCCTGGCCACACCCCCTTTTCATCATCTAACTGCTCCCTGACTTTCTTCTTCCAAATGACAAGGGCTTTTATTTTATTTGGTCATTTATAGTTTTTACAATAATGCTAAATTAACATTCAGAATTCTGACAAAGAAAAAAAATAGCAGATAAACCAAAAGCACAGCATTTATGTTCTTATGATTTTTATCACTAATTATTTTATTATCATACTTAAACTATTTCTTTAAACATTATTTTTAAATTATTACATTATTTTATTATCATTAATTAGTTTTGATTGGTGTAAAATTTGTTTAACATAAATTTAACCATTCTCAAGCGACTCAGTGGCATTCGGTACAATCGCAATGTTGTGCGACCATCACCTCTATGGAATTCCAAGCCATTTTCATCAGCCCCAAAGGAGCCCCCATACCCACTGGCGGTCCCCCTCCCCCCTTCCTTCCTCTCCTTGGCCTCTGGCAACTATTAATCTGATTTCTGTCCCTATGGATTTACCTGTATTCGATATTTCATACGAATGGAATCACACAATATGTGATCTTTGTGCCTGACTTTTTCGTTAATTATTTTAAAGCACCGTTTTCTACTTTAAGAAGTAGATAAAGTGGAAAACATTAAACTTAGTAGGATTATTAAGTGTTCACTCCTTAGTAGACTTTCATATTCAAGGGTGTGGTGGTATTTTATTTATTCTTTTAAAATAAATTTATTTATTTATTTGTGGCTGCGCTGGGTCTTCGTTGCTGCACATGGGCTTTCTCTAGTTGCAGCAAGCAGGGGCTGCTCTTCGTTGTGGTGCGCGGGCTTCTCATTGCAGTGGCTTCTGTTGTTGTGTGCACTTCTCATTGCAGTGGCTTCTCTTGTTGCCCTAGGCGCATGGGCTTCAGTAGTTGTGGCACACGGGCTCAGTAGTTGTGGCTCGCGGGCTCTAGAGCGCAGGTTCAGTACTTGTGGTGCAGGGGTAAGTTGTTCCACGGCATGTGGGATCTTCCCGGACCAGGGCTTGAACCCGTGTCCCCTGCATTGGCAGGTGGATTCTCAACCACTGCACCACCAGGGAAGTCCCTTTTTTTTTTTTTTTGTCTTATAACTGGAAGTTTGTTCCTTTTGACCCCTTCACCCATCCCCCACTCCCTGCCTCTAGCAACCCCAATCTCTTCTCCACATGTATGAGTTCATGTTTTATTTTAGATGCCACATATAAGTGAGATCATTCAGTATTTGTCTTTATCTGGCTTATTTCCCTTAACATAATGCTGTCAAGGTCTATTGAGGTCCAAAAAATAAACAAATATTTCCTCTATCCTTGATGCACCCCTCTGCCTGGGCAAACTAGTACCACTGCCTTATATGTATTTTATTACTATTACTATTATTAATATTCTTTATTTTTAGAACAGTTTTAGATTCACAGGACAATTAAGCAGATAGTACAGAGAGTTAGTACAGAGAGTGTATAGGAATATACTACACTACGCCCTTCACACAACTTCCCTTATCATTAACATCTTACGTTAGTACAGTACAATTAGTGAGCCAGTATCCATACCTCATTATTAAAATCCATAGTTCATTCAGATCTCCTTAGTTTTCACCTAGTGTCCTCCTTCTGTTCTAGGACCCCATCCAGGATGCCACATTACATAGAGACGTCATGTCTCCTTAGACTCCTTGTAGCTGGGACACTTTCTCAGACTCTCCTCGCTTTTGAGGACCTTGGCAGTTTCAAGGAGGACTGGTCAGGTTTATTACAGGACACCCCGTTACTGGGATTTGTCTGATGTTTTTCTCACTATGAGACTGGTGTTATCAGTTTTTGAAAGGAAGGCCACAGATGTAAAGTGCCGTTTTCATCACATCATATTAAAGGCACAGATCAACATAATTTATGACTGTTGATCTTGACGTTGGTCACCTCGCTAAAGCAGTGTTTGTCAGGTTTCTCCACTGTAAAGTTACTCTCTTTGTCCATCCCTTCCTGACTTTTAAATTTCAAAAAATCTTATTCTCGTGACTAGATTGTGCTGCTTACGTAACCAAGTGGATGCTTTGTGTAGGCACAGCCTTGAAGGTTTGCGTGGCCTTGCTGTCTGTTCTGTAGTGCAATGGTCCAAATGGAGGCAAACATATTCAGAGGTTGTATGTGCCCCAAACTGCAGCTGTGGTGCTGAACACGGGGAACGAACCACACTGACAGGAGAACCAAAGTTTCTGCTGGAATGCTGGACACTTCCTGGGAACAGCCAGCAGTTCTTCTCTGCTTGAATTCTTATTTAAAACTCTTCCCCGTTTTATCAGTCATGGAATCACAGCCAGTATGAGCAAAAGCAGGAATGCAGGAGCAAATAACAGAATCAAAGTTCATGTAGTCATTCAACAAACGTTCTTACAATGGGCCCGACATTCAACAAGGGCACTTCATCTGGATAATTAAGCTCCCTGTGACAAACAGGGATTGTCCTTCTGCAGTGTCACAAACAATGCTTAACAAAGCGAGAGAAGCCATTTAATACATGGCGTATAATGGAAAACCCAAAAGTATAGCTGCAAAACCTATGAAAATAGTCATGCTGTTGTTTCCATGAAAATTCAAGTAATGAGGTACTAACTCAAGGCTCTCGACACTGAGATTTAGGAATAAACCTTTGCCTGGATGTTTTCAGTTAGAGATAAAGGGTAACAAGGTCGATTTGGATGGTGGAGAGATTATGCCCAAGGCCCCCTTCACTATACTTGGTAACACCTCCAGAGTTCTTTGGTGAAAAACTTGAACCATAAATTCAAGAATTCATAAAAACTTCTGAAAAGAGAGGACAGTAGGCACCCCTCCTTATCGAATAAGACTGAGAGGGAATTGAATAAAGTTAACTGGGTAATTGGAGACTTTACACAATTATGTGGAAAATAACCTTCTGGGCCAGGAGCTTCAAATGCAGAACAAACAGCACATCACTCCACTGACCCGTGCTTTGGCTACAGCACCAGAGCATGGGAGCGGGGTGGAGAGAGGGGAGGCAGGGCAGAGGATGTGGAGGAAGAGGATGTCTGGCAGCTAGGCTGGGTGTCTTGGGAGAGGTCATTCTGGGGCTCATTTGAAGGCACAGCTGACAGGTGATGAGCAGCAGACAAAAGCCATTGAATAGTAAACACACTTAGAAAGGTGGTCGAGAGGAAGACAGAAAACACCAACCTGATGGCTGGTTATCACCACCCTGATCATTACAGTATGATTAACTTGTACAGGGCATTCTGGTCTCCAAGGGCTGTCATACCCATTTTCTCAATAGATCTTTAAGAATGGGGATTTAAAATTGGTCAGTTCTTTTGAGTGACGCAACTGTTACGAACTGAATGTTTGGTATCTGCCCCGAATTCATATGTTGAAGCCCTAACCCCCTAACGTGGCTGGAATGAAATGTAGCCTCTGAGGAAGGAACTAAGGTCAAATGAGATCATAAACATGAGGCCCTGATCCAGTAGGATTAGTGTCCTTATAAAAAGAGTCATCCGAGAGCTTGCTTTCTCTCTCTCTCCCGGTACAGACACACTGAGGAAAGGCCACATGAGGTCACAGTAGGAAGGTGGCCATGTACAAGCCAGGAAGAAAGCCCTCACCAGAAACCGAACTGGCTAGAAACTTCGTCTTGGACTTCTGGACGATGTCTGTTGTTTAAGCCACCCGGCCTGGTATTTTGTTATGGCAGCCCAAGCAGACTAAGACATTAGAGGCAGGTGGAGCCTTTCAGCTGGAGCTTCAGGACTCTGCCATACTTGCCACTGGAGGTGAGGAACTAGGTTCATAGACTTAAATCGAAACCTTATATTGGGGTACTTTGCAAGTCACTGCCAAGACATGTTTCAGTCTCCTTGGAAAGGGTGAAATGAGCACTGTGGTGGGTTTCAGTTAATGTCTCTGGTCCACCCGGTAGGGGGACCGGCTTATCTGGGTTTGTCAGGTTTCATCACTGTGAGTCCACCTCTGTCCCTGGCAAACCCAGACAGCTGGTCACCCTGCCACCCAGTAATCGGCCCTGGGTATCTTCATTTTAATAACCTAGTTTATGAATAATCTGGATTCATTTTAGTCTGAAATTACTAACTGACCTTAGAGTGGGTCTCTCTGCCTGTTCCCGTAGGGCGTTCTAATGACGGAGCGGGCTGTAGGCACAGCTCCACTGGGAACCATCAACATACCAAGGTCAGGTTTTTGTCAGGAAACCTGGAAGGCCATTGCTACCATCTAGTGATCCAGTAACACCATTGTTCTCATCGGCTGGTCACACTAACTCTGCAGAAAGCAAAATTCCCCAAAAGCTGGGACTTGGGACCAGAGAAAATTCTGGTAGGAAAATTGGAAAGCTGCCAGGCTTGTGGCCGAGTTTGGGAATTCCTGAAGAGGCGTTCCTGGGAGAAACTTGAGTTGCATCAGGGCCCCTAAGGGCCTGGCTCTGATGCTCAGAACAGGAAGGACGCTCCTGGAGAGGGGAGCAGGAAAGGGTGGGCTGACCCCATTTCTAGTGGAGTCGCCTTGGGGACTGTCAGCTGCTGCTGTGACTCCTACTAGCGTCGATCTCCAGAACAGGCCAAATGGACCCCTTCCATTTCCTTGAAATGGTAGGATTTATTTATGTCTATATCCTCTCTGTAGACGTGTATGATGTGGGTTTCCAACACTGTGTTTCTTCAGCTGCACTTTCATCATTTATTCTGCCAGGCTCGGCCTATCCTTGACATACCAAGCCATTAACTTGAAATCAGAAAATGTCTGCGAGGCCCCTACATTCTTTCCCCTGATTATCAGGCCCTACGCTAGCTGGAAATAAAGTCACCAGGCTGGAAGAGGAAAAAGAGTTGGTCTAAATGGTCATGGAAAAGTCTAAACAGAAGAATTTCTTTCTCTCTCCACTTGGAATGATTTATTTTCATGGTTTTATGAGACTTTAATGAGGAAACCTTATCACTATGCCTGGTAATTATCAACCAAATTTCCATTTCCCGTCAGAAAATCCACAATAAGTAAAACAAAAATGGTGGAATCGGGAGACTCTTTGACCTCTGCGACCTGTATGGCTGAGGAAAAACTCACTGCCACACGGAGGAGGTGACAACGAAACACGTGTGTGACTTCCCTTGTGCACCGCTGCCGCATCCGGATTGACGTGTAACTCAGTCAGTGTAGTGTAACTCAGCACAAGCAGACGCAGTTGCCCTGATCCTTCTGAATGCTATCCCACGACATAGCTGATTAGGACCAAGGAGAGTACCATTTCCCTCTTTATGATTTAATGTAATTTCTAGTCTGGTAAACAGTTCCTTCTGCTGGATGAATGAGGTCACACCTGAAGCAAAGGCCTGACACGATGCTATGGACTTTGCATTTTGAAAAGCTGAGTTTTTTGTTTTGGGGGGTTTCTTTGGCCACAAGTCGCAGCTCTTGCCTGTACATGAAGAAGCTACCATTTGGGTCACTCAGTGAAATTGCCGTGATTCAAGCCATAAGGATGGATGCTCCCCAGGGTCTTGGGATTCAAGCAGAGAGCTTGTCAAACCTCCCAAACCTCTAGGATGGAAGAAGAGCTCAAATGAGCTCACCGGGAAGATGGAGGCCAGTGAGAGTGTTAGAATCTTAGAATTGTCAGGTGCCATCGCGCCCAGAGCAGCCAGGAAGTCAGAACACGTCAAATCTTTATCTTCACTTCCAGTTTACTTAACAAGGCGAGAATCTCTTTTTCTTACACTTTTCTCTAGGTGTAAAATCTGTCATGCTCCCAGATAACCTATGGATTCCTTTCTGCTTGTTCTGTCATTTGAAAAGAATTATGCTCATACTTTATTGTATCTTTATTAGCATCTGGGCCAGTGATAAGAGAACCTGGATAAGAGTGTAATGACTTACTTTAAATTAAAGAAATACTCTTCAAAAAAGTATTTTCAAGTCACTGCAGATAGGACTGGATAGGCTTGTCTCAGGTTCAACACAGTGAACTCCAGGAGAAAGTGGGATGGCTCTCATTTGCCCTTGTCCCCCCTAGAGCTGGGTTCCAACTCCCTCACCCCATCTCTGCATCCCTCTCGTTCTTCCCTTCCCCACAGGGGCAGGCAGGAGCAGAACACCAGAAGGTAGAGCCACTCTAGAGCACGTGAGTGGTCACCAGCTTTAGACATTGCCACTATTTTCATTATCTTTTCAGTGGTTAATTAATTTATACCCTTTGACTCTATATTGGAGGGGTACTCATGTCTGGCAGGCTTTTTGGACTAATGAATGAGCTGGGTCAGGACTTTTTTTCCTCCTCTTTTCTCCCTTGAGGAGCCATTACAGTTTAATCACCCTGTTAAGATCACAATGAAGAACGGGCTCTTGACACACCAGCATTATCCTGAAGGGGCGTACACCAAGATCAAGCACTTCTATAAACTAAGACCCACATGGTATACTGATCTAGAACCATACTGTCCAATAGAAATACAGTGTGAGTCACAGAAGAAAATTAAAATTTTCTGGTAACCTTATTTACAAAAGAAAAACAAGTGAAATTCATTTTAATATATTTTAGCTCACAAAGTATTTCCAAAACATTACTATTTCCACATTTATTGGATAAATTAGCCTTTATCCAATGTAAATATGCTAATTAAATCTTCTCTACTTTTTTGCATTCAATCTGTGAAATCTGGTGTGTCTTTTATACTTATATTAAATCTCAGTTCGGACGAGCCACATTTTAAGTTCTCAATCGCCACACGTGGCTAGTGGCTACCCGATTACGCAGCATGAATACACAATATTTATCTGCTCCGACTAACTACACAACCTCAGCCACTTACCACTTGCTGTTCTGGGTACACAAGTGACTTAGTAGTGGTGTGGAGTCTGCCCCAGAACATTCTGCTTCCCCTGTTCTCTCCACTATCCATTCTGAAGCAGAATTTAGAACAAGGGTTAGAATTCGGATCGGCCCAGCCCATCTCTGCCTTCAGAGAATTATGCGTTAGTTCACCCGCAGGTGTAAAATTCAGACCCCTGAGTCTCAAAGTTGGGGCTGCAGAAGAATCAGCTTAGTTAAATTCAGATCACTGGGCAGAACTCCAAGCCAATCGATGATGGTTTCTGGAGGTAAGGCCTGGAAATCACCGCTCATCAAAATCACCAGGTGATTTTAATTCTCCCTGAAGTTTGAGAACCATAGACCCTCACACAACATATGACAGGGTTTCTCTAGGAACTTCTGGTTGCTACTCATCCAGGCCTTTGTTTGGCTTCACGCAGCAACTCACATCACACACGTCCCAGGCCCACGGAGCCTGCTGGGAAGGCTGTCGGTCAATTTCCGCCCTGCAGGTTATCATCGCCCAGCTCTAAGCCAGGCGCATCCGGAGACCTATATAACACCCCCGACAACTGAGATACATCTCTGTTTAAGACTCCAACTCTCCTTTTTGAACTTCTACCCTCTATTTTTGTGTGTGCCAACATAGTTGGGCATGTGCAACACATTATGCTTATACAACCACCATCCCCAGGGGCTTTCAGAATATTTATAAACATCTTGTCATTAATCTTCATGGCACCCTTGTAAAGTAAATAACTAGTGAGATTTTCTTTATCTGGCAGGAGGGAAATTGAGGCGTTCGAGAGTTGATGTGTGAAGAAAATTGGGGTCTACGGTCTAAATGGTTTGTTAAATCACTTCTCTTTTTGGTGGCCACTGTGTGCCTTCCCTTACCTGACCACTGAGCTCTGCCGTGGTCACGGAAACCCATTTGGAAACACTTCCTATAGAAACATTTTCCTGGACGTGTGCCAACTTCCTGCCTCGGGTGAAAAGAGAGGACCCTTCTATGTCCATGTTGGGAGACTTCAGGTGGGAGGTATGTTCTTCCGTTTTGTATTTATTTGGAAAGGAATGATCTTTCCAAATAAATCCCAATTCCCAGGAACCAAGGGGTAAGCATTTGAAATGAAGGGTGGTATCTTGCCGTGCTTACGCCCTCTTGCTCCCCAGCAGAGCTGGCGGAATATGATTAATTCAGGGCTCCCTGGGAGCCCCGAGTCCCCCATAGGGACCTCTGGGTGCACATTTCCTCATGTGGCCCCCAGGCCATTTCTGTCTGTAGACTTGAGGAATCTTTCTGTCAAGAGAGACAGATGTGTGTGTATAACTACCTCAGAGAAGGTGTCCTTTAAAAAAGATTTTTAAATTGCTCTCTTTTGGCTGCCTGATAATCCTCTTTCAAAACATATACCTTAATAAATTTATTTTTTATGTGTTTTCATAGCATAATTTTGTTCTCTGTCTTTTTATTTTAAAGCTCTATTTTTTTCAATTACAAATTCATTATAGAAAATTTGTAATATATAGAAAATATAAAGAAGAAAATCAAAATCACCTACAATCCTACCACCCCCAGAAATAAGAAATACCTGTTACTAGTTTGGTGTAATTTTTTAAGGTTTTTTTCCCTGGCTTTTGGTTTTTTTTTGGGGGGGGGTACATATTTGAGAGGACATGTGGGAAGTGGTATTTAAAAAATCACAACATGGGGCTTCCCTGGTGGCGCAGTGGTTGAGAGTCCCCCTGCCGATGCAGGGGACACAGGTTCGTGCCCCAGTCCGGGAGGATCCCACGGGCCGCGGAGCGGCGGGGCCCGTGCGCCATGGCCGCTGAGCCTGCGCGTCCGGAGCCTGTGCTCCGCAACGGGAGAGGCCACAACAGTGAGAGGCCCGCGTATCGCAAAAAAAAAAAAAAAAAAAAAAAAAAAAAAAAATCACAACATGGATACTAGGAATACTACTGGATATATAATTGTTTCTAAGTCTTTTTAGCAGTTAGAGCTAGAAAATATATATTTAAAGATAAAATCTCTAAGAGTTTTTATTGACATTTCTTTTTTTTTACTTTCCACATCACTTTTTGAAAATTATAATTTTTTAAATTGAAGTATAGTTGGTGTACAGTATTATATGTTACAGGTGTACAATATAGTGATTCATAATTTTTAAAGGTTATACTGCATTTATAGTCATTATAGAAATGGGATATATTCCCCATGTTGTACAATGATATTTCTAATTCAAGTTCAGGACATAGGAGTTTTTTTACCCTCTTCCAGTTTATATCTGCATCTCTTTTCTTCCACTCTGCAAATCCTGGTTCTCAATGACACAGGAATGATATAATTAGAATATCCCATATTAACTCTCATGCTTTACATTACTTACACAATAGTCTCAGGACAAGAGTACAGATATTCCCACCACCAGTAAGACTACTGACAAGAGTTAATTTTTTTTTTTTTGCAAAGTCTCTCCCCATTTATCTTCCCTCCACTTAAAAAGTTATACCATATCTACATTGCCAAAGCACATAGACACTGCACACTGCCCTCTCTCCCTTGTTCTGTAATAACTGTTTATTTCATGTTCATCACTAGGCCTTATGTCCATGTGTCCCTGGTCAGTTTGATTGTCTGAAGCTTGTGCTCTAATAGATTCATCAGAAAAGACTCGTGGGCACAGTATTTCCTAAATTCTTTCCTATTGATAACAATTTGAACCTTTCGTACTTGAAAGTCAGTTTTGCTGGATATAAAAATCCTTGACTTGCATTTTCTTTTCATTAGTATCTCAAATATGTTAGTCCATTTTCTTCTGTCCTATTGTGTTGAAAAAGGCATTTTTATTATAAATCACTTCCTCTTTTTGCTTAGATGCCCAAAGGATTTTTTCTTGGTCTTAAAATCCAGTAATTTGTGGGTTTGATATTAGTGGTTCTGGTTGACAGTCTCAAATATGTGAAGTATTCTTTCAGTATATAGTGTTAACTTTTTTCTTTTTAATTTCAAAAAAGTTTCCTTGCATTACAGTTTTAATATTTATTCTATTCCTTTGCTTTGGTTTTCTTCTTCTTGGATTCGTGTTACTGTATATTCAGTGTTCTTTACTTGTCTTCAGTATTTGTCACTTTCTCTTGAGTCTTTTTTTTTAATCTCTTAATTTTGATTTTTTAACCCTCTCTTTTACCTTATATTCCTCCTAAGGCATTATCTGTTGTGATTATTAACTCTCTGGTCCATCTAGCTTAGATTTTATTTCTGAAATTATTTTTATATCTTATTCGTTCTTGAGTTCAACCCTTTCTGCCTTCTTATAATTTGATTTATGTTGTTCTTTCATATTGTTTTCTTAATGTATTTTGGCTCATCTTGAAATAGTAAGTCATGGTTTCAGTCCGCTTTGTGATCAGGTCTTTCTGGCACGATTTCACTGACTGTTGGACTATTATTCTGCTCCTTATTATCATTTAAAAATAGTATCTTAATATGGAATTTGACTTCAATACTTTTTACATTTTTATTTGAAATTAATTTTTCTAAACTTTAGAAGGAGATGTGGTGCAGGATAGTCTTTCTGATTTTATACGGTATCTTCTTCTGTTGTTTTCATGTAGTATTCAAAAATATGACATTTCTGGCTAGAAATTCCTGGCTCTCTTTTTTTCTGCCATGCTTATCTGGACCTTCTCTTTCTTTCGTCTCTATTGTCCCTATCTTGCTGGATTTTGATTTAACTTTCGGCAGAGTCTCCTCAGTTTAGGGTCTTGTCCCAGCATTGCGACCTGACTGGTGAGTTTCAAGGGCTTCTAGTGGACAGACTGCCCCCATCCCCTCCAGATGCCACTGTGGGAGTGGAGGGGTCCTTCTGAACACCACCTGGTTCTGGAATATGGTGGAAATTCAGCTCCTGCCTGTCCTGCTGACACCACACTGAGGCCAGACTTTCCTGAGCAGCAGAAGGGCAGGGGTGGAAACACAGCTCTTCCAGGAAGGGGATTTCATAAACACCACTTTCCTCCCTTTGAAGGCTTTTCTCCACTTCCTCCTGTCATCCACTCCTCACTTCTCAGTAGCAAAGGCAGATCAGACTCAGAAGGCATGGGAGGGAGGGAGCCGGTGACTGGGACTCTTCCTCCTTCTCCACATGCTACGTCTTTAGCAACCAAGGCTCTGAACCCCCTTCTTCTGTCTCTTCCAAGCCGTAGGGAGATGTACAGGCTTGTGTTAGCATCTTGTTGAAAAGTCGAATTAAGCATGGTGAAGACAGGGCTCATTTATCTTTTCTTCCTTTCTTCTCATCTGCTACACTTCCTCGTGTTCATGGCTAAAGAGGGGGCCCGCTGAAATGTTGAAAAAGAAACCCCTGCCCTCTGGATCCCGTGTCACACATTAGTCATCTGTCAAATCCTTCTACTTTCTACAAAATGTTTCCTAGCTCTGGCTTTTCCAACCCATTGTTACTGTGAGAAGCTCCGTCCAGATTTAGGTGAACTGACCAGAGTGTCCTAACCTCTTCCCTTCCTTCCTTCCTTCCTTCCTTCCATAATTCATTCATTTCATCAGGCAATTATCAACTATTTTGTGGCAGACTTTGTTGGTGCTGCAGATTTGGTTTGGAGACTCCAAAAGAGGAGATTCAATCCTGGCATTCTGCTTAACTTACAGCCTAGTTGGAGAACACTTGACAACAAATTATTACAAGGCAATGTGACTTGCTTTGCGATAAACGAAACAAGAAAAGAATGTGAAAGCACAAAAGCCTTACAGAGAGTCTAGGCTCTGAAGGACAAATGAAAGTTTGCTAGATGGAGAGTGGGAAGGTCCATCCCAGACATGGGGCCAACGTGAGAGAGTTGACACTGGCATATTCAGGGGCCAAGCTGAGAAATTTGAGATGAAGCGTTGAGAGACGCAGGGGGAAGTCAAACTGTAGAAGAGGATGGGAAGCAGAATTTGGAATTTAATTACACAGGAAAGAGAGCCAAGGGTGGTTTTTTAACCAGGTGAGTAATGTGACCAGCCTTGCTTTTGCTGCCACATAATCCCACAGGCCAGGCAAAGAGCCGACAGGCGTGGAGACGTCAAATGGCCAAGAGGAAGGTCCCAGAGGAGGCAGTGGGCGAGGCTCCCGACACCAGCTCCTCTGCTCTAGAGCTGATGCCGTCTTTCAGTAACAGGTGTTACTCCTGTTTTCTCTGAAATTCTCTCCATGCATTGCCCATAGCAACTGGAACATGGTGTTCTACAGAAATGAGAATTCAGCTGTGTTGGAAAATGGAAGAAATGACACAGGGAACTATATTCAATATCTTGTAATAAACCACAATGGAAAAGAATACGAAGAGGAATACATATGAATATGATTCACTTTGCTGTACACCAGAAACTATCACAAAATTGTAAATCAACTATACTTCAATAAAAAATAAATTTTTTTTAAAAAATGGAAGAAAGGAAATGACTCTATTGTGAGTTCTGTGAGGACAGTCATGGTCTTTTTTCCTCTATGCATCCCCAAAACATAGCCCAGTACCTGCTGTGAAGGAGGAACTCAAGAAATCTTTGATGAACTAGACTGACTCCTCCGAAAGCAATCGGAAGGGTGTGTTAGTTTCCTGTAACAAATTACCAGAAACTGGGTGGTTTAGAACAACAGACATGTATTCTCTCACGGTTCTGGAAGCGAGAAGTCTGAAATCAAGGTGTCAGCGGTGCCGTGCTCCCTCTAAAGGCTCGAGGGGAGGATCCTTACTTGCCTCTTCCAGCTACTAGTATTTTGATGGTTGGGGCTGCATGTGGCTGGTGTAGAGGGTGTACAGCCGGGAGGCCTAATCTGGTCCAGAGGAGTGTAAGGAAACATTTAGCCCGAGTCCTAAGGCAAGGGGACACTTACTAGATGAGGATGGGGTTACGAATCAAGGAGGAGAAAGTGATGTGAGGGAAGTGCCCTAAGGCAAGAAGAGCTTACAGAGTGAAAGGGAGAGTGATACGAGATCAGGTAGAGAGAAGGGTGGACATGGTGCCAGTCCCGATTAAGCTACAGGTGTGACATTAAGACGGGGGGAGTCAATGTCGGGGTTTGGGCAGGGACGTGACCTGGTCTGACTTGCATTTGAGAGAGACCCTCAAATGGAGGAGAGGAGAACGAGCTGGAGCCAGCCCTAGGATCTCAAGGAGACCTGTCAGGAAGCCAACGCACAGTGATACGTAGAGCTTCTGGCTGGGATGCTGGTGACAAGGGGCACGTGGGCTGTTACAGGTTTCTGGGGTGAAGCCATGAGGATGCTCTGGGAGAGACTGAGTACGTTTGAGTGGTAACATGGGCCATAGACTGGACTCAGGCCACCACAGGGATCATGGCTATTGCATTTTCATGAAATATTCCAAATAGGCAAATCTGTAGAGATAGAGTGCAGCTTAGAGGTTGCCTGGGAGCAGGGTGGGGGGAAAGGGGGAGTGAGTGCTAACATGCTCGTGGATCTGGAGTCTCTTTTTGGGGTGATAAAAATGTTCTAAAGTTGATTATGGTGATGGTTGCACAATTCTGTGACTATACTGATGCCGTTAAATTGATACTGTAAAGGGAAGGATTGCATGTGAACTGAATCTCGATAAAACTGTTTTATTTTTAAAAAGTAAATATGCTTAGTATATTTAAAATCTAATCTCCTTCCTTCCTTCCTTCCATCCATCTGTCAAGTTTATAAGCTTGAGATGGAATATGCTTAGTCCATGAAATGAAGCATAATTATATTGTCAGTTGGGTGATAAGAAAAAATAACAACCCAAAACGGAAAGGTTTGTTTAATTGGAGGAACTGCAGACAAAGAGAGAGAATATCTGCTGTGTAAGCAAGTGATATTCATTCTTTTTCTCATTCAACACATATTTATGGGACATTCATGAAACATTTGAGGCACCGCACTAGGTGCTATTTTATGATTTCAAAGCAACACGTAAGTATAACTTCCATAGCAGAGACCTGAGACCAAGTTTCCCACGTTTTATAACCAGGCTGTCAAGGCTACCGTCTCCCGTCCTCCTAGTAAGTAGTTTTCAAGAGCTGACTTTGGTCTATCACAGATTGCTTACAAAGATTAAACACACTATCACATTTGGAAATCTCTTGATATTTACAGAAACGTAAAACACTTTCACAGAAAATTCATAGAAGAGCTGTGTGTCTTGAACAGTGAGTTTGTCTGGTAGCACCGCTGGGGATCTTACACTCACAGGGACTTGGGTGTGGAGAAGCCTCTCCGTCACTGGGGCTTACAGACCCGCTTTGGCTTAAGAAGGGTGGAAACCTGACCCAGCTGGGACCAGTAGCCAATGCCAGCCTGATGGCTCCTGAAAATAACTGGCAGATTACGAAGTTGCTGTCAGGAGGCTCAGGTCTACCAAGGTCAAATCAGAACCCGTCTCTCCTGAGAGCAAATCCAGACCTTAGAGTCACGTGACTTAGAAGTGTCGTGTCCATGCCAGATCCTCTGAACCTGCGTCTCTGGAAGAGGGCCAGATGACGCCTGCAGTCCCAGCAAGTTTGCAAACTGCTGTCTGTGGCTGAATTCAGACCTGCTGTGGATTTCCAAGAGCCATTTAAAAGTAAAGAGAGTTGGGACTTGAGCCCAAGTCTGGGCTCTTGACGGCTAGAAAGAATTCCCTGGGCCTGCTCTTATTCATGTTTAAGTCTTCAGAAGTTAAGTGAATTGGGTTCTGGCCATTAGGCCTGTGGGCAGGGAAAGTAGCCATTCATCTTATCCTTCATTTAAAGATCATTCCTTTCATCTGTCTTCGGCATTTGCAGGTCAGTCCAATTACCTTCCTCCTGGAATTAGCAATGAAGTGGGAAAATAATCCAGGAGACAAGGTGCGTGTATCGTCCTAGCGGGTATTGTTCCGATGGGACAAAATGCGTTTAGAGGAAGTAGAATTTTCCTTGGGAAAATAACATACCTTTAAAACAAACATCAAAAGAAAAAATTCTAGCCAAATAATTAAGCCACTAAAATATATGCATTGCTTTAGGTAAAAAGGTTTTTTCTCCATTCAGTGTCTGAATTTTCTTTATTATTTACCAATAGTCATGATTCCAAAAGTACCTTACTCTCATTTATCTATTCAAGACTACTTATTGAGCAACTATACTTTGTCAGACGAATATCTGAAATTTTATTATGGAACTTGAAGATGTGAAGGACGAGGGAGGGGAAAAATTGGTAGAACAGGGCAGGAAGGACAAATCCGAGGCTGTGTGTCTGTTTGTACCCCTGTGGGATCACTGGGTTTCTTTTAGGTCTCCTTCCTTCACAAGGGAGCACAGTGGGCTGCACTGGACTCATTAGAACCCAGTCCTTTAAGGAGAAGGAAACCTGTGAACAATAGATGCCTATTGCAACTACCCGCACCAATGTTCCGAAAGCACTAATTGGCTTCTGGCCAGGGCACAAAGGCTGATTTGCCTCCCCGTTGATTCGATGGTCTGCTGGCACTTTAAAACCCATTACATAAATCCTTAGAAATCTTCTGTGAAGGTAAATTAGGTATTTTTCAGCAGTGATCCTTTGCTCTCATGATTCAAGGCCCAGGAACGGTTCCCAACCTTGTTGAATCAGGGGGAGCATACATTTTCATTTTTCAAGGTAAACAACACATGAGGGCTTCATCGTCCTGACGAGACCTGATCTTTTGCCCTTTCCTGACAAAAAGCCTCATTTGCAGATGTGCCTCATTTAGTGCAAACTCATTTTTAATGCGATGATATATGTATATGACTCTGATCATATAGAAATGCAGTTATCCCTTGTTTTGCAACAAGAGCTCCTACAGCAAACTTAGAAGACTAAACTAAAAACATTTCATCTCAGGCTCAGTGCCTCTTCTTCGAGGTTTCTTAAGGTCTCTGAGGCGGCGCTTTGACCAGACTGTTTCCTAATCCAGTGGCTAAGTGGTTAGTGACTGGGATTTGACTCCATCATGTGGCCGCCATTCCCCGTGCCCCACCATTTTCCTTGGAATTCTGGGTCACTCAGGGGTCCGCTTTGCTGTGGTTGTTGAATAAGCAGTGCTCCAGGACACTGGTGCATCAAACTTACGCTTAATTGCATCACCATTTCAAGCAATGACGTGAGATTTCTTTAAGTATGTCCACACCATCATCAGCCAGACACCCCTTTCCCCGCCTGTGATGATGTCAGGGGTCGCTAGTGTCTACACTCTGTACGGGTTTCCAAAGAGAGGCAGCCTCTGAGTGAGCCTTCCCACAGGCAATCCAGCGCCTGCCGTGTGCATGTTCACACCACGATACGCTACAGGGAGGCTCACAGAAGCCCGTATCTATTGGAAACTCTTCTGCTCCTTCAGGCAGGGAGAAACTTTCGTGCACTCGGACTTTGGGAAGGAACGCATGTCTTTCAATTTGTTCCATGAATTCTGCAGTTCCCATTGATTTTTATTGCTGGGTGAGCCAAGCTCAGATATGCCCTTTCTGGGACTTTGTATAAGGTGAAGAAACCCCACGAGCTGAGTTAGAAATAGCAGCTACTGCTTCACATGGGCCTCCTTTGTCCCAGACGGAAGGAGCAGTATGGGATGGTGGCCGTAGACCCTGAGGGTGGCTCCGGGGTTTAGACAGGGCACAGACAAGGGCCTGCTTTGTGCAGAGCAGGACAGAGAGGGGCCAGGATTCCATGGAATACCCGCCCAAGGTCTGGTCGCTACAGGGGGACGCCCTGCTTAGTTCATCTGAGTACGTGGAACGCAAGGAGAAAATAACCTATAGTTGAACAAATGAAAAGCTAGGAGTTTCCTTACCTCCGGAAAAAGCAAAGGGGTTTTGTTTTTGTTTTTTTAAGAAATAGGGACTTTTATGTATAGAACCATCCAAGACTAATACATTTACAATTGTATGGCCTTGACTGAACTGACGAAGCTATTAGTGAAATAGGAGGCGGCCAGGCCTCCCCCGTGGGGCACGGCACACACCGCGCTAGCAGTTCAGGACAGCAGCGCCAGCAGCGCCAAGGCCAACGTGCAGGCGCCCGGCCGCGCAGCCAGGGCCGAGCTGGCCGGGTCCTTCAGCATGCATGTCACCCGGGACCAGGACCCGTTGTTGGGCAGGGGGGCGACGCCTGCCACGTTGCACATGACGTTGTAGACATCCACGGATCTGATGGGAGCGGCTCTGAAGTTGGATTTGAAATCTGAAAGGGAAAGGCAAGCAAACGAGTTGTCACGGTCACTCCTGGGCAGGGCAGAGACAGGCATGGAGTCACGATGTGGAGGAGTTGCATTCAGCATCCAGGCAGCTTGGGACTGGAAAATCCGCCTCGTCCGCGGGGCCTGGCCAGGGGGTTGTGGACCTGGAAGGAGATCTGGAAGGTTCTAGCTTATGGGAGGAGGTTGCTTTCTATGGCTCGTGGAGATGTGTCTTTGAAAGACAGATCAGACAGCAAACTCTCTCTGTGCATAACTGTGCTTCCCTTGTGACAACAGAGCTTTCCTTGGGGACCCAAGGGCCGTCTGAAGCTGCTCGTTTCTGCAAGCCCTGCGGAGCCGCTGTGGTCTCAGAAGTTTGACTGTCCTGCCGGGCTCCCCAAACCCACTCCAGCTGCGTGCTCGTCTTCCAGGCCACCTATCTGGCAGGGACTGGTTAGCCTGGGTGCTCCCCAGTTCAAGAATGTGTCCCATTTTCCTGCCACAGGGAGGTCCCAGGACTGGATGGAACCTGAAATTATACAGTTTCCTCCTTGTGCCTAATTCACAAGCAATAGCAACGGTCTCCTGAATATGTCTGGAAGATCAGCTGCACATTCCTTGGGAGCCTTTCACTGGCAGATAAAGTAACTTAGCTGTGGGGAAAATAACGAAACTGGTAGTGGAGTTAGAGACCTGAGTGGAGGCTCAAGGGAGCTCATGAGGGAGAGGGCTGTGCCTCTACCCAAGGCTGTGCCAGGCTCCACGGGCCCCCGAGGGCCTGGCTGGCTATTCACCGCATAGCAAGTAAGGGTGCTGAAGGAGGGCTTCAGCCCTCAGCGGACCCCTCTTTCTCCACAGGAGGCAGAAAAGATGCTGAATGAAAAGTGTTTGTTTAAAGAGCGACTTCAGTAATATTCATAAGCTCCCAACCAGAGCTTCCAACAAAGTACCCAAAACCTAAGAAGCTGAATTCAGGAAGGAGTTTTATCCATCAATAAAGACCCATGCGTGTGATTTTAGTCCCTCTATAAAAAATTTTTTTAAAACAGGTAGTTTGGGGGCTGTAAAGCCAAGTTTTCTATCTTAGAAAATAATCTTTATAATTGCTCTGCTAAAATGATCACATATACTTGATTTAAAGAGCAAACAAACAGCAACATAGCCCAGAAGTGTCCACACCAAATTCTACTCTTGTATTAACCCTGCAATTATAAATACAGAAGGAAGCTATACACTGAAAATTCTGCCACAGTGTATGTTAGACCCAGGGCAACTTCCCAAGTGACAGGTTTTGCTTATTTTGAAGAATTAAAGTTGAATTCAGTATAAAGAGGTTCACAGACTCTACAACCAGCCTGTGGCCACTTACTAGCTGGGTAACCTCAGGGGACAGGCATGGAGATGGCGCCTAAATCCTAGTTCCAGCCACGCTGTATGTGCTCAATAAATGGGAGCTGTTTTTAGTATTGGAATAACTGCCCAGCAAGGGAAAGTATGGATTGAGAATATTCACCCTATAGATTATTTGAAGGGTTCACTTTACTTTTAGGGCAGGGAGGGTAAGAGTCAGCATCACCTCAGGGTAAACACTCACTTTAAAAAATCCAGAACTTCCTGGAAAGGAGAATGTAGAGGCTGCCCTGGATGCCAACCTTTCCAATATCAAGGATAACACTACAGTTAGAGAGGGTGGTGGTAACGCTGCCCCAGAGGAGAATCAGCTACAGCTGAGAAATCAGTGGCAAGGCTGGCCCAGGGACGTGGGAGCGACTCCCCTCCCTCTGACTTGCCGTGGACCTGGACGTGAGATCATCCTGCCACGTCACCTGGTGGCCATGTCCTGTCACGTGGGAGGGTGGCAGACAATAGCATATCCAAGACAGCCGTCCCCAGCCTTTCAGACATCTCCTTCTTTAACATTTGGCAAGAAAATTTGAGATCAAGCTCTACTGACAAAAAATAAATGTTAGAAAAGATCATCTTTTTATGTTGAAAGTACAAAATCAAATCCGGTACATGTAAGCAGGAAGGAGAATTGGGGTTTCTTTCCCACTCCATCTGGTTCACGGCTTCCCGGTCTACAGGGCTGGGATTTTGAGCCAAGTGCAGAGATGATCCAGACTGGAATGAGAGCTTCTAGAAAATTTCTGAACAGCAAAACAATACCTGATCCAATTGGGAGAGGCCAGACAAGCCCTGCTAGCTCAAGATGGTGTGTGAACCTGGAATGGGAATCCAAGTTATTTCCATGGGTTTACATTTTTTGGATATTTAAACTGTTTCTCCTAAAGAGAGAAGGTTCTGGAGGCTCCCGCTGTGCCTGAACACCTTGGGCTGCTTTCCAAGTGAGGCTTGCTAGCTCGCTGGCAGCTCACTGAGTCACACTCCTGCTGTCTTATCTCGAATGTGTTCTCCACGGCAAGATTAGGTTGTTCAAATTAGAAACTGGGATTAAGCAGAGAGAGGCTATCTTCCAGAATTATTTCCCTTTCTCTTAGCTGGACCAGATGACTTCTAAAGCTGTATCGGGGCAGCTGCAGCGATGCTCAGCATCCTTCCATGAGCGAGAAGTACCTACAATTAATCAGGAGGGATGTACCTTTATCTCAAAGTGCAGCTAGATAGCTATTAAAGGCCTCGCTCTTAAATTTTCTTCTGAGTAAACAGTCAGTGCGTAAAGCTGTTCAATCTTTCATGAGAATTAGAGCCAGAAACGTGATGGTTTGTGGGAGGCTCTCAAGGCTGTGTCTGCCTGGAAACATTTTTGCAATTAGCCCAGTCCAGTTTCATCAGGGGTCGTCTTTCTGTCTGTAAAAGACTTAGGCTTTTAGTTTTAAAGGAACGTATGAGGGAGGCCTTTGCTAATGGACAAAATCTCCCCACTGAATTTAAGCTATTGCAGCTTTGGGTACTTTGTTTAAAGTTTTCGGTTTGACGCTAGACGTGCTTCTGCTTTAAAATCTGCCCGAGACTCTTACTCGTAAACACTCCAACTGACAACTGTTTCGCATTCATGATCTGATCCCTCTCTTCTGGGGAAAGAGGAGGCGATGTCTTTGAATGAAAGCCCTGCTGGCTAATGTTCCCCCACATGAAGGCCATGGCCCTGGAACATCTCTAACCTGATCTAGCAGCTGTCACCTCAACATCCTCAAGGCTCCATCCTGAATTCACTTGGCTTTTGAGCTGCGAAGCTCTAGCCCGGGGCTTGGCTAACAGGGAGGGCCTGTTAACTGTTATCAGGTGATGGCGTCATGCTGGGGCGTCCTCTGAACTCTCTCTTAGGCCAGTGTCATGACCCCAGTTGTGCTCTATAAATGTTTGCTGCCACTGGTGCTGACGCTTACTTAAGGACACGGGAACCTGGATGACACGTGGGCAATGATTTGGACCGACATGTTCCCTAAGCTCAGGCTCCCAGAGGCGCCCAAGGAGGGTGCAGAAGCTGACACCTTGCAGTTCTCAGCAGCTATCTTGTGGTAGGTAGAGTGACCTGAGGCGGACGGAATGAAGGGGGCTGACACATTTCTCTGTCCTGTTACATCAAGGAGAAGGGCAGGGCTTCCAGGCATGATCTCTAACCTATAATTTGAAGGAAAGCATGGACTTTCATGGGCTGAAACATTTTGATCAACAGGCAGAAAAGGGAACTTGGAATATGGGTCTTGGGGTAAGCTTACTGTGTTTAATAAGGAGTGTGGACAGCAGGAGGAAGGTTAGCAGCTCATGAGCCAGTCCACTGATTGTTGATGGCTGTTGACTGATTTTTACTGTTTTTTTAAGGGGGTATTCAGGTGGTAGTATGATCTTTAGAGTGTTTGATAAACTTTTCTAAAATGTGGATTTACAGTACTGTGTTTATTAAAGCAAATAACCAAAGAGGCTCTCTCCATCTCCCCTCTCTTCCTGCCCTGGGAATGTAGGTCAAGGAAGGCACAGTAAATTTGCTTTCATCCAAGACATCCCGAGTCATTCAGGCTTATTCTCAAAGTCAGCCACAGAATCACTTCCTCGCCTGCCCTTGAGCACATCCTAGCTTCTGGCGGGCCCTAAACCGAATGACCTGCACAGGGGTGGGTGCTCTAGCCAGGGAGGAACTGTGGAAGAGTCAGACCCTGTGAAGCGATCGCATCAACTCCAGGACGCGCAGCTGTCAGCAACCTGGTGCCTGATAAGCTTTCCTGGACATCAGATGGCTGTGAGAGAACATTTTGATGAATTAAGTAAAAAAATGAATCATAAACATGTGGAACATTTTTTTCACTGCGCTCGAGATTTAAAACTTACAAGGAAAAGTATTTGGCCACGTTTGCCAAAACCAAGAAGCATTTGAAAGCCAGCCAGCTGAAGACACTTCATGGAGACCGGCTGGGTTTGCTCAGCTTTGCTCATAAAGAGGGTCCATAAAGAAATCACTCCAGCTCTACTAGTGCCATCAGCCCCTGCTGGCTGACGCTTCCTGAGGAAGGAATGACTAAGAGAATTCGGTCGTGTCTTCCTACCGGGTCCGAAGGCCAGGAAGATGCCCCGCATGTCCCTGAGCTCGTTGTCGTATCCGTGCCATCCGCGCTGCCAGCCTTGCCTCTTGTCAGTGCTGTTCATCCAGAATGGAAGCGTCTCTCGATTCTGCAATCAAGCACGACATTTACATCGCCCCGTGTCCAGACATCCGGACGAGTGAGCATCCGGTCCAAACTGCCACCCAGTGGACTTCCTGCTCAGCGGTCTCAGTCAGGGTCATCCAACCTCAGCTGGATCACTTCCTACTCCAGGGAGCTCAGACCTTTGGAGACCGCCCATTAAATTGCCAAAGAGCTCTAGTTCTGAAGGTATCTTCTTATGTCGGGCTGGACTGAACCTCGTAAGCAGTTTTAGAGTCACTAAGTATAGCATGTCAGAGACAGAAGGGACGTGAAAGTCTACCTGTGGTATAATAAAAAATATAGTTGGCCTTTGCCCCGGGTTCCCTGGCCCAGAATGCCTAGACCCTTGGAATTTCCTGAGTGATGGGCGTGTTTTGTTATTTGAAATGAGCCCCTTGCTCTGATACCTGAGTTTATGCTAATGAGATGACTCGCTGGGGTAGGGAGCTACATAGCTCCAGGATCACCTGGTCACCTGAGGAACCAACCACAGGATGAGAGGGTTAGAACTTTCAGCCACATCCTCTGACCTCTAAGATTGAGCTCAGCTATGTGGCCATGATTTAATGACCCATGCCATCGCAATGAAACCCCAGATAAAACCCCGGGGACAGCGTAGTCCAGGGAGCTTCTGGATTAATGAACACATTGTCATGATGGGAGGGTGATGCACGCAAAGAGGGCCTGGGTTCTCTGCACCACTCACCCACATACTTTGCCCTGTGCGTCTCTTCCATTTGCCTGTCCCTGAGTAGCATCCTTTGTAATAAGACTGTAATCATAAGTATAGCACCTTTCTGAGTGCTGTGATTCATCCCAGTGAATTATCGAACCTGAAGGGGGGTTATGAGAACCCTCAAATTTGTAGCCAAGTCGGACACAAGAATGGGCATCCTGAGGACCCAGGACTTGCGGTCAGAATTCACATGTGCAGGCAGTCTTGTGGGACGGAACCCCTTGAAGTGTGTGTCTGCTCTAACTTGGGGTGATGTCAGAATTGAATCGAATGGTAGGACATCCAATTGCTATGGGAGAATTATTGCTGGAAAACACAGCGTCTAATCGAATCACTTTGTTTCTTTAGTACAGCATGGAAGCCCCGAGGCAGCCGGCTTCCCACAATCCCAGGGGCGCCCACTGCAGGAACCACCCGTCCTCCTTTCTTCCAGCTCCACCCCAGGGGGTGACTTGAAACATATTAGTCCCCTCCTCCCCATTTAGTCAACATTTGAAGATAGCACCCGTGTTCCTCTGCTCCAGGCCTTGGTATCTTCACTTTCTTCGACCATTCTTCACTGAGGATGGCTTCCAGAACTGTCACTGCCCTGTCACCCTTCTTTCCTGCAAAACTAAATTTTCTTAGACTGCAGCTGCTTACTCGAGAGACAACAAGCTTAAAGAAGGTTTTGCAAATCCTAAGGAGGCTGCAGCCAGTTGGACACAACCCGAGCCCTTCTTGGCGGACTAAGCCTTCATTTCCGATATTCTAATCATCTTGCTCAGCACAGGGTTTAATATTACAAGTTTTCCAAATGCAGGAGGTAGAACTGACTACCTCCTGGAAGCAGAGGAGCTCAAGGACCAGGGATTTACAGGTTGGCTCACAAGACTCATAACAACACGAGTATTTTGTGTGCTGTACGGTTCACCAAGAGCCTCTCCCAGCGTGCACTTAATCATCACCACCTCCCACTGTGGATGGTATTATTTTTCCCACCTTGGCACAGAGAGGTTAAGTGACACTCTTAAAGTCACACAGCTGTTGAGAGGCAGGGCTGGGATTGGAACCCAGGTCGACAGTCTCCTGGTCTTCATGTGCCTTCCAGGACCCCATAGCCAGAGGTCGCTGCAGGGCTCCTGCCAGCACAGGACAGCGGGCTGTCCCTGTCCCTTGCCTCTTCACTCACTGAGTGGTGGCCAGTTACAGAGTATGGAGATGAGATTTTGGAATAGGATGTGGGTTGAATTCCAGTTTGCCACCTTCCAGCTCTGTGATCCTGGGCAAGCTGCGTAACTTCTCCAAGCTTCAGCTCCCTTGCTGGATGTGATACTACCTGCCTCACAGAGATTCTGGAGGATAACCCGGCTGTGCGCTAAGCCCGAAACACAGTAGGTGCTCGATAAATGGCTGGGGACGGTCAGCAGATGCCACTGGCTGCGGGGCGAGGCGCTCGGGTCCTGTGCGGCAGGGTCGAACCCTCCTTTGCTTATTTAGCTGTCACATCGCATTGCACACCCATCCAGTCTCACCCCATAAATCACTCCCTGGCATTACCGCTTTCCAAATCACACTGTTTCATTGACTCTCTGTTTCCTGAATTGCCATCATTCCCTATCCCGCCTTCTCCAGCTGTAGCTTGTAGTTTTCAATGGGAATATATTTATTAACGTACTGCATTTCTGACTTATACTGTTTCTTGTTCTTTGTGGTGAGCTCACAACACATCCCAATTTAGCTTCGTTCGCTAATATCACATGCTGCTCCCCCCGCCCCAGTCTTTAGTGATTCCTGAAGAACTAGGTAGAACATATCACTGGTGATGTCACTAATCATGAACCCCATGGGACATATGTGTCCCATGACCAAGGGACAGGTGGAAGAGAGATGAGGACTGATTGCCTGATTTTAAAATTCCAGCTTAATTCCACAACTACAAACAAACAGCAACAAAAAATCTCAGCCCTGAAGGTAACTGGGGATCGGTCTGATCATAGGTCAATCCACCAGTTCTTATTAACACGACAGGTTGCTCCAGTGAAACAACTATTCTTACTGATTTTAAAAAGTAATAGTAAACTGGCTGGTTATGTGAGAAGCGAAGTGACTGAACAGATTACATGACATAATCTAATGACATTGTGTAATTAACCTCAAGAAGGTGCAGGGATGATTTCCTTCCTCGTCCTCTCCCGGTGGCTTTCACCATTTCACTGGGCTCTGTATCCCCACATTAGCATCCCAGCGCAGGCCTGTGCAGCCGTGTGACACATACCACACAGGGGCAGCCCTGCGGGTGAAGCGCCCCAGACCTCAGTCCCCAGGCAGGGGGTCCTCAAGCTACTGGTTGAGCCTCACCCCTCCTGACCCTACCAGGCCCAGGGGCTGCCACACAGCACTGCCTAGTGACATCCTGGGGAGGTGCCCGAACCCTGCAGGAGAGCAAGGGTAGAGGGGTCTGTGTGTGAGCGTGACTGTCTGAGCGTGTCTGTGTGAGCATGTGTGTGAGCGTGTGTGTATGTGAGCGTGAGTCTCTGTGTGTGTGAGCGTGAGTCTGTGTGTGAGCGTGAGTCTGTGTGTGTGTGAGCGTGAGTCTGAGTGTGTGTGTGTGGGCGTGAGTGTGTGAGCGTGAGTCTGTGTGTGTGTGTGAGCGTGAGTCTGTGTGTGTGAGCGTGAGTCTGTGTGTGTGAGCGTCTCTGTGTGTGTGAGCATGAGTCTGTGTGTGTGTGTGTGTGAGCGTGAGTGTGTGAGCGTGAGTCTGTGTGTGAGCGTCTCTGTGTGTGTGAGCGTGAGTCTCCGTGTGTGTGTCTGTGTGTGTGAGCGTGAGTCTGTGTGTGAGCGTCTCTGTGTGTGTGAGCGTGAGTCTCCGTGTGTGTGTCTGTGTGTGTGAGCGTGAGTCTGTGTGTGTGTGTGTCTGTGTGTGTATGAGAGAGAGAGAGAGTGAGGAGGCCACCAGAAGGCTCTAGCGCAGAGCGCAGGCAGCCCTGCGGCTCCGCAGTAGCGGCCCCCAGGGAGCTCTGAGTGGCGGAAGGGCTGACACAGGAGGAGGCCCTGCGAGGCCAGGGGACCTTGTGTAGTGACCGCACGTGGGGAGAGCGTGAGAAGAAAGCACCGCGAGGCTGTCGGGAGGAGTGAGGCGGTGTCTACCCGGCTGTACCAGTCCGACAGGGGGACCGACTGTCCCGGTTTGTCGGGGACTGAGGGGTCCAGGGATGCAAAACGTCCTGTTTTAAAACCAGGACAGGCCTAGGCGAACCAGGGCAAGTTGGCCGCTCTGTAATGAACACTCTCTTGTCAATTCAAATAAAATCCTCACCAAGTCCATTTGTTCAGCACCTTCCAGTACCTTCCGGGACCTCTCCTCTGTACAGGGGGGGACAGCAGTGCCGGGACGCCCCCCTTCATGAGCCCCTAAACTAGTTCGCTATTTCCAACAGGAAGGACCCAGAAAGAGTTCACAGGAGGAACACTGTGAGGAATGGTTGTTATTATGTTTATAGACTCGGGTTCTGTTATTTGGTGCCTGCGTTGTATTTGAATGCCTCACTCCACTACCAGCTCACCATGAAATGGCTACCAGAAGCCTGCTGAACTGGGGAAGCCAGATTGCTTAGGAGATAAGACTTGTGGTTTCTAGACTAGATCTTTGTCTCATTCATCCTTGGCATTAAAAAAAAAAAGAAGTAGCATTCACTGTTTACCCCCAAATCAGCAAACCAGTTAATAAAGTTGGTTCAACCACTGCCTGGACCTGTCTCTTTGACTTGCCATTCTGGGATTCCTTTCTGCTGCTGAGCTACAATGTCTCGGTGGCACAGTCAGAAATGGGGGTGGCGCTGGGAACGAGGATCGGGGTGGAAGCGGGGTTGGAAGGCTGGGAAGAAACAGAGGGTGGCCTGAACGGTCTGTAGTCATTACTGTCTGTCTGCACGTGGCCAAGGCACTTGCTTCGATAAAATGTCTGGTCATTTACTTGCTTTGTACTGTTGCATTTGGGGAATATATTAGCACGTATATTTCTCACCGCCTCCTTCCGATTTCCCCTCGGCGTAGATCAGAAAATGGTTACTAAGCCACAGAGAAGAATACTCCTGAGGGCGCAGGAAATGTTTTCCAGCTCCAGGAAAACATCTAGACTCCCGGTCTTGCCTTGCACCCAAAGTGACTTCTCTTGGGGCAGCCAAGGAGGTGGTAATCCGTTCTTCGTGGGTTCCCTCCCAGGCCAGAGGCGCCGTTTGGGGTCTTGTCTGGGTCCCCCTGCTCCATCTGGGTGACCTGCTCTCCAGTCTTCCCCCTTGAAACTCACCGTCTACACTGCTGGATCCCAAGCCTGGCTGTGCACACAGTGCCCTGAGCTTATCCCGGCTCCCACTTTGGGTATTTGGATTCAGCAGGTCCGTAAGGCAGGAACTCTTGTCTATTTAATCATCGTCCCCCAGGTGACTGGGATGCATCGTCTGGCCTGGAAACTGCTGGCAGTCATTCACCTGGCGTCTGTCCCGTGCCGTGTTCAGTGAGTATCCGTCGTTTCCTGAGAACGCTTCGCGTTATGCTGGGTTACCACGCTGAGGTCAGAGGCTGTGCCTCAGGCCCCTTCGTGGGGTCCCACAGAGCAGTGCAGGGCCTCCCTGCCAGAGACAGCACAGGGCCTCCCCGCGGCAGGCGCAGAGTCCGGCATGGAATTGCTCACACAGGCTGCTTTCCAAAGAGGAACCTGGGCGGCCGACCGGCTTGTCCCACCTGCCATCGAGGCTCATTGGCCGGCGCCAGGTTCACAGTTGGTTAAACATTTTGACCATCACCCCTCGTGTCAGCCGCTAAAAGAGTACTTCCTGTCAAGGAGTAGGGTCAGGGACCCGAGGGCCCCCTCCTCCTCTCTTGAGGCCTCTCACCCCACCTCTAGGGCACTGGGGAACAAAGTTGAAATCTGGTCCAATTAAAATCAATAAATAAAATGTGAACACCTGTCTAAGGTGTGTGAGGGGCCTAATACAAATGAAATCTACGTTATTCCCCTAGGACAGGGTTATAATAGCGACTTCCCACGCCCTCCACGTTGCAATAAACTCACATCATGTCAGCCTGGAAAAGGCACCCAGTGATGTATCAGAAGTGGCTTCGATTAGAACCCTTGTGGAAGGGAGCGCAGTCCGCCTGGCTCTGGGCTTTTGCTGCTAGGGTTAAGGTCGAGCTAGGCGTCTGTTACAAAGCACCGTGCCTCTGGTTTTGTGGCATCGTCATTTTAAACCCTCCTCCCGAGAGGCTTCCTGTGGGGATGACTCCTTGGAGCCCCCCAGGAATGGTGGTCATGAACCTTCAGATGTGTGTCTGCCATGCGCCACTGCAAAGACTTGTCCCCCAACAGTTTCTCTTTCTCCGTCTTAGAAGGCTGCCTCTTTCTAGAACGGAATTTAATTGCTCAGGCCTCAGGCCCCAGTCTGACCCTGGCAAGCCTGCTGCCACACACAGCCTAATTCTGGAAATGGAAAATGCCAGACAGCAAAATCAGCAGGGACCAAGGGCAGCAGAATTCCTTGGAGTGGAGGGAGGTGTTGGAGGGGAGCACTGAGCGGATGGGCTTTCCTTTTTTTTTTTTTTTTCCTTTTTTTTTTGCGGTACGCGGGCCTCTCACTGTGGTGGCCTCTCCCGTTGCGGAGCACAGGCTCCGGACGCACAGGCTCAGTGGCCATGGCTCACGGGCCCAGCCGCTCCGCGGCATGTGGGATCCTCCCGGACCGGGGCACGAACCCGTGTCCCCTGCATCGGCAGGTGGACTCTCAACCACTGCGCCACCAGGGAAGCCCGATGGGCTTTCTTTTATTCTTTTCTCCCCCTGGACCATGTTTACTGAAGCGTGACAGCAGTGAGGAGGGCGTCCGTGTGCTCTCCGACAGTGCATACCAATGACCCTAGTCACCCCCAGAAAGCAAGCAGCTTCCAGCCCCCAACACCAGCTTCCTGAAGCTCCATTACTTGCGCCTAGACGAAACCGCTCCAGCTGCCACTAAAACTCAGAAGCCACATTCTCCAGCTTGTCTTGATTTCCCCAAATATTTTGGGTTCGGGCCTAACTGCCATTCAACCCCAGGCCTTAGAATTGAGCCCGGCATTTCATATCCTTTGCCAATTTTCAAAGTAAATCTTTCCTCTGGAGACAAATTCAGGCCTCCCTTGGAAGCTTGGGCCTGAATTTGCCGCATTTCCCTCCACTCAGACGAGAGCCCAGAAGATCAACGATGAAGCGCCCTGTCTCACAGTCTTTCACCAGCTTCCGGCTGCAACTGGCTGACTTTTTGAGCACGGTGGCATGAAGTGGACACTGTTCAGGAGAGGCCGCAGGAATTAGCCCCTGGAGCTGAGTAGGGCCTGGGGAGAGCTGATGTATCCGCCCGCCCTTGGGCTCCAGCTGTGGGCTAACGGAAGCTAGGACAATTGCCATTAGTGGTTTCAACACCTTTTTACCTGTTGAAATCTCTTCTAGGGCTACCAATAATTAGCCAAAGTTAAAGGCCTGACTCAGCTTTCCTCTCTGTCTACTTGGTCACTGATTTACTAACCTACAAAATAAACAACCTGTCAACGAGTAATCAAGAACCAACTGTCTCAATATTTATGAATTCATCTCTTAATTCATATATCACAAACATGTACCGAGTTTCTGCCGTGTACTAGGCTCCACAGAGAAAAACGAAGGTCAAGATGCCACAGACCTGCCCTCAGGGAGCTTCCACCCCAGGAAGGAAGAGTTCAAAAGCAGACAGACAAGTGCAGCACCTGGGGAGTGATTCAGGGTTTTGTGAGATTCCAAGATGGAGGAAATTAGGGAAGAGCTGGGTATCTCACGGAAGAGATGGTATTTGAGCTGGGCTTAAAAAACAGGCGGGAGTCAGGAAGGAGAAGGCACTCTGGGTTCTACTGACGGTTTTTTGGGCTATTGATGGTACCAGAACCCACTGAGTACAGGTGTGGAGAGCAGGTCAGGAGAGCATGAAGTACGTTGGGATCCAACCACTTGACACCCGACGCTTGAGTCTTGCATTAGAAAAATCATTTTCACAAATAAGAAAATTCTGGTTCAAGTATGTGCAAATCTCCCATGTTGGTGAGAGGAAAGGAGAGGGCTGGTTAGGAAGAGTTTTTTTGCCTTGTGACAAAAGCAAGAAAAAAATGAATGCCAACGTTAGAACTTTTGTGAAGGAGCTGAGACTTATCTCCAGACCCCACTAGGAATCAGAAGGGTGAGTCCATAATTCCAATCCACAAAATCAGAAATACCTTGAACATTTTAGTGGAAGATTTGAAGGCTCTTTGGAGAACTGGATGGACTTCGTGCTTAACGGTTACATCTGGGTTGTAATTCTTTGTCTGGGACCTTAGTCAAGACATTTAAAACTCTGAGCCTCACTTAACTCAGTAAAATTGGGATAACGTCCACAATGCAGAAACAGTAAGCAGGAGACACTTATTTCAAGGTGGGATATATATTTTGCTCCCTAATAAAAGTATGAGATGTACAAGAAGAAGCCACATCCCTGCCTTCCTGCTTTGGGATGAACCGAAGGATGGGACGCTTGGAGCTACAGCAGTTATCTTGTGCTCTGAAGGGAAAGCCAAAAGAACTGCAGAAGAACTGACTCGGGGCCTTGATATCGAGTTGCTGGATGAACCACCTGGAACTTCTTCCCTCTAAACTTCTAGTTATGTGGGATAATGAATCTTTATTATTTAACCCATTTATTCAAGTGGTGTATGACTTATAACCAAGAGCATCTTGACTGATACCCCAAGTTTCCCCATCACTGTGTTTTAATCACTCATTGGGAAAACGTGCATCGTCTTGCTAGATGTGCTAATGCCAAGATACTGTATTGACAGTTCACATACTTCCAGACTGAACCTTCTCTGACAGCACTGACGGCTGGAGCAACTTCCCTGGTGACTGTCCACCCCTCCTGGAGGAATTGGGATGGCTCCTCGTGAGTTGTCCACTGTCTTCATGACACCCTCTGGCTTTGCCACTCTCCCTATGTAAGCCAGTTTTTCCATAAATTATCTCAAATCACCTCTGTACTCTTATAATCTCCCTCCCTGCCATGGACCAGCCTCTCAGTGTGGTTGATTTCAGCTAAATGTGAGAAAGTAAACAATAGAGGCACATAGTCCTACAGAGAAATGAGTGACAGTTAACTGTGGATTAACCCTCAGCATCGATTTGCTTTTAAAAAATTAAAACAATTTTACCAGAATATTCTAAATGGGACAAGTTGCAAAATGTAAGCCCTTTTGTACGGCTTGGGAAGTTGGCTTTATGGAATAAAATTGAAGAGGCACCCAGTCAGGTGGCCCACCTGACTGCACGTGTGTTCAGCGCAAAGTCCTAAGAAAACCACTGGAGATGAAAATGCTGTGAGCCTAGAATAACCTCACTCCTGGTGAACTTCAAACGGCGTGATAAAGTGACCAGAAGCGTTAGTGCGCTTAGAGGAGAGAGCGCTAGGGGGCAGAGGGACCTTCTTGGAAACTTCCAAAATCACATGGCATAGGAAGCCGAAGTCTGCTGATCAGGAGGACCCAGCTTGGCCGCGGACAGCGCAGCTGACATTTCTGACCAGTTCTGCTTTGTTTCCTCAGCGACCAGCTGCTTCTCTGGTCTGAGAGCACACAGGAACAGCTCAGTCCTCCCGAACGACTGAAGTTTACGTCAGGGAATCCCCGTTTTCCACACCTGGGTCGCTAGATGTCCACTCCTTTTGCCTGATCGGTATTTCTGCCGATCGCCACCTGCCCTCACTCTGGCAGATTAAATACCACTCTTAGGCCTTATACAGCCGTCCCTCGGTATCCACAGGGGATTGTTTCCAGGATCCCCTCGGATACCAAAATCTGTAGATGCTCAAGTCCCTTATACAAAACAGCACAGTATTTGCATATAACTACACACATCCTCCTGTATATTTTAAATCATCTCTGGATTACTTATGATACCTAATACAATGAAATGCTTTGTAAATAGTTGTAAATACAATGAAAATGTGATGTAAATGGTTGCCAATATCCAGCATATTCAAGTTTTGCTTTTTGGAAATTTCTGGATTTTTTTCCCCTGAATATTTCTGATCAGAGTTGGTTGAATCTACAGATGCGCAACCTCGAATTTGACTGTACTTTGTTGGCCTCAACCAACAACTCTCATGTACCAACACCTGCTACTCTCTTTTAGCCTGTAGTCTGGTCAGTTTGTAACCCAGCTTCATACTCATACTGACAGTGATCCAGGCCCTGTCTGGGAACTGACTCTAAACAGGACGTGACTGCGGATTCCCCTTTGGGGTGCCTTACCAGCTGGCCGGGTATCAGAGCTGATGCAAGGGCCTAGTGAGCTTGGAGTCCAGGTGGGCAAGGAGGAAGCTGCTGAAATCACCCGGGCACCAGGCAATTAGGGTTTGGGCCCAAAATGCAAGATAAGCTCTGTAAAATCAAGTTGGCAAACCAGAGACCTGGACCTGTGGACTTTTGTCTGCCAATCATTTCCCTTTAAGGTGAAAGCAAAGCCGAGCCTCTCCTGGCTTTTCGCTGCCCTAAAGCAATTGCTTTGGTTCACAGTAACTGTTCCACTTTAAACTGAATAGGTTACACTGTAAGCCTGGGTAATTGAGTTAAGGCCCATTTGTTAAAATACAGCAAGTCTGGAGCCATGAAGTCTAAACCATGGCTCTGGGTCGGAGTCTCCAGTTTGCATCTACAGAGTCACCTGACCAAGCCTTTGGATTCTCTAAAGAAGGAAATAATACAACAAATGAGACTTAAGCAAAAACGAATTTTTTCAGGTGGAAAAGGTAAATAATTGTTTACCTTTGGCTGTTTGATAGAATTTGTATAATGAATATCTTGTCATATGTTTTATATTTACCTCAGTTATGAACCATCCTTCATCGGCCACTAAGGTCAAAGGAGAGACAAATCTCCCTTTCTTGTAGTAGAACCTGCTCGGGATGGCCTCTTTCTTGTAGACAGTCATGTGCTCCACTGTTCTCAATTTGTTATATATCTGCAAAGATAACCAAGAATGACCAGTTTTGCATTCTCTCTCTTAAATGTATGTGAATATTTATTGGACCTGGAGGAGAGGAAGGACTTTATAAAAACTTATTTATGTCAAAAATACTACAGTAAAATAAAAAGGTGAATGAGAAGTTGGTCTGCCTGATGTTAAACACCACCAAGACCAAAGAAAAGCATTTATTCTTTGACTAGACCTACAGCATGTCCTATCTGCACCTGATTTTTTTTAATGAATTTATTTATTTTATTTTTATTTATTTTTGGCTGCGTTGGGTCTTTGTTGCTGGGCGTGGGCTTTTCTCTAGTTGCAGCGAGCGGGAGCTATTCTTCGTTGCAGTGGCTTCTCTTGTTGCGGAGCACGGGCTCTAGGCGCGCGGGCTTCAGTAGTTGTGGCACGCAGGCTTCAGTAGTTGTGGCTGGCACGCTCCAGAGCGCAGGCTCAGTAGTTGTGGCCCACAGGCTTAGTTGCTCCGCGGCACGTGGGATCTTCCCAGACCAGGGCTCGAACCCGTGTCCCCTGCGTTGGCAGGCGGATTCTTAACCGCTACGCCACCAGGGAAGCCCTACGCCTGATTTTAAAATCCTAGTGACTGTTTGCCATTAATTACACTGCTAATTTTCCGATGAAGATGTAAACCCTGTACCTCTTTCCAATATTTAGCAGCAGCTTAAATCTTTATGGCTAGAATTAAAATCAACCGGCTGGTGTTGATTTGTTGGCCCTTAGCCAAAGCTGGCATATATTCCTGGGTAGAACTGAATATAAAATTGAGTTTATCAATTCAACTCTGGAAAATAATTAGCCTTTAGGCTGTTTAGTAGAGAGTTTCTACTGGCCCCAGGAGTTATGATTTCCTACTTAAGAAAATCCATAATTCTTAAGAAAAGTAGGGGGCATCACCAGAAAGATTTTGCATAAGTGAAAACTCTGATGACACATAACGGGCCTCACAAACTGTTGTGTCCGTCACGTGACAAAGTGTCACCCAAACATAGCCCCAGTTCTGAATAATCTACCAACTGCTTTAGGCAGCTTGCACTGCCTGATGTACACACCACATTGGAAGAAAGAAGCTCTTCCCAGCTCGTGAGCTGTTGATGCTCTAGCATCCTGGAGACGGCATGTCCCTAGGTGCCAGATAGGAGATAACAGATGACGTTCCTTGCCAGGAAAACAGAACTTCTTTGCAAGAAGCCATTTACTGTGGGACCTGCCAACGTGTAAAATATTCTTCCCAGTTTCATATTTAAGGAGTTCACGAGAAGCCTGTGCAAACATATTCAGCACCTCCACTTGCTGACCGTGGAGCCTGAGAAAAGGGGGCACCCGTCGGGGGAAAGGGACGAGGCTGGGGAGAAGCCGCACTGCGGGCACCGAGTTCCTCAACCCCAGACACACAGATCTCGGACTCTCATGTGGGAGGGAGCGGTCAGGGCTGGGAGAAAGGTCTCTGTCTGGGCCAAAAGGGCCGGACCCCAGCCTACACCTGCCGTGGGGAAGCAGGGCAGGCAGCCGGCCCAGCCGAGGCTGATTCCCATCTCCCTGCCGATGCGCCGCCCCTGGCAGCGGTGGAGGCCTCCCCCAGGGGAGAGAGGCCCAGAGCCTGTGCTGGGAGACGCCCAGGCCACACGGGCCAAAGCAGTCAGCCGGCGGGGCCACTCGCTCCTTCACCTTCAAAGCGTGGTTTACCCGCCACTCGGAGGGAAAGATTGTTTGGAGGGAGGGGTAAGCAGGGGCCTTGTCATCGAGCGTGCCAAGTCCCCGGGAGCCCTGCCCCACGCCATCTGCACGCCGTGGGAACTCCGCCACGGCCTCGTGGGGACGCCCCCTCGGATGGTGGTAATCGCCGTAGGCGACACACACATCGTCCCTGCAGCCGGCCCAGCTGCTTCCCGTGCTTCACGGCCGCCCAGGAGGGCAGCTACAGTGTCGTCAGTCAGCACACGCAGTGGAGAGGTGGCAGGAGGGCCGCTTAGGGAGCTGCTCGGCTGCTGAGGGCGGGGGTCTGAACCCCGGCCGGCCGCGTGGCTCCGGGCTAAGGGGCCGACCCACGGCACACGCGGCCTCAACCTGTGCTCGTCCGTCGCCGCCTTCTCTCCAGTCCCTGCTGAGAACAGGTCAGACTGGCGGCTTTCCTCCAGAGAAGGGCCTTCTGTGCAGGCTTCCGCTGTCCCCAGCTGCGCAGGAGAAGTGCTGCATTTTGGTCAAGAACGAACCGGCCCCACGCCACGTGCTGGGCACTGCACACCCTCGTCTCGTTTCATGCCCTGACGTTCAGTGCCCGCTTCAGAGAATAGAATACACGGGAGGATGAAGCACTGGACCGAGGTCACTCGGCGAGGAAGGGGTCGTCAGGTGGGTCATCTGCCACCGGAGTCCCGGCTCCCGAGGCTGCCCTGTGCCTCCGCCTTAAAGCTACACACAGACTCAGCGCAGAGTCATGGCCTCCGAGGGTGCGCTCTGCCCCCGTCCCCCCACCACCCTTCCCCCCCGTCTTGCCTCAGAATGCTTCCCGGGCGCCGGCCACAGGCTCACAACCGGCCCTCGGTCCTTCACCTGCTGCAGGTCATGGAGGCTGATGTACTTATCCAGCTCAATCACTTTGTCCATCCAGAAAATGTCAGTCATCCCGTGATCTGAGAAGATGATGACGTTGAGGTCGTCCTGCAGCTCGCGCTCCTGTGGGGAGACAGGCAGTCAGGACGGCGCCCAGAGGGGGACCCTCTTACACCAGCTGTCTGGCAAAGAGGTGTTTTCAACTACAAGTTATAGGAGGAAGCCTTCTTCCCCAGTTCTGAATTTAATCATCTGCTTGTCTGCCCTATAAGACACGGTTCAAAATCATAGCAGAAGTGCTGCAGGGAGGGAACGAGAGAGCCAGTCCCCGTCCGATTAGCGCTGAACATAATACGTACGAGGCTCCAGCCTTTTAAGATAGCCTTTCTGTTTTCATCCTCTTTGGGTCTTTCAACCAACTTGTGTGGGAATACAACTATCACTCGCCCGTTTTACACGTGTGAAAAATTAACCCCACAAAAGTTTAAAAAAATAATACTTTAAGTCAGACAAAGACAAATATCATATGATATCACTTATACATGGGATTTAAAAAAATGATACAAATGAACTTATTTAAAAGACAGAAATAGACTCACAGACAGAAAACAAACTTATGGTTACCGAAGGGAAAGTGGCTGGAGAGGGATAAATTAGGAGTTTGGGATTAACATATACACACTACTTATATAAAAAACAACAAGGACCTACTGTATGGCACAGGGAACTGTATTCAATACCTTGCAATAGCCTATAACGGAAAAGAACCATATATAATCTATTTATCTATCTATCTATCTCTATCTCTCTCTCTATATATATCTGAATCACTTTGCTGTACACCTGAAACTAACACACTAACACAACATTGTAAATCAACTATACTTCAATAAAAAATAAATTTTTTTTAAGTTTAAAAATAATACTTTGCTAAAAGTCATTCAGTAAGGGTGTGGCAGAATCAGGGAGAGAACCCAGGCCTGGGTTCCGCACCCACACCAATCTGGTTACCAGACTGAATGGTTTGGTAAAGCGTCAGGCCATCTTGCCAGCTGAGCCAGGCGGTAATGCAGATCTGGGTCATTTCAGTGCCACTGGCCTGGCTGTAAGACAAGGGAGGTCGTGATACCTGGGGAGGCGTTGCGTGAAGAAACGAGACCCCTCAGACCCTTGAGCTGGCCCAGTCAGCTCTCAGCAGTAAGAAGGAAGATGTCAAGGGGTGTGACAGTCAAGGAGACAGAAGAAGAGGGACAGAGGGAAGGTTAGCCCAGTGGGCCTGGTTTTCGGTCACCTGGATCCACGTGGTCATGTACTTCAGGACGGTGTCCACGGCCCTCAGGGCTTCTTTCCTCTGTGGCGACGAGGGCCCATAGTGGTGGCCTTCCACATCGATGCGCTCGTAGTAGATGGCCACCAGGTCCGCCTGGCCGCTCCTAGGGAGGGGGCGGGCAGGGTGAGAGCCGAGAGAGGCCCTGCCAGCTTTCCCCCCTCCCACCCGGCGCTCCTGGCGGAGGCGTGGGCATCCTCCAGCCCCTGCCCTGTGGTCCAGGCACAGCGATACCTTAAAAAGAACAAGGGGGTTCTCCAAGGGAGAGAGAACCTTGGAGAAGGTGCCAGTCCCGGCACCCTGGTGACAAAAGTCAGAGAGCATGCTTATGGGTCACCTCCCCTCTCAGCTCAGCATGACCCAGGAGTCGGAAGAGGTGGCGACAGGCAGGGGACAGTTCTGATAACTCCCCTCACCACGAGCTGTCACCAGAAGCTCAGAGAAAAAAGAAGCAATCATTCAAAACACGTCTCCTCGGATACAGACGGTGGGAGGGAGACACAGGAGGGAGGAGCTATGGGGACATATGTACATGTATAGCTGATTCACTTTGTTATACAGCAGGAACTAACACACCGTTGTAAAACAATTATTCTCCCATAAAAATGTTAAAAAAAAAAGTCTCCTCCATTATTGCTGGTCTTCGAGGGAGCCTCTAAATAAAACACTAGACTGTAGGTTTCACTGACCCGCAAGAATAAGAACAAGCTTTACCAGGCAACCTTGCAGGAGGCAGACAGGTTTGTGTTTGTGTTCAGGGCCTGACGTCTCTGGGGACCCAGGAAGGGTCAGCTCCAGGGTGGGCACAGGGTGAATTCTAGCACTGACCACACTTTCTGCATCCCGGAAAAACGCCCCCCTCGGCCAGAGTACTGGTGGTAAAAATCCAACTATTTAACCCTCCGTGCGAAGCTGAGACTGAGTGGGAACTAGTGACAAACCTGGAGTAGGAGGCTGAGGGAGTCGGGTGGGGGGAGAAAACACTGTGCGATGTACCCCCTCCTCCACACAGCGCACAGCTTCCCGCTGTGACTGCCCTGCCCACAACGTCCCCAAAGCACCTGAACAGAGCAGTGATGCTGATGACGGTGATGGTGCGGGTAGCAGTAACAGCGACTGACAGAAGAGGAAGCAGTGGAAAAGGAATGAAGGCTAACTCCTTTGTTTGGACTTTAAGGGTTAATAACTAATCCTCTTGGCGGACTGCCTTATTTCTCTTGAAAAACTCTATTTAAACAAACACACAAGTGAGGCGGCCTGGTCTCTCCTGGTGTGGTCTCCCCCGACACTTGGAATGAGAGAACGTGTATCCTTAGCGCCTGTGGTGCCTTGGGCCTTGCAATCCACAGAAGAGGAAAAAGAACCTCACAGTAGTTCCAGAGCGTGGTTTGCACAACCCCGCCCATCCTTCCAGTCTCAGGAAGATGGTGATTCTTCCAGGAAGCATCCCTGATGCCCAGGCTCAGTTGGGTGGCCCTCCTGGGCACTCCCACGGCTTTCCTGGTTCATCTCTGGGTTGTGATTTTTCACACTGTGCTGTAATTGCCCATTTATGTGTCCTTCCCTCCCCTCTAAATTGTGGGGTTTTTCACCCTGGGATGCGCTCATTCTCCACTGTGTCTCAGCTCAGCCTAGGGTCTGGCATACAGGAGGAGCTCTGTAACTGTCAGTTGAAGGTATAATAATAGTAAGTGCTCAATAAGTCACAGTTATTCTAGGTCAGGCACCACGTTGAGGGCTTTTCATACATTATCATAATTCATCCTCACAGCAACCCTATCAGGCAGGAATACGTTAAACAGAGAGTTCAGTACTGTTGCCCACATCACACAGCTCGTGAGAAGTGGAGCCAGCACTGAGACCCAGGTGGAGCTCCAACACCCTGACCCAGATACTCTGAGAGAATGCAACAGCCCGCACCAATGGGGAAACATTCTGCTACCCAAATGACCATGTGGAAGTGGTTCTTACTCTGCTATAAGAATCCCACCAACCCCAAGAAAGTGGGGCGTGAGACAAGGCAAAGGTAGCAGTGAAACTGAGTCCCTTTCATTTCTCGGCATGAGCTCTATGTCTGTGGCTTGGATGTACCTGCAGCTTCTGGATCTGAGATGAAAAGTGTCCCTAGAGAAAAGCATTTGCAGATGAGGAAATAGGCCAAAAAGGATTCTAGGCCTCACGGACCTCTGAGACATGGCTAGGACTGGAAATGTGAACTTCCCACGTCCAGGGTCAGAACACTTGACTCCACCAGCCCGGGCTTTTGAATGTCCACACCGACTCCATTCACTACACAGGGGCCGGTTCCAGAGAATGTTCAGCCTGGCGTCTTCCTTCACCATGGTCATACTTGCCAAGAGGGCGCACCTTTTAATGATGCTGTGATGTTCTCGTACCCTGAGGTGTACTTCATTCACAGTTTGGAGGATATACTGGTTTCCAGTTAAGGGAAATTGCTAGTCAAGTGTTCTTTTCTCTTTTTAGAACAAAACAGACTGGCCCTTCTTTAACAAATACCGTGTCCCCCCTCCTCCACAATGGGGATTGGGGTAAGTTATTATTTGCTTGTTTCTCACAAATAATATTATCATCATTCATACTCGCTAGTGTATGAATGACTAATACAAATGCCCCCTGCATCTACAGACAGCAGAGAACGAAAAGTTACTCAGGGTTCCACACGTGTGTAGGCAGTAGGGAAAAGCTCTAACTTGGGAATGGCATTTTCATACATATCCCTAAACTCCTTTGAGGCCCATGTTCATTACACTGATGGACTGATGGCATTTCCTCCACCACGTTGGAACATAATGGAACTTTCCACAAAATCATGCCCTCGGATACGTCTCCGCACTTAGCTGCCTTTTGTACTTGTGCCTGTAGCATCCCAGATGCGCTGGTTCACACAGAACATCCTATGTTTAGGTGTGTACACTTCCAGGGTGGGGCTTGTATGTGGGAAAAATTTCACAAGGTTTACTGGTTGCCCTAAAGCTCAATGAAATGCTTTCAGGTCACTACAGTTTAGACACTTCCTGCCCCTTAATACAGCAGCCACTGGGCTGGTTTCTTTAAGGCTATTTGCCATATTCATAAATCTCTGTGTGATCAGAAAGCTAGTAAGTCTCACAGATTCACCTGATGGCTTTGTGTCAGGAAGCTGTCAACCCCAGATGCCAGGAACACTGGAGTTGTGATGGTTGAGATTCGGGGATTTATACATATGCCTTTTGTGAAAGACTTCTATGTTGGAGCTCGTTGATTCATGAGGGACCTGAGTCTTCAAGGGCTAAGAGCTCTTGCCTGTTGGAGTTTAGCTGACAAATTCTTGGTGGCCAGCTGTTTTCCACATGGATCTGGTCTCCATCACTGGTCAGCTCATTTGTAATGGAGCGGTTGGGTGAGGAGTGACGGGTGGAAACGCCTGCAGATCTGTTATTGGCTATTTATAGCTTTCAGCCCAGGAACCATGCCAGAAGGACATGTGGCCATCGGCCCAATTGCCTGAGAGCTGCAAGGGGCCCCCAACCCTGGATTTCAGGGACACCCAGATCTCCCATCACCTTAGGATCCTGTCCAGATTTCTTTTCAATGTAAAGAGTTCACAATGTCACATCAATTTTCCCTACTGAAGTGGGTTGGAGAGAATTAGGGAGAGAGAATGGTTAAAGGAATGGTTGAAGTTGCTGAGTGTTAAAAAAAAAATTGAGGGACTTCCCTGGTGGCGCAGGGGTTAAGAATCTGCCCGCCAATGCAGGGGTCACGGGTTCGAGCCCTGGTCGGGGAAGATCCCACATGCCGCAGAGCAACTAAGCCTGTGCGCCACAACTACTGAGGCTGCAGTCTAGAGCCCGCGAGCCACAACTACTGAGCCCGTGTGCCACAATTACTGAAGTCTGCGCGCCTAGAGCCCATGCTCCACAACAAGAGAAGCCACCGCAATGAGAAGCCTGTGCACCGCAACAAAGAGTAGCCCCCTCTCGCCGCAACTAGAGAAAGCCCGCGTGCAGCAACGAAGACCCAACCCAGCCAAAAATAAATAAATACATACATTTTTTTTAAAAAATTGAAAACTTAGAAATAAGTCAGTTTCCCTGACACACTCTTGTGCTATTCAGACCATTACTGATTTCTGCATTTTTCAAACTGGGTGTGATAGTTCCATGTGGAAGAGAAAAAAAAAAGGTTCTATGTACTAATATGCTAATAGGCTTTGTACATTTCCAAGAAGATGGCAGAGTAGGCAATTTTTCCAAACTTATTCCACCAAAGATCTTCCTTCTTTTGTCAAAAACATATCTCTGGAGAGTCAGGCATTCACTATATCATGATTAGAGAAATGCTGACATTCACATTGCTTCTCTATTTTCCATCAACACAAAGAAGAAAGTCCTAAACCCCTGGGGACTTCCTTGCTCTCAATTCAATGTTTCCAAAGGGTGCCCCTACCTAAAATTACTCAACACACAATCATCCTCTACTAGAGGGTAGCAATCACCGTGTGAGAGGCTCACCAGCTCTCTGAGACATACTTCACCTATACCAAGCCTTCTTAATCCACTTTAGCATTCATTATTGGTCCTGGAAACAGAAAGAACAGTGGCATGGCTAAGAATTTGGGACACTTACTTGAAGAAGTCAAGAGCATCGCTGACTGCATTGGCAAAATTGATATCCGTTGGGACATTTTTATATTCTAGGCAGTAAGTAGGTCTGACACCAAGAATCTCAACCTCACAGCCTAAGAAGGAAAAAGACAGTAAATGGTTACTTTCTTCAATAATCAAGGTAGGGTGATGAGCCTATTTTAGGAAGCAAATACCATTAGTCAAAACAAAGATTTTTGTTCCTTTTCATGAAATAAAAGAATGTATTGTTGATAAGTGGTGTATTTAATTCTAATTTTGTTTAACTGGAGCAGAGGCTCTTAAACGTCTTTCCTATACAGCACTGGTGTCTCATGACAGGGACTGGCAAAAATTGGTTAATGGTTGTCTTTCCCAATTTGAAACAACAATAACAAAAATTAATTAGTACACAGAATGTCTCAATTGAAACTTTTTTCTATAGATTTTTTATAACTACTAATTCTTCTAGTGCACCTTTGCCTATTCTAGAACCAAGTATGAGGTTAATATCTGATTAGCCTGGGAATAAGAAAATAAAGACTTCACTAGTCTAGCTGGACTCAGAAGTACTGCACTGATGGGCAAGTCTAAAAATCACTGAGTTAAAGCAAGGGTCCTGAGCCGTCCCCTTACCTCTCCCAAAATGAAGTAAAGAATGAAAGTATTCAGATGTTGGGAGCTGCTGTGGCTTCAGCTTTTCTGCCCCAGGCCCCTGAACAAGTTGAAATGGTTGCCCCGAGGAAGAGACATCCAACCTCATTATCAGAAAATAGGGCAGGAGAGGAACGTGCCGGTCTCAGTTTGTTAGTTGGGTGTATTTACTGGGCACCTACTATGAACTAGTCACTACGTTCAGACATAGTGGTGTATTTAATTCTAATTGTGTTTGCTCCATCCTGTGGCATCCCAGAATCTAGCCTAGTAGGAGGAGGATTCCGTGCAAACAGTGTAACAGTTGAAGTCTAAAGTGAAGTGCACATTTACTGGGTGGTGAGGGGACTCAGACAAGGCACATTTAATGCAGATATTATTTCCTTCTGGAAGCTTTCCTCAAATCCCCGTGTTGGACTCAGTCTTACAGACTGTGTCTGGCCCATGCGTTGGGGTTAGAAATGGGAAGAAAGGGACGTCCAAGCAAAGAGAGCAGCGGAAGCAAAGTTCAAAGTGAGAAACAATAAGGTGTGTGTGTAGAACAGCAAGCACGGTAACGTTCCCAGGCAAGGGGGTCTGGAGGCCAGATGGTGAGCTGTTTTGTAGCCCAGAGAAAATGATTCCCACTTACACTTGGTATGATCCTTACGAATCCTATAAAATAGCTGATGGTGCCTTCATTTTACACAGGAGGAACTGAGTCAAAAAGGTGAAGAGGGGGCTTCCCTGGTGGCTCAGTGGTTGGGAGTCCGCCTGCCGATGCAGGGGACACGGGTTCGTGCCCCGGTCCGGGAAGATCCCACACCCGTGAGCCATGGCCGCTGAGCCTGCGCGTCCGGAGCCTGTGCTCCGCAACGGGAGAGGCCACAACAGTGAGAGGCCCGCGTACCACAAAAAAAAAAAAAAGAAAAGAAAAAAAAGGTGAAGAGACTTCCCCATTGTCTCAGGGCAATAATGAGGAAGAGCTAACATTTGAATCTAGTTTTATCTGACTCCAAAACGTTAGGTATTCTTTTAAAACAGTATCTGACGAATTCAGACATGCAAGGACAGACATTATGGACATTAAGGACAGACAGACATTTTTCCATACTATTAAGATTTACTCAAGCTAATCGAGAAATAAGTCAAAATAAAAGAACCCAAGAACGAATAAGATAGGGTTTTAAAATAAATAGCAGTAAATGATGAAATCACAAAATATAGTTAAGTATTAGTAATATTAATGTAGTTATGTGAAAATATTTTATTGAAAAATAAGGTGCATATTTTAAAAAAATGTTTAATGTAATAACCTGGATCTAAAGTTCCCAATTATTTAACCAAAAAGGAAAGGAAAAGCATTTTCATTGCTGTTGGAGGGAAGGGATGGTCAATATATAGTGTTCATTCTAGACATTGATTTAAAAGTTTGGAATATACAGAAGAAAGTTATATGCATAACTTCCAAATCACTAAAGGAAGAAAAAGAAGCATACAAAATTAATCAAATATCAAAGTACATGAAAAGAAAAAAAAAAGGAAATATCTAGGAAGCCCTAATATTGAAAGCATAATAAAATAGAAAATCAAATATATTCAAAATAAATGTGAATGGGTTACACTCTACAAGAATGTCAACATGAAGTAACTATAAACTATTTTTAAAATTTACAGGTTAGGTAAAATGACACAGCAAGGTTAGATATAAAAGAATAGACCAAATAAACCCCCCAAAAAGTAAACCAAAAAATCAGCTCTCTCAATAGTATTCAAGTTGATTATGGTCTCAAAAGCCTGAAACAGCTACAAATCCACATTAATAGTTTAGAATGTAAATGAGTATTTATATACCATAAATATACACAAATATACATAATTATTATTAAAGAATTCTTATAAGAATGAAATTGTTATAAAAACACAAAAGTTGGAAAAACTGATCATATCCTCATCCACAAAGAAAATCGCATTAACTTCCAAAAAAGTAGAAATTATACAGCACAATCCATATTATCTGACCACAGGTAATAAAACTATAAATTAATTATAACAGTTAACTAAAAATAAATCCAACTCCTTATAAATAAAAAAGAAAACCTTTATGAAACGATGTAAAGAGGAAATGAAAACTTCACTGACAGGCTAGTTATTAACAGTGAAAATTCTACATTTCAAAATTTCATGGGGGGACTTCCCTGAAGGTCCAGTGGTAAGGAATATGCCTTACAGTGCAGGAGACGCAGGTTCAATCCCTGGTCAGGGAGCTAAGATCCCGCATGCCGCGGGGCAACTAAGCCCGCGTGCCACAACTACTGAGCTCACACGCCTCAACTAGAACCCGTGCGCCACAACTACAGAACCCACGCACCCTGGAGCCCATGAGCCACAACTAGAGAAGAGAAAACCCACACGCCACAACTAGAGAGAAGCCCGGGCACCACAACGAAAGATCCCACATGCCTCAACGAAGATCCTGCGTGCTGCAACTAAGACCATATGCAGCCAAAACTAAATAAAATAAATAAATAAATAAATAATAAATCTTAAAAAAAAAAAAACTTCATGGGACACATTTTCATTTAGGTCCGAAGCAAATCAGGAGCGCTGCCGTCACCGCTATAATCTGTTACTGTTATAGAACTTCTTATCAAGGCAGTTAACAACAAACAGAAATTTTAAATGAGTGGGGGAAATCAGGAGGCATGCATGAGTGTTTCTCTATGGGAACATTTAAAAAAAATTTTGTCTGTAACCCTTGGCAAAATACTCATTTTGCTTCATGACACAGTACAGGACACACACTCTCACACAGGAAACAGAAGTTTCACTAAAATATGAGCAAAGCATGCTAATACTTTATTCTATTCTATTCTGTTTTAGGTGGGTTTTTTAAAACACTGGTTAACAATCCACAAATTGATGTCACTGTCCGTTATGAATCAAGACCAGTGTTTGAAAAACACCAATATGAGGCACACAGCTAGGAGTGGGTTTCTGGGTCACTCTCCTCCAGAGTGGCAATGTTTGGCAATATTTATATAATTTTTATTGTATACATGCTTTTCCTTGAAAACCACTTCAGAGAACACATTCTAAGAAAATAAATTTGTATATACAAGCACCTTTTTTACAATATTATTTAGAATATAAAATTAAGAAGCAATTTAAACATTTGGTAATAAAGGTATGGTTAAATTACAGCACATCCAAATAATGAAATACCATGCAGGCATATACAATTATTATGCCATTTGTATTTACTGCCATACTACTTTAAGTGAAAAAAGGCTAGTAAATAGTTTGTGAAGGATGATCTCATTTTTGTAAATACTTAAAGCATATTTAGGGCTTCCCTGGTGGTGCAGTGGTTAAGAATCCATCTGCCAATGCAAGGGACATGGGTTCGAGCCCTGGTCCGGGAAGATCCCACATGTCATGGAGCAACTAAGCCCGTGCGCCACAACTACTGAAGCCCGCGTGCCTAGAGCTGGTGCTCCGCAGCAAGAGAAACCACCGCAGTGAGAAGCCCACACACTGCAATGAAGAGTAGTCCCCGCTCACTGCAACTAGAGAAAGCCTGCGTGCAATGAAGACCCAATGCAGACAAAAATAAATAAATAAATTTATTTTTTTTAAAAAGCGTATTTATGTCTAAGAAAGAGTGGAAGTGAATATAACAAAATATGACAGGGTAAAATTTGTGTGGCTGCCTTGGTAGACTTTTTTCGGCTAAACTGAAGCCATTCTGAACTTCTTTCTTCCTTTCCATCCCTTACTAAAGAAAGAGGAAAGCTTTCTCATCTGCCCAGGGTCCCTTGTGAGTAGGAATGGTCATGTGACTCACTACTGGCATTGAGATCTGCTGAGATGCTTCGAGTGGGAGGCTTTGCTTTGATACGAAAAAATTAACATGAGTTGCTAGCGCTACCTCTTTTCTTCTTCTGCAGTTTGGAATGTAGGTTGTAAGGACATGATCCCTGGACCGGCAGCAACCATTCTGAAACCGTGAGTCAACAAGCATGAAGGGAAAAAGTTAATATGCTAATATAGAGCAGAAGGATCAAAAGAGCCTAGGTTTTTAAAATGACATTGTTAAACAGCTGAACCACATAAAGTACATACTTCTTATGTGATACAAATAAATTCCTATATGTTTAGTCACTGTTGGCTAGGTTTTCTAAAACTTGCAGTAGATAGTTCACAACTGATACAGAAGGATCATAGCTGACTTTTATATTCTTATTATTGCTTATTGAATTGAACTAACTTTCCTAAAATAAATATGTTATTTTTGTAATAAGAAACCAAAAACATATTTTTAGTGATAACTTCCAACTTCCTTCTAATATACCCATTAAGACACAAAAGTTCTATTGTATGAATATCCAGCTTTTAAAAATTATGAATAATGCTAATATAAACATTCTTGTACATGTTCTTTGATGCACTTAGGTATGCATTGCTGTTGTAATATGTGTAGGAGTAGAATTGCTAGATTTGGGGTATGCGTATGTTCACCTTTATCAGATAATGCCAAATAGGTTTTCAAAGTTGCTATATTAATTTGCTCCTCCTGGCACGATATGAGACTTTGTTACTCCACCCTTGTCATCACTTGGATGTATAACTATTAATTTCCATTTAAGAATGACTTTACTTGCATCCCACAATCCAAATACCCATAGTTACTTCTTCTTTGAACCATGAGTTATTTAGAAGTCCCTGGTTATTTTCCAAGTATATAGAATTGAAATTTCTTTTTATTATTGATTATACTTTAATTACACTGTAGTCGGAGAACACATTCTGTATGATTTCATACAGTTCCAATTTGTTGAGAAATGCTTTATGGCTAAAATATGGTCATTTTTGACAAATGTTCCATGTGTACTTGAGAATAATGTGTATTTAGTGGTAGTTGGGTACAGTGTTCTAGTAATATCAATTAGGTAAATATGTTAATTATGCTTCATAAATTTTCTGTATCCTTCTATTTTTTTATTTTCTTATATTATCAGTTACTGAGAAAGATGTCTTAGAACTTATTATCATTGTGAATTTACCCATTTCTCCTTTTGGTTTTATCAATATTTGCTTTATTTATTTTGAGACTGTATAATTAGGAGCATGAAAATTTAGAATTATTACAACTTCTTGGGAGATTGAACTTTATATCAACGTGAACTGTCTTTCTTTATCTTAAAAATAGTCTAAGCTTAGAGTCTGCACCAACTGATGTTATAGCTGCACCAGCTCTCCTTTGGTGAGTGTGTGCTATGTCTTTTAAAAATGCTATTACTTTCAACTTTTCTGCATACTTACATTTAATGTACACCTTTTATAAGCAGCATATATTAGTTTTTGCTCTTATCCAGTCTGATAGTTGTTTTAAATGTGAATTTCTATTAAAGTTTAACATAGATACATACAAAGTGAATAAATGATAAGTGTACTGTTCATCCTGACAAAGTAAATGCAGCTGTGTAGCCGGCACCCAGATCAGGAAACAGAACATAACCTTCACATACAGGCACCTTCTCGTGCCCCCTTTTAGTCACTGTTCTTCCAAGTGTAAACACTATTCTAACACTGTAGATTAGTTTTACCTGCTTTTGAACTTTATATAAATAGACTCAGATTAATTGGAGTATTTAATGAAATATTAGTAAAAAACAATAAACGTTGACTTGCAATGTACTTAAGGAAATTTTTATGTTTAAATCAGCCACCTAAATACATGTCTTGTATTCATTACACATTTGACAGTTTTTCTCTCCTTTCTTAATTCCTTTTGGATTATGTATGTATGATTATTATTGCTCCTTTTCCTCTCCTCTATCACCTTGCTATTTGTATATTTTAATTAATCTCTTTCTGGAATAGTGCCCTAGAGATGATTTTTAAAAATTGAAATATTGGTCAATCGAAATCTAATATAAATTTGCACTCCCACAACTTCCCAGGCAATGCAAAGACATTTAAACACTTTAACTTTGAATTTTACATTTCTCCTACCTTCTGTGCTTCTGTTGTCATGTATTTCCATTCCATATGGGTTTTTAATCTAAAAATTATTATTACTATTTTTTTATTATTACTATTATTATTACTATTATTATTAGCTTAGTTTTTCCTACACGTTTACCCTTTCTGTAGCTCTTCATCCCTTCCTCCATCTCTGTGCTTCCATTTGTGACAATTTTCCTTCCACCTTAAGAATTTAGCATTTCCTCCACTCTAAACGTGCTGGCAATAAATTCTCTCACTGTTGTGTCTCTAGAAAAAGTCATTATATTGCCTTCCTTTTAAAAAAATTTTTTTTATTTATTTGGCTATGCTGGGTCTCAGTTGTGGCACGCAGGATCTATTTCCCCGACCAGGAATTGAACCCAGGCCCCCTGCATTGGGAGCACGGAGTCTTAACCACTGAACCACCTGGAAAGTCCCTTGCCTTCATTTTTGAGGGATATTTTCACTGGATATAGAACTGATCATTATTTTTCTTTTATCATTTGGGGATATCATTCTATTGTCTTTCTGGATTCCAGTATTTCTGTTGGAAAGTCAGCTGTCAGTCTTATCACTGCTTCTTTGAACAATTTTCTATTGCTGCTTTTAAGTTTTTCTCATTTCTGTGGTATCAGCAGTTCTGAAATTAATGGATTTCACAGCACTTCTTTAGTCTATGATTTGCTATTTCTTGCCTGTTTCAGAAAGTTCTCAAACTTTATCTCTCAAATATTACTTGTGTCTCATCTTCTCTCTCTAATCCTTCTGTGGCCTTTTCACTATGTCCCATGTGTCTCAAACATTCTTTTCTGCCTTTTTTATCTTTTTGCCTATTTAAGCTGGAGAGCTGTCTTCAGTTATAGAGTTCACCTTTTAAAAAAGATTCTAGTTTACTACTGCAGGTCTCCATTTTGTCATTTAGTTCTTTTATCATAGCTCTCTTTAAAGTCATATCAGTATCTGGACCAGTGGGTTTGAGTCTATTGTCTACTGTTTTTCTCTTGATTTTTCAGTCAAGACTTGCCTGTTTATTTCTCCTGAGTTTCCAGTCAGGACTTGTTTTCCCATATTCTGGGAATGCTGCATATTGTATACAAAAAACTGTAGCTATCATTTGACACTCCATATGTTGTTATCTTTTTCTAGAGAGCACAGGCTTTTGCTTATGAAGGGCACCTAGGCTACAGGCAGACCATCTTAACCCAGAGTGGAGTTAGTCAGGGATTAAGATGACTCGAAGCTCAGCTTGGGTTTTATGAAGGCTTCAGTCCTCCAGAGGGTTTCACCCCTAGTTTACTTCTAGCTCCTTCTTACTCCAAGGGCATTGTCCTTTATTGTCCCAACTGAAAGTCTAGGATGTTTACTAGATCTCTTCTGCTTGGTGGCCCATGAACTCCAATTTTTGTCATTTCCCCCATCCTGTGATTCTGTCAAAACCTCAGTTCAGTTTCTTAGTCTCTCAGCTGCTGTTTCTGCGATCAGTGTTTAAATGCAGGGGAGACATGGTGCCAATTTCCAGATACACCTTGTTCTCTAGGTCTTAGTCTGTCTCTGATCCATCACACTGTGTGCGCGTGCATGCGCACACACACACATGCACACACAGAGTCCAGCAGCGTTTTCAGTTGTTGCTGGCGAGAAGAGTTGTTTCAAAGTAGCTTTGCCTGTCATTGTACCAGTGGAACCCCAAATTTCAATAAATGATCTTTTAAAATAAAAAGTTACATTTTATTGGAAATGTATCTCATAATGAAAGGAATAGGATGCTTTTAAAAATCAGTTGGTAGGCTTCCCTGGTGGCACAGTTGTTGAGAGTCCGCCTGCCAATGCGGGGGACACGGGTTCGTGCCCCAGTCCGGGAGGATCCCACATGCCGCAGAGCGGCTAGGCCCGTGAGCCATGGCCGCTGAGCCTGCGCGTCCAGAGCCTGTGCTCCGCAGCAGGAGAGGCCACAACAGTGAAAGGCCCATGTGCCGCCAAAAAAAAAAAAAAAATCAGTTTGTATATCCATGGATGAATACGATTGATCTCTAGAATGAGACAAGTTCAGAATCCATTCTATTCCTATTTGTTAAATCTAAGTGATAAGAAAGTTGTTTACATAAATAAGTAGATGGAAATGGAACTAGTCTGTCATTTAATTCTTTGAATGGCTTCTTTGAATGCCAACATTCACATAGTGATCTATCATCATAAATGTTTAAATAGTGTTTCAGCTGACAACTCAATTGGGTTTTTCTTAAATAATTTAAAAGAGAGCATTGGCAAATACTTGACTATTTTTACGTTTTGTTATTTTATCACTAGATGCATTCTTTTCTGTACACCTACACCAACATTTCAAACTGTTTCTTTGTCTGGCCCTGGAGGCTTTTCTATACGGAGGCAATGCACCTTAGTAAGGTTCTTGACTGCTGAGGGGTACTCCTTTCTTATATAAAGTAGGAAAAGGACATGTTTTTAATCAGGACGATTTTTGCAATATATATGAACGTTGATGATCTTAAAACAGACTCCCTTAAAGTTAATCTTGCTCTTGGAAATCCTTACAGTTTGAAGACCCTGAACCAGGAAACTAGGCATTAGTGCTGCTACTCTAAGGGAACTGTAAAGTTCAGAAAGCAGCAGGGCTTAGAGTGGTGCAGGCAGCTGCAGGTAAGCTATGACTGACAGTTGTCATTTATTCTCAGGGTTGTTCCCCAGCTGAGGCTCTATAAGCTGAGCGGAGAGAGGGAAAACCTTCGCTGCAGAGCCAACGGAGCATTATTGCTTACTGTCTCTTCAGATACGCAGACAGCCAGCCAAAGGAGTGAAAAGGTTGTGTCTCAGCCCAGCAGAGATGCCCTGACACTGCAGACACAATTAATTTGGATCGAAGCTACACACCTTCACGTGGCCCTGAGAAGGGAGAGACCGGTACCCAAGTTGACAAAAACTGAGGCAAGTGCAGCCATTCTGCGCTCTCTGTCCTGAATGGTCTCTCCCAGGTGAAATCTCCCAAGGCAAAAACAGTCACCAGACCTCTAATCTTAAAACCCAGAATGAATAAAAATGACTGGCAAAGGAAACAGCCAGCAAGCAATGACAGATGCCACGATGGAACAAGGAATTAGTGAAAGTGGTAGATTTAGAGACGGCAAGCCTCCTTATTCCTGGAAGAATTCGTCTGGGGGCTTCGTTTTGTTTTCCTTAGTCTTTACCTGATGGAAATCATCAGGCTGGAAGGGGTGTGTTGTGTGGATCCCACGAGCTATTTCTCTAATCAGGAGCCTGTGGGCCCCTTTCTGGACCCACCGTGGGCTCAGTCTGTGAACCTAGGCGCACTGCTCAGCCCCTCGAGCTGTCGCCTCCAGGCCACTTTCATGGCCTCCCAGCGAGTGTGGATCTGGGCAACTGAGGTCCTTGAGGTCAGCCCACCGGTGCCTGAGGAAAGCAGGGATTCTTGAATCTCTGCACAGGGGTCTGTGGGGAAACAAAGGCAGTGGCCTGGCTTTTGCAGTTTCAAAGACCAACCAGGAAGTTGGCAGTAAGATTTTGGTTTCACCGGTGCTTCAAGGGCAGGCTTTGGCTTTCCTGCATCTTATTTCCTCATTGTTCCCAGGGAACTTGAAAGGGAATTGCCCTTAATTAGGGCTCACTGTTCAGGTCCTCGTCTTATCTCTGTCTAGAGTCTGCCTTCCTGCTGGACAGTCCCACCTCAGCAACCTAATAAATATATCCTGAGCTGGAGGGAACTTAAAGCACAACCAAAGAGGAGCGCCACTAAGCCCATGCATCTCTGTGCCAAAAAAAAATTTTAAGTCACTTCTTCTTCAAAACACTTAACTTATATCTGCTAGACAATTATTTTAATATATCTGTTTTGTCATAGCAACATGACTGTCACAGACCAACATATTGTCAAAATAAATATGCAAATCTATGACGACTATAGTGTGAGCCACGCCCCCGCGGACACAGCATCCGGGCACAACGAACAGCTTTCGCGGCCCTTCGCGGCAGCCTTACATCAGTGCCTTTTATTTTAGAGCTGAGAAAACAAACGCCTGCGATGGGAGAAGTGACTGTCCCAAGGTCTCCTTGCCACCTAGTAATCAGCTTCCTGGCTCTGATACTTTTCCACTGCTTTCCTGACTGATCCTTGCTTCCTGCCAACTCTCTCCAAGGAAGTTGAGCCCATGAAAATCGCATTTCTCTAAACTTCCTACAACACAGGTCCCGCCTTCCAAGTGCCGCTCGGCTTCCAACTTCCACACACCTTGTGACAATAACCCCTGTGAGCTGCATTTTATGGGATAAGAGGCAGGTGCACTACAGTTGAATATGCGTCTCAAGAGAGCTTATTAAAACAGCTAAGTTAATTAACTCTTAGAAACATGTCACCTTCTCCAGGAAGATACATCTGAGGCACAGGAGCTTATGGGGACAAGTCCTTGGGGAAAGTGTGGCCTTTGATCTCAGAGGCCCTTTCCCAGGTCAGCCGGGCCCACAGGGCTGGGAGGTCTCTTCTGATCTGGGGATGCGGGGGGCGGCGGGGTGGGCTGGCCTGAACACAGGATGCCATGCAGACTGGCCTTGTGCACAGGAGCAGACTGGTGAGATGAGAAGCACTCATCCATTAGAGCAGGTTCTGGAAACTCAACGGGAAAGGACTCACTGGGCGTGAAAGGTGATAATGGGAACCTGAGAGCAGAGGGGCATGTGCCTAACCCAGGCTGGGTGTCTGCTTTAGGAAGGCAGTGGTGAAACTTTAGCAAGGCATCATGAGGCCAAAGATCTCTGCCTCAGTGAGTCAGCTTTAGATGGGAGAGTCTCTGTCCCAGGGTCAGGGACCGTACTCTCCCCCAGCAGGCCCAGGTGACGAGTGAGGGGCGCCTGGTGCCCCTCATATCAGCCACGAGCAGCATCTCTGGGTCAGAGGCACATGCCTCAAGGTCATCTAAATCCTGCAAGTGATGTCATGCTCCCCAGGGGGAAGGCATCTCGACTGCTGCACACGTGGTGGTCCCCACCAGAGCCTCCTCCCGGAGCAGGTGGTTTCCTGGTATTTGGATCCAAGAAGCCTGGGCCTCCTCGGGATGCAGGAGGCCGGCAAGCCCTTGACCGCAGGCTCAGCCTTGCCAGCGGCTTTGCTAGAACTCTAGCGCCGACCCAGGGATTCCTCATCCCCCAGCCCTCCAGTTCGAGCCTGTGATCTCCAGGTCTTACCAACTGCCCTTTACCTCCCACCAAGTATCTGGGGGAACCCTGGTCTCCCCAGCTTCTGAGCTGGTTCTGAACCACTTCCAGGAATGGCTGGGAGCGGGAGTGAGTGCTACATGTGGCCCTGCAAAGCCAGCGCTCTGCACACCTGGGCAAAGCCTGAGGGCCGCCCCAGTGGCCACACCTCGAGCACTCCGCGCCGCCTCTGCACAGAGTCCTGTGTGCACAGCTCGCCCTGTCCGTGGCTTCTGCCCCCCAGCCCTGAGGCATCAAAAAGCCAGACTCTGTCCTCTTTCCCTCCCCTGATGACCCAGTGGCCAGATCCCTCTATCCACCCCTTTCCTGGGAAACTCCTTTCCTGCCCCTGACTGGCCATGATGGCCTGTCTCAGAATTCTCATGGCGATTTAAAACAGGACTTGTGTTTCACTCTGTGGCCTTTGCTGCAAGTGTGTATTTGAATCCCTGATGTGACCTTGCAGCATTGTTTTGGGCCAAGAGTGACCTGGCCAGAGCTTCCCCCTCCCCCCGTGCACCCAATGTGACGCATTAGAAGGACACAGGCTGAAGCTCCCTTTTAAGAATCGGGGGGCAAGTTACTGTATAGCTACTAACCATATATTCTAGTCGGATACTCTCTATATCTTATCTCATTTCACACGCCTAGCAAGCCTGAGAGGCACACGTAGTCATTCCTGTGGGACCGATAAGGAACCCGCAGCACAGAGAAATTAAGTGACTATCCCCGGGTCGCACGGCAAAGAAGTGGCTGAACTGGTCTCAGCTGTTCTCTTTCCGGTCATGTTCTAGCTCTTTACATTCCCCTGAGGTTCCTCAAGGGCTCCAGCCAGCACAGCAGGGAGAACAGGAGGGGAGAGGCCGGGAGGGGACAGAGCTCTCTGCACACAAAGGGCTCTGGTGAGGTCAAAGTGCCACGTCTCTGTCCCACCCTAAGGAATCCCTCTGACAGATGCTGGATCCCACAGCCAGCGGCCCACCAGCTGAGAAAAGCACTGCAGGGGCAGCTGAGCCCCCTGCCCGCTGGCAACGAGGGCGTGTTTGGTGCCGAGGGGGAAAGTGGAACGGGGGGGGGGGGGGTGGGGGGGTGGGGGGGTGGGGGGTGTAGGCCTGCCTCGGCCACCAAAAGCCAAGCCTCCAGCATTCTCTACCGGGGACTGAGTTTCTACAGGAAGTCCCGACTCTGGGCTCTTTTCTTCACTCTGTCAGGATCCCTCCCCCTGAATCCCTCCGCTCCCACACTGGGCTGTGGGGGCAGTTGAACTGGCAAACCTGGGATGGCCGGTGGGAAGACCCTCCCCCGCCTCGGCCAAGCTCAGGGAGGGACCCTGCGCGGGGCGTGGACTCAGGCAGCCCCGGCAGCAGCCCAGCCGGCTTACTGTGTCCTGGCTGTGTGTTCTGGGAACTTCCATGCCCCCGTCTGTAAAGTGAGGATGACAGCAGCCATGTCTTAGGACTGTTCTGAGGGTTGAGTAAAATTATGTCTGCGAAGTGCTGAGTTCACTTCAGATGCTCAAACTACTCATCTCTTTTCCTTTCCCTGTTGATGTCAGGTTTCAGACAGGCCAGCGCCAACGACACAGAGTGACCCTGGGTACTGGGGCAGGGGGGAGAGAATGACGGGAAGAGGCTTCTTGGGACAGTGTGACCGGCAGGGATGGGAGTGCGGGGCTGGAAGCCATGCCAGGGCTGTGGGCACCCAGGGCAGGCACGCTAGGTCTATGCACCAGGCCCGCTGCAGAGGGTCTCTCGCTGCAGTCCTCAGCCCCTCGACCCACACCAGTGACGTCGGAACCTCTGAGGATGCAGCCTGGGCTCTGATATTCCATAATGGCCTCAGGGTATTCTTAGCATACCCAGGGTGGAGAATCACTCCTAAGGAGGGAGAAACAAGGACAGAGATGCCCCTTAAACAGCAAGAAAGGAAGACCCAGCGGGAGTAAAAAGGATCATGACCTCGTCCAAACTTGATTACTTCCCAAAGGCCTCACCGCCAGACATCACCACATGGGGGGCTAGGGCTCTGAGGTACGGATTTGGGGGACACATTTCAGTCCCCACCAGTGTCTGCATCCTTGTTCAGAGAGTCAACTGTGGATCACAGTGACCCTTTTCAGACTTTCTGTAGCAAAAAATAAACTTCCATTGGGTTAAGCCACTGAGACTTCGGGGCTTATCTGTTTCTGCAACTGATATGATCTAAAACACCTTTGTTCCTTAAACACAAGTCCCTTTACATACCAGAGCCCAAGTCCCTGGTTCTTAAGATATGGCCATTTCCAGTTTCCGATCTCTTCACTCCTGCCTTAGTCACTCAGCTGCAACCTTGTCGTATTCTTTGTAGCTTCAGGAACACGGCATGCCCTTGCCTGCTCATCTTGGAACCTCAGCACAAGCTCCTTCCCTCTGCCTCAGATGCTCCTAGACATCTGTCCCGCCTGCACGTCCATTACCGTGTCTATTATAGTCCCAGCATCATCCACGGTGGGTGGTGACTGCTGAGTCCTTATCTGGCCTCCCGACCTGAGGAGATGTGCTTGTTCATCATTAGAATATACGAACTCCCAGCGGGAGTCAGAGGGTTCACTAACCAGAACAATAAAAGGTGTTTTGTTTTTTTTTTAATGTTACTTTTCCTGTTTAACTGAAAATCGTCTTTGCGGAAAAAATCATGGCAAACTTTATTCTTCGTGCACTTTGTTTTCTTCAAAACCCGTATTAGATGAGGTACAATGATCATCGTCGCTATTCAAGCAGACTCTCGGGCAATAGAGGGAAATTAAAGGCTACCCTGGGGTTATTATAATGGACCTTTCTTGAGACTAAGTTGAAAAATGTTAAAGAAATTAACAGCTACAAAGTTCAGAGCTTGCCAGCGATGCCCCAGATAATAAGTCCACACGCTGTCTCTGCCGCCCCACAGTGTCGCTCGACAATGAGCCCGGGGATGGCCACTCCTCGCTTGAAACCATTTGGTTCCTCTGGTCTCTGTGACAAGAGGGGCCAACAGATTTCAGCTGGTGTCGCTCTCCAGTGGTGCCTCCCCTGCCTCTCGGGTGACATCAAGCCCCCCATCAGACGCCTTCAAAGGATGGCATCACTCTCCTTAGACTTTTCCCAGCTCTTCTGGCTTTCCTCCTGCTTCCCGAGCAAGTCCATCTTTGTTTCCTCCGCAGACTCACTCGGCCCATCTGATCGTTAAGCATGAACTTCCTCCACTCCAGGCTGTGTCTGGGTCCGTCTCCTCTCTTCACGTGGGCTCTCCCCCGGCTGACCTTCCTGCCCACAGCTTCACCGGCCCCGGGCCCTCCCGAGAACCACACATCTGTGTATCTCCAGCTCAGTCCTCAAGGTCCAGGCACACGACGTGACATGTCTCAGAGTCAACACAGACGTTCCTCTGCCTCCAAACCACTCCTCTTTCAATTTCCCGGGATAGGCAAAGACACACCTTCCCTCCTTAGTCCTGTAAGCCAGAAACCAAGTGTCATGCCCGTCACTGCTCGGTCCCTTAATCCCAAAGTGCATCACCGGGCCCTGGCAATTTTAATGCCTAAATATGTCCCCAACCCACCTATTTCTCCCCACTTCCTTTACCTCATCCACACTTTTCTCACCTCTTTGTGTGCAGTACCTTCCTGACGGGTTGGCCGTCCCTCATCCAGCCCCTCTGGAGGCCTACTTTCCTTTCTCCACGGTGCTGCCAGAGTAATCTTGCCAAATTCAAACATGGTACTGTCACCCTCCTCCTTAGAACTTCCAGTGACTTCTTACGCCTCTCAGCGTAAGACCAAATTCTTCAGCTGGCCCATGGAGCCCGGCCTGGCCTCAGCTTCTCTCCAGCCCATCCACACGCCACATCCATCCCTTAACATACGCCGTGCTCCCGCGCTCCCACCCCGCTACCCTGCCCATCCCCTCAGGTGTTAACTCACGTCACCCTCTGGGTGAAACCAGATCCCCTATTAGAGGAGGTCATAATGCAATATGCTTTTCACTGTTATACTTTAAACAAGTGGCCTTTTCATTTCTATGGGCGAGTATTAGATTATCACGTGTCTCCTTGACTGAATGGATGGTAAGTTCTCTGGGGGGCTGGGGGTAGGGTGGGGAGAGCCTGTATCTGGTGTTGCTAACAGTTGTCTCCTGAGAGCTTATTACAGGGCCTTGAGTCACACCCTTTTAAGATGTTTTATGAAGAAACAGATTTGCCATGATTTGTGAAGAATGGAAGTTTGTCCCTGGATTTCTCTTTAAGGCTTCCTAGTTACCGTAACGGATGCTGCTGAGAAACTATGGGCTCTTCTGGCCAAGGCACCATCCTGCAAAAGGAGACTGGACGTGGCTGGACAGCTCATAAGACTTTCGAGTGCTGGGGGAGTCACCCCTGCAGGCAGCAGTCCAGAAAGGCACCACCTCCTCAATATCTCTGCAGCAGAAATGGTTGACGCCTAGAGATCCTGCAGGACGCTTTTGAAGATAGATCACTTCTCTGAGACAGCCTCTAACTTGCCATGTGAATTTGTAATCTTCTTGTTGCTGACGCGGACAGACAAGGGCAATGAGGCAGACCTTGCCCAAGTTACCAACAAACAAAGGAAAGGACTCAAGGTGAATTTGACCCAGAGAGTCTTAGAGAATTTTAACCCAAGCCTACTTTTGGCAGACAACATTAACTAGAGGAGTTTGGGCTTCATTGATACTTTAGTGAGTTTCTAAGACGTTTCCCTCACGTTGAAAAGAATCAAATCAACTAGATATTATACATATGTATGTATTTCCGTGTCCAAGACCACCTAGCAGTCCTCATCATGGTAGCCTCCTGTGTTACATGAGCACAAAATTGTGTATATAGTATGTATGCGCTTGTTTTTCTAATACAAAAAAAATCCATAGTTTTTATCAGTATCCTAAGGAGGTCTTGATTTACAAGTGTAGGAACCAGCAAACTACATACAGAATAAAGCCTCTTCTGGTCCTAAAATTACATACATCTTAAAGCTTAATGCCAAATTGGTGGCAGTGTTGGAAAATTTAGTGAAAATCTGGACCCCCTGTATCTGATTGTTAAATATTTGCCTGAAAAAAAATTCAGGTTTTATGCAGATATTTGGAGTCATGTAGATAGAGTCCAAGACCTTGGCTGTAACGTTAACCCACACATTTGCATGATTGATGCTAGGCTCCGGACCTCCCCTGAGCCTAAGTGCATTCATCTAAGTTCAGCCCAATGGAAGGTTGTCAGGGACCCAGCACGGCAGGGAAGGGGAAGATTCTGTGAACAACCACAATTCCTGATCCGTAGTCAGGACATGCCTCCTCACGCATCCAGAGGAAATCCTCTTGATTTTAACAACCAAAACTCGACTGGAGCTGAGTCAGATACCCGTCTGTTAACTCCCCAGCCAGCCCACCTCTGGGAAGTAGGGGAGGAGAAGCCAGCTGGAAATGTGTCTTTCCCCACATAAAAGGTGTCTTATTTGTCTCAACACCTGCACAGGACGGGAAGAGGCCAGCAGAAGACCCCAGACCCACACCCAACACCCTCCCGGAGCCATATGAATGGTTGCCCCCAATTCCACCTGACTGCTTGGCCATAAGGAGTTAATACTGCAAAATCATGACTGCAGATGCAGAACTGAGAGTCTTCAGACCCTTGCTCCAAAGAGTTTTTAAACTACAGACTCCTAAAAGGCTGCTGGTTTTTGTTCCTTTTTTTGTATTTCACGATAGCCATAATAAACTTAAAAACCGCTGCCACTAGGTAAGGGAGCATCGACTGTCCAAGGAGCTCAAACTCTACTTTCATGCAATATCTTATCAGTACGTATCCTCCTATATTCCCCCACTTCACCTCCTCCCGCCAGGCATCCTTCTCTTTGGGTTGCTCTTGATGTGAAGTGAATATTGGAGCCTCTTCTTTCCCCCCACTTCAATGAAACTCCTTTGACCTCAAACCAGAGGGATGGAATAGGGGAATAAAATTAGTGAACGACACACACTCAGCTCTCATCCTTTGCAGAGCACTCCTAGGTCCTGGTGACGCTGGTCCTGGCTGATTTGGGGGAGCCTTCCCCCCGCAGATATTTGAGTTAGGGCCTGGGATCATTCCCTGAGGCACATTTTCCTCTGCACAGCTCCACGGCACCACTGGGTGGGGTAATAAAGGGTCTGTTTACGATATTAAATTTCTCAAGGCTTGAGGTGGGGTCTTTTGGACTCTTTACCAGTGATCAATTTTTCAGTCTGCTGCTTTATCTACCTGACAGGAAGACTTGAACTACTGCCATTTCTAAATTGCACTTCTAAATATTGACTTAATGGCAAGACTCAAAGTGTCATAACACAGCTCACTGGAGCAATAAAGATTTTCCAGGCCTCATCGAGAGGTCTGTACAATGTCTGGTGGAGACTGGAGAAGGAAGAGGAGGGTTTGAGAAGAAAAATAAAACCAAGTCATGTTTAGAAGAAATGCCACTGCACTTCACTAAATCTTGCAGAGACAAATGAACACTCACTGGGCCATGAGCTGTGGCCGGAGAGGACCAAGGTGGAGGGAGAAAGGACAGCAGTGATCGTTAATCCCTCGGCTGTCAACCAGTAAGAATGGAGGGGCCAGAGCACGCCTGGCTTGGGCTGGGCAGCAGGGCCTTCAGAGACAGCTGGTTCTCAGGGAGCCTTTATTTGTGGATCCAGTTTAGAAGGAATGGACAGTGTCTAAGAAACAAGAGACTTTTCATCCAATTTCTATCAAGACTTCAACACGGCCAGATGGTTAGCTAACATCCATGTAGATCACTGAGGAAATTCTGGGAGGTTATCTGTTTTAGCTTCTGCCCTCCTGATAGGAAACACCATAAACTGATCTCAAGCCGTATGTGTCACATCACATGAGCTGCTGAATCAAAGAAAGCGATTGGCCGTTTCTTGCCCTTCAGGAGCTATTTTGGAGGAGCGACAAGATATTTTACATTCACGTTAGCACTGAGACTTTGTAGCTACTCAGTGATACATGAATTCAAATTGCTGATTATGATTAAGGAGCCAGACTCTCCAGGATGAGATAAAGAGCGACGCTCTGTAATACAGCTGAGAGAAGTCTGAAACATGGCAACTGTCTCCTTTAAGATCTTCCCCCCCTTTCCACGAGCACTGGCATCCGTGGCTCCCCAGAAGGCCATCAGAGGAGAGTGTATGTGCAGGAGGCATGTGGGGATCTGGGAGGAGGTGGCGGGGGAGGTGCTCTTCAGAGCAAGAAGAGATCAAGTTCCAAGACACAGAAAGTCACATTAACCGGATCCCGTGGAAGATGGCCCTTATGGAGTCGGGACAGCATTCGTCTTGATGGTCCTCAGGTTCGTTTCGAGGTGGTCCCTAAGAGCGCGAGTTTGCTCCCGGCTCCTCCTAGGCCTACGCCTGCGGGCCCTTGTGTTTGTTGATGATGATTGCTGAGAATGACCTCAAAGCGCAGCAACATCTTTCGGCTCTGGATCTCGTCGCGTGGGGCTGAACCCGAGCTGGGCTCCCCGACCAAGTCTGATTAGCTTGGCGGATGCACCGACTTGTTTTCTCAATCTTAACGTCCAGCTCCGTGAAAAGTTGAGTCTCCACTTAAGGTAGAGTCTCTTCAACCCTTCCCGTGCCTGAAAGCTTCTTCTTATGTCAGCCCAGGTAGCTGCTATGGACCGAGCGCCAGGCGTCTTCTGAAGCAACCCCAGCACTGCCCCGACACTGCATCTGCCCGCAGAACCAGCCTGTCTGTCTGTTCTTCCGCCGGGTTTGAAGTAACGCGGCTGCCCTGGCCGTCCTGGGCTCACCTGTGGATGCCAGTCTCTGCTCTGCGGCAGCTTTCTGGGCACTCAGCACAGCGCAGCTGTGGGCCGGCTTTCCCTGCTCTCCGTCCATCCTTGCTTGGCGCCCTTCCTCCGAGAGCTGGCACAGCCTTGAGCCCCCGGGGCAGCTCTCCACGTGGCCACCTGCAACCAGCATCCTCCAAACTCTCGCTCCAGGCCCACGTCCTCGGTGTGGGCCACCTGTGACTCAGCCCGGGCTCACTCCCCCTTCCCCCCGCTCCCCCGCCCCCCAGAACCCGCCACGCTCGCACAGTTCCATCAGGCTGCCGCTGTCTCCAGCCCAGGCCAGCAAGATCCCTCCACATGCTTCCCCCACTTATCCCTTCATTTCTTCTAGGCCTCCTGATCTCTTCTTCCACAGTGACAATCATCAGTATTGCACCGGGAAGACTTAGGAAAAATGTGTCTATAGCCATGTGCATGGCAAAGTTATATTGCCCACTCGCTAGGAACACATCCCGCCAATGCAAAGTCAGCGGTGAGTTGAGTATTCTGTTGTCACTGAATCCTGTCATCCTTAATAAAAGAGCTTGGCTGACAAGATGAGAGTCTCCTGAAGCCCCTCACAGCAGCCAGGGCAGTCTGCATGAGTGCTTACCTCCCCCACTGAAGTAAGTTAAGTACTTTAGTTTCTCATTGATTTAGGATGTACAGGAGGAATATTAATATAAAGGGACTTCATTTAATGCACAACCAAAAAGTTGTAAGAGCTCTGAATCCTCTTTTCAGTATTGTAGGGGAGCTCAAAATCTGTAGAAATGGTACTCCAAGTTCTTTTGTAAAGCAAATAAGCACCCTATAATTTATCTCTCCAGTGTATCCAAAATTTTACCCACGAAAACGCATGATATACTGCAGAAATATTGCTGAACCAAGGGAATTAGGAAACGGCATTATGTCTGGTCTGATGTTAGAGAGTTTGAACCAAAACTTAAAGAAACATGTCCATAAGACATTTCTTGAAAAAGACCCCATTTTCTAAATCCTGGCTTGGTCTTCAAACACATCTACATGCTTTGTTCTCAGAGACTCCAATGGTGCTTTGAGATTTGGAAGGTTGGACAGGCATGGATGTCAACACACTCACCTGGCCAGTAGTACATGTAGACCTTCCTTTTGGCCTTGGTCAGAGTGATCCACAGAGGTTCTGATCCATTCCACCAGAGAGGCATCAGGCTGTCTCTGTTGACCCCTATGTCAAATGACTTGTTGGTGGCGGGGTCCCACATGTAGTTCCCGATCATCTGATGGACCTCACAATGGCGACCTACGTTAATGAAAACACAAGGCTGTCAGTTTATTACTCTGGCATTTTTACTTTTCATCTTTATTTTCTGAATTTAAAAGCCATTCAGAGGCTTCCCTGGTGGCGCAGTGGTTGGGAGTCCACCTGCCAATGCAGGGGACAGGGGTTCGTGCCCTGGTCCGGGAGGATCCCGCGTGCCGCGGAGCGGCTGGGCCCGTGAGCCATGGCCGCTGGGCCTGCGCTTCCGGAGCCTGTGCTCCGCAACGGGAGAGGCCACAACAGTGAGAGGCCCGCGTACCAAAAAAAAACAGTATACATTCAGTGCTTTTATTGTATTCACAGAGTTGTGCAACCATCACTACTGTCTAATTCCAGAACATTTTCATCACCCCCAAAAGAAACCTCATGCCAATTAGCAGCCACTCTCCATTCCCTCCTTCTCCCAGTCCCAGGCAACCATCCATCTACTTTCTGTCTCCATGCATTTGCCTATTCTGGCTATTTTGTATAAATGGAATCATACAATACGTGGCCTTTTATGTCTGGCTTCTGGCATTTAGCATAATGTGTTTAGGGTTCATCCATGTCGTGATATCTATCAGTACGTCATTGTTTTTCGTGACTTAGTAATATTCTACTTTGAAAAACAAAGCAAGAAAACAACCCTCCCAAAGGAGTGTTACACAGAGAGGAGGGCTGCTTCTGTTGGTTACAGAAGTGAAAGACACAGCGCTTGGAATCTTTTGAAACATTAGGCTTAAATTATTTATTTTGGAGCAATCTGTTACATCTTTAAAGTAAAAATAACACAAACATTGGCACGTGCATCAAAAATTGCTGCAATTTTAGTGAGCGTCATTTGGCGTCGGGCTGAAACACGCTTCATGGAGCTCACTGACTGTGCTTAATCAAAGTGGCTTTTTTCGTTTGCTTGTTTGTTTGCTGTTGTTCTGTCTTCTTGCCAGCAAGCCCCCCAACACCCACACTTTATTTTTAATCAAAAAAAAAGGAGAAACCGTAAAATAAAATTTTGAAAATTCATAGACCCAAAATATCTTAAAGGAAAAACCTTTTATTTCATCACAGAAACCCATGCATTCCACAAATGATGCTTGCAACTAAAAGCCCAGAGAGCCAAACAAAATGTTTACCCAAAGCTGTAGAGTTAGTTTTTTGACCCTGACTGAAGCTTTCACATGTAAACTGACAAAATTAAAAAATAAAAACTTTGAGAAAATGATCCAGTGATTAAGGAACTTCTTAGTTTTATTTATTCCTTCAACTAACATTTATTAAATGCTCCTATGAACTATACATTGTGATAGGTGTAGAGACTCAAATCTGAATAAATGTAGTCCCCAACCTCAAGTGCATTGTTATGTAATACTCAACAAAGTTTCTCCTGCACAAAAGAGACAGGCCTCCTGGGAGGGGCTAAGAAGGGGACCACGTTGTAGTCTTTTTTTTAAATAAATTTATTTATTTTATTTAATTACTTTTGGCTGCATTGGGTCTTCGTTGCTGCACACAGGCTTTCCCTAGTTGAGGCGAGCAGGAGCTATTCTTCATTGTGGTGCGCAGGCTTCTCATTGCGGTGGCTTCTCTTGTTGCGGAGCATGGGCTCTAGGCGCACGGGCTTCAGTAGTGGTGGCAGGCGAGCTTCAGTAGTTGTGGCGTGTGAGCTTCAGTAGTTATGGCTCGCAGGCTCAGTAGTCATCACACATGGACTTAGTTGCTCCGAGGCACGTGGGATCTTCCTGGACCAGGGCTCGAACCTGTGTCCCCTGCATTGGCAGGCAGATTCTTAACCTCTGCGCCACCAGGGAAGCCCAGGTTGTCGTCTTACTTGGAGAATTATAAGGACTGTCACCAACTCGGGTGCTGAGGATAATTCCTACTACTAGAAGGAGAGGCATCCTTCTTATTGGTTCTGTTATCCTTTCTGGTGTATCAGAGTTTAACAATATTAAGGGAACCTGCCTAATGAGTAAAAGTTCTTATCTATTTCCTTAACCCAAAACACTGCATCCCCTATCGAAACGTTTCTATCTTCCTAATGACGCTCACTCACCCTTTTCACGAGGCAAGACAATCATGATAATAGTCGTGGGAAATGTGTCCTTTAGGGTCTTTCTCTGTAGATGCTCTCTAGCGCTCTCCCAAGGGCAGGGAGGGCATCTCACCTGGTGCTGGTGCGTACAAACTCACAGGAAGGGTGAAAATTAGAAGGGGGTATGAAAAGCGTTACTGAAGTCAGCAGACCAAACGGAGCCTCTGAGTGAATCGCTGGGAGAGCGTCAGAAGGGCTACAGATATCAGATACGGGAATAGTAAGGGAAGGTACCAAGTGGGGTTGTGTGTGTGCAGGAGTCTCTACTTTTAACTGGAACTGTTTCAACTATTCTAGAAGGAATGCGTGAAACCCAAATCTAAGCAGGGGCCTCACGTGATTCAGTTTTCAAAACGTGCTACATTCAGAGAAGCATGAAGCAACTGAAAATATTTTTTAAGTACTTATATAACCTTTACTTGTACATCGCAGAACCCCACAATATCATTTGATAAAATTTCCCTCTTCTTTTCAACACTCACGTTCAACACTCTAGACCCAAAGGGTGGTGCAGGCTCTCTCACCCTCCTTTGCTCTTTTCCTCATGGGTAAAATATTATGGCCTCCTTTAGATTGTAGAGCTGTAGTATGACTGGATTGTGGGGGGGGGGGTGTTTGTGTGTGTGTGCGTGTCAGAGAGACAGAGACAGAAAGAATATTCTCCCAGAGAATTTCTGCTAAACTAAATTCTCTACCTCTTACACTTATTTTAACACCCATAAGGCCTCATTGAGGAGAGGTAGGATCTATGTGTGCAGTTAACACACAGTTCTGCCATATTTGTACATTTCAGATGACGAAGTCTTGTTTCCTGTGGTTCTCTGGGCCCCTTAGCTTTTTCCATAATGGGTCTTCTCTCCTCACCATTAGCTAGGACGTAGCATTAGCTTTCATATTTTCTTTTCATACCAATTGCTTGTGGTGCCCGTAGACTAAGGTGAGCTTCAAAGCCTTTAATTATGGCGTTCTTCAGGGAAGCGTCTTTGAGACGACGCCTCCAGAGACGGCTTTGGTTCCTGTTCCCACCTAGCATCCTGGCTGGTCTAGGCTGGCCCAGAGAGGCACATCCATTCTAAGGGGAACTCAGACCCACGGAGGTAAGTGATCCGTTCCCACTCCCCCGAGACCCAACCCCTCTCCAAAGGCTGGACGCGAGGCACCAGCATGGAGGGTCCTGCCCACTTCCTGTGAGTGAATGGTGCCGAAGAGGATCCTGGGACCAGTGGTTTTCCTTATATGATTAAAGGGTTTCCAAGTGTAGAGGGAGCTGTTTCAACAAGAAGGTCATCTCAGACCCCTGTTTAGAAAGTGGGTTTTATTCTTCTAGTGGACTGGGCCTTGAGTTGAAGCGAGAGGGTGTATTCTTCAAAGGCTTCATCACAGATGCAGTGCTAGCCCCCAGAGGCATCCCTTTGTTCTGGGAAGCACTGCCTTTCACGGAAGCCAGCAGGAGACGTATGCTCTCCATCTCATCATCTGCTCGAATCTTCTCTCCCAGCTGAGCCGATTTTGCTTCCCATGAATATATTAAGGCTGGTAGTCTGTGTCTGTAACAGCATGAGTCTGCTCTTCCTCAAGCTGGTTTCCTTACCTACCCAGGCCCTCTCTTGCTCTTTGGTTTTTATTGCTTGGCTGAAAGAACACAACACAACACAACATGAGGTACTGGCTTCTGCAGCCTACGAGCTCTGGTCTCCATATTTCTGCCTGACCTGTATCTATTTTTATGCATCTGCAACTTCGCTTGATTTTTCTCTGCTTTGGGATTTCTAAGCAGATCTTGCTGTAGTTTGATTATTTGGACCCTTTGCTCAGGGCGTCAGGAGAACCCTTCCTGACACCGTCACAAACCACAGGCCTCAAGTGGCTTTTGGGTATGGTGTAAGGAAGGTCCACTTCTGCTCCCAGCCGCCTCTCCGCCCTCCGAACGCAGCTCCGTGGGTCTTTACGCTTTGTACCAGCAGGCTCAGCGCTCGCTGTGAAATGCAGGCGGCTCCTGCACGAACATTCCCAAACACACATGACCATTTTTCTCCTTTTCCCCCCTTATCCCTAAGACCAGAGAGTTTACAGACTTATTAATATAAAAAGTGGCAGTCAGCCCGATACTTGATGGAGCCGTGGACTCTTAACCCATCTGCAGACCCCACCTCAGCTCAAGAGCTCCTGCATTTGACTGGGAGCTGCTAGTGGCTCCCGCGCGTTGGGGGCCAGGGTGGGGCCGCTGTTTGTCTCTCTCGGTGGGAGCTGATGCAATAGCGTCCATACCTAGAACTGCTGTAAGAAAGCAGCAGGATGTGACACCTTCATTTTTTATTCCTCAAAGCCTTAGACAGGTGTGTTCTGATGTAATGACCATCACCAGAAGTTTCTTAGCAAGTACCCATAATCCTCTGCACCATATTAAATATTTCCAAACATCTCAAAAATGGCTGGCATTCACATCAAATGAGATGCTTGAGGATCTGCCCATCTCACCTGGAACTGGGAATCAGTAAGGTTGCTGCTACCTAGTCTTAATCTTTTCTCATTACTTTCAAGCACTGAACGTTAATTCCTTTTATGGTTTCTTACTTCATTTATTTTTCTTTTTCATTCACTCAACATGTATTTATCAAATAATGTTTACATGCCAGGTATACAAAGATCAAAAGATGTGGTCCTGGTGCTTCCCTGGTGGTGCAGTGGTTGAGAGTCCACCTGCCGATGCAGGGGACGCGGGCTCGTGCCCTGGTCCGGGAAGATCCCACATGCCACGGAGCGGCTGGGCCCGTGAGCCATGGCTGCTGAGCCTGCGCGTCCGGAGCCTGTGCTCCGCAACGGGAGAGGCCACAACAGTGAGAGGCCCGCGTACCACAAAAAAAAAAAGAAAAGAAAAGAATGGTGTGAACAGTGCTTGACTTCCTCCCAAGATATAAAACAATACGAGGGAGCATCTTTTCTATACTGAGGCAAATTTTCAGACCCTTTCTAAGTGTGGATCACCTTCAAACATTTTATCCTTTGTGTTTTCAATGTCATGAAATATGTCTGAGACTTGTTTTAATGTGAAGTAGTTTTGCTGGTGTCACTTCCTCTAGGACATCTTTCTCCTTCTCATCACCACCCCTTTCTTCGTCGATAAGTTCGCCTTCACTAAGCTCCTCCGGCTGCATAGTGAGTCTCCAATAGTGTCAGTGTCAACTTTCCCACAGTCAACTATTTCCTCTGTGATTCCAATTCCTTTTGATTCAAATACTGCAAAGTTATGTGCACGGTAAATGCAAAAATTTCTGCCACACCACACACATATTACTTGCTGTCACTTTCTGCCATGATGCTTGAATGTTTTCAGTTGCATGTTCTATGTCATATTTCCTCCAAAATTCAGCTAAAGAAATTGCATGATCTCCCACTGTAGCCTCAATAGCCTGTCCAAAAGCCCATCTAAGATAATAGGCTTTAAAAATTGAAATAACTCTATGGTCTATTTGCTGGATTATTGAAATTGCTTTTGTCATAAAAAGAAAATGTTCAAATCTTCAGGTGTCCAAGAGAATCAGGGTGACCTGGAGCATTATCCAACAGTAGTAGTTTATTAAAAATTAAATTATCTGCATTTACCACTGGAAGACAAAGAGGGAACACAATTATATGCTTTGCTGTCTGTGCATGAACTAAATAACACATGGGCAGCAACCAACCAGCAACAGACCTTGAAAGAAGTGATGTGATTGGTCACTGATTATGATGCACATTTGTTATTTACACAGTGATTTGTGGACTGATGAGCTAGGAATGAAGTTTATATTTTATGATGCAATAGTTACAATTAAGGTTGCCAGATTTATTTTAGTTAATATACCATGGTAACTGAAATTTGAATCATGTTGCAGAGCTGGTATTATTTAGCTAAACTGCAGTAACTGGATTTTGTGCTTATCCAAACAGTGCAAAGGGAGGAGCGTGTTTGTGTACACAGACACATGTAAATACATATATGAATACACAGCACACAGTAAAAACTGTTCTGATTAACTATTATCATCAGGGTAGAGAGTCACACAAACGTAATCTAGACAGCAGCTGGAGCCTCCTCTCTTTCGAGCTCTCCACATGATTTGTCCCAACCCTGTTTCCACCAGACTCTTGCACTTCCCTGTGACACTCACTAACTTGCAGGCATCTCTACTTCTAGCCTCCTGCTCCCATAACATATGGCTCCCCAGAGGTGAGGCTCAGTGCTTTACGGCCACTCACATGACATAGTCACGAGTGGGGTGAACTTTACTGGGGATCCAGTGGGGTGCGCAGGGGAAGACTGAGAACAGTGCAAAGAACTTCAAATTGAGCGCCAGACATCCAAGTTCTGCAAAGTCTTTGCAGCCTCCCCCTCCAGGGCCTCCCCCTTGGCCCGCCACTGCAAAGATCGTAGCCTTGCGCATCTTACTGACTGACTCATGTCTGCTCCATTCTCTGCTCCACAGCACCCACCTCCGAAACTTCTCTCGGGAGGTCAAAGTTTTCTCAGAAGCAGTTCAGCCCCCCAGAGCTCCTGCTGAGCTCCTAAATTTGCATAGCTTGTTAGCTGACAGAATACTGAAAAAATATGGGGGCGGTGGGGGGGGGCAGGAAGAAAATAAGGAAGGAAGAAACCAAAAGAAAGTGTTTCTTTGATCAGGAATCACTGACTTTATAAGGCCATTCTAGTCAGAGCTGCCAGGTTTATTTTAGCAAAAAAAAAAAACAAAACAACAACAACAACAAAACGCTGGAAGCTTCCCAGTTAAATTTGAGTTTCAGACAAAATTTTTTACTGTAAGTATGTCCCAAGTAGTCCATGGAACATACCTCTGCGAAACAATTATTTGTTGTTAATCTAAAATTCTAACTGAATATCCTGTACTTTATCTGGCAACTCTAGAGAAAGCATCCTTTATTTGTCCCTATTTCACAGTAACAGTAAAGGATAAGAAGTGGAATCAGCAGGTATGGGCGGAGCCCAAAAGAAACGTAGAATGAGGAGTGGCGGAGACTGCCTGCAAGAATCAGAGGAAGCTTCTAGAGAAGCTGGGAGTTGAGAGCTAAGTAAGACGTTTCCAGGCACAAACAGCACTGCAGACAGAGATGATGGCATGTGCAAGATTACGATGGGATTGGGGGGTGTGGATATTTCTTATTCAGGTAAAATGTAGAATCTTGCTCTCCATCACTCAGGGTTCCCTTTCCTTGAAAGGTGAGATGCTCTTAATGATATGCTGAGCTAATACAATTCAAGACAGCCAGAGCTTCATTCAGCCAAGGTCCTGGCACAATACATCACTGGTCATTAAAGGGGTGATTTGCAAAGGGGTGGCCAGGGTCCTGGGGAGCCCAGAAGACATGGTGAAGCAACCCAGGCTTAGCAGTCGCAGGGAGCCACTTCCACCCACCCTGCACCTGCCCCCCAGGCTTGAAGAGCTAGGGCGGCGGGTGTGGCCAGCAGGGAGCCTGGCGGAGATGGATACTCCTACGCTGCTGTCCTCCCGCTGTCCAGCTGAGGCGCTGCACCTCCTGGGGCTCCAGGCAGGCCAGGGAAGGGTGAGTAGGGCACAGAGGCAAACAGACAATATCCAGCACAACCGCCAAAGAAAATCATAAGACGCGGATTTCTCAAGAAAATCATGTTGACCTCTTGGGCAGGAGTCCTTAATTAAACATGGGAGACCACCTGAGCCTGAGGTCCCCGGCAGAGGGTCTCATGAGTGTGTATGATCCCACACACATCTCAGAAATGGAAGGGACCTCAGCTGGCCTCCTGGTCTAACCCTCCACCTGTAAATTCAGAAGTGAGGAATGACTCTCTGCATTTTATATATATTAGCTGCAAAAGGGCTGAATATTTTGTTCACTGTCCCAGTGCTAATAAATGGTGTGTGGGGTGCAGGGGCAAAGAGAACACGAACGACCTGACCTTGAACCACCACTCTTTCACCTTTCACGGCTGCAGTAGATTTAGTGGCTACATTTGTATTCTGGGACATAAAACTATGCTGCTTTCAAGATGAGACCTCCTGGCTCTTTTTAAAACCATTTACTTATGTCTCTAAACACACACGCAGAAAAACAACTGCATAGCGAAGGGTATCACTAAGCACTCAGGTTCCACAGCCAGTGAGGAATTTCTCTATCATACAAAAGGCTTTCTTAATTCTTGGTGTACGATCACCCTTACAAAGCCATATTAAAGCCATTTGTTGCGTTCTTCTGACATCCATGTGTTTCCATTAGATGAATATGGCTGTGTCTACTAGATATCAAAACAGCCGGGTGAAAAGTGAAAAATTAAGTTATATTTTAGGCACATCAATTTAGCCAAAACATAGAGATATAAATACAAAAGATTAATACAGACCTTGGAAATGATTCTTTCCTTAGAACATACACATTTTCACCCAGAGGCAGCACTCAGGTGAGTTCCGAGTCCACGGCTGCAGGCAGGCCTCTGGGGCCACCCGCTGGAAGTCTGGGTTACAACCACGTGTGATGGGCACACGGAACAGGCTGTGGGCAACCTGTCCATCTCTGGGAGGTGATGGGTACGATGGAGAGAGGACGGACATGTGGTCAGACAGATCAGAGTTGGGGTTAAGGGGTCTTCCCCCTTTCTAGTTGTGCGGATTGAGGCTAATCTTTAACCTCTCAGAGCCTCATTTTTCCATCTCTAAAATGGGAATAACATTACTTCCCTGGCTGGATTGGGGTGAGTATTAAAGATAAAAATAGTTAAAACGTGTGTAATGCTTACTATGTTCCAAGGACTGTTCTAAGTTCATCTGTTACAGGTTGAATTGTACCCTCCCAAAAAAGATATGCTGGAGTCCTTAACCCCTAGTAGCTCAAAATGTGACCTTATTTGGAAATTGGCTCTTTACAGAGATAATCAAGTTATTGAACAAAATGAGGTCATAGGGTGGACCCTGATGCCCTTATAAAAGGGGAAAGTTGGACACAGAGACAGACATGCACAGAGGGAGGATGATGTGAAGCCACAGGGAGAAGACGGCCATCTACAAGCCAAGGGACAGCAGGGCCACCAGAAGCGGCAAGAGGCAAGGAAGGGCCCTCCGCTAGAGCCTTCGGAGGGACCACAACCTGCCAGCACCTTGATTTCTGACTTCTGCCCTCCAGAACTGTGCTGTTCTGAGGCACCCAATTTGTGGAATTTAAAGCAGCCTCAGGAAACTGACACACTTAACCTTCACAACTACCCTAAGGGATAAGTACTACTGGTAGCCCTACCTTACAGGTAAAGTAACTGAGGCCCAGAGAGGTAGCTTGCCTAACTTCTCACACCAGTGGGTAGAGTGGAGCCAGGATTCGACTGAGGGAGGCTGGACACAGAGTCCTCGCCCTTAAGCACTACGACCCACTAACACTAGTTCACCAATGTATGACCCGGCACTTGATACAGTCCTCAGCCTTAAGAAGCCCACGGAGAGGGAGCTGCTGTCACCCTGTGCTTGCTTTCACGCCATCTGTAGAGCTTCTGCCCTCCAGGACAGGTGGGCTTCAGGGGACCGTTCAGTCCAGGTGTCAGGTTCCGGGGATCAGTCCACTCAGGAAGCACTTTACCTGGGGCACCGCATGGATGGGCTAGAGGCCAGGTTAGACTCAGGAGGGGTCATAACCTGAAGGCCAAAGGCCTGAGCCAACTTGACGGGTGTCTGCTGGTCAGCTTAGTAACAGGACTAGTTACCAGCTCTTGGCCGCCTTCCACGTACCTGAAACTTGGTGCTTTGTGCTTCCGTCTCAGTTAGTCTTCAACACAACTCTAAGAGGTAGATAATACTGTCCTCATGTTGCAGGTGGGAGAACTAAGCCTCAAAGTGGCTGTGCGGCGAGGCTAGCGCCACGCAGCTAATAAAAGAACAGAGCCCCAGTTCAAAGCCAGGTCTCACTGACAGTGCCCGCGCTCTTCCCAGCAGCTACTCCCTTCTGGCCACTGGGTGGCTCACCAGCCCCATAGGGCTTGGTCATTTTAACAGAAATTGCCCGACAATCCAGGACTGCCTCTAAGGCTCTCACCAAGGTAACCACAGTGAGGTGCTCAGATCTCCAGAAAGCCAGATGCTCCTGCCTCTTGCAATGGATTATCATGCACAGACTTTACCATAAATATCTCTGAAGGAGGGAAGGCTGCCAGACGAGGGATACGAACAAAGCGGACGGGAAGCTTACCCTCCCTCTCCCTCTGGAAGGGGTCCAGCTGTGGAACGAGAGGCTCCCAAAGGTCTGAAATCTGGAGATCTCAAGTTAATGGGTGCATTTTAGAGAGTGAACGTGTGTATATACATCACCTCAAATTGACGTGACGCCAAGAGGTAACTACACACCGGATCCAGAGCCGGGCAGCCTGAGCACGTTATATAAGCCAGACTTTCCCACCACTAGACTCCTCTCTGAGCTTTTCCTTGAGCATCTGGAGGGTCTAAAGATGAGTTCAGACCCTGTTTAGACTAGTGAATTTTCAAATAACTACTTGATGCCCAAGAGACTTGAATTAACAGTGCATTGCGCAAAGTTAACTACCTAACTTACAAATCGGAATTTGCTTTACGATCAGCTCTGCTAGGAAATAGATCTGATTTTCTTAACTTGTTCAAAGACAGAATTTGGTATGTTAAAGAAGTGGTTTCAAGTGAAATATGCAAGATCAAGCTGAAAGAAAAGTTCACAATTTGCACATTTTTAAACGCAACTTCTGATGTATGTGCCAGACACAGTCCTGATCAAGTCTGAGTCACAAATATTGCAAGACCAAGATAACGGGCTTTGATTATAGTGTGAAGTATACGGACTGCAACAAAAATAACCCCAAAATGGTAAAAGGGGAGATATTTTTTGATTAGAGATATTCATGCTCATAGTTTTGAGGTCACTGGACTCAAAAGAATGTATTGTTTTATTTTTCTGGAGTGTACTAGCTTGGTGCAATTATTTAACAACTAGAATACGGGGACAGAAACAAAAATTATTTTCCTGAATAAGGACAAAAATGTAAGTTTGGGACTTTTTGTTTTAAACACTCTTTATTTGGGGAAAGCTAATTTTTATCAAAGTTCAAAGATATTTCCAGACAATTTAATCTATCCTTACCTCTGTGCAGAGTTGGAAAATTAATTACTGCATTTAAGATGGAATCCCTTTTGAAACACACTCCCATTTTAGTAAGTATTTCTAGGGACTTCTAAAGATGGCAGGTGCTTGGAGGGGAAAAGTCCTTATTCCTAGCCCTTATTCTTCCATACACGAGAGAGACGCAGCCAATACCTCTATCCACAAGCTTCTCCACTCTCTCCCTAGTCATAAAGCATTCATCTCCTCCCCGCCCATTCAGCCACCCTCCCCTTCCCCAGTGACATCAGGCCGGCCACATTCCTCACGCTACTGGGAGTGGTTACTTTGGCATAAAACAGGCTCCAGCCCCCTCCCATCCTGTCTGCCTTCAGGTGGTGGAAGGCCCCTTTTTTGTTCCCTCCCCGTAAGTTCACCCAGGACAGGAGTCCTCCCTGCGCCAGGGCAGGGGGTTTCTTTAGTTCTCCAGCTGCCCCGCCTGTGACTGGGGCAGGGGTGGGATAAGGATGGAGAGTTCAATGCTGTAAAAAAAAAAAAAGGGGGGGTCACATTTAGGTCTTGGATCCAAGCCACGTTCCCCAATCCATCTTTTCAATTGGTGTAGAACCTGGAATGGCTGACGGGTGAGCTCCAAAGACAGGTACCAAAACATTATTGGATCAACCATTAATGTCAGGAATTGATAAAGAATGATCAGATTCAGCTATTCAGGTGTGTGAGGTAATCTACAACTTTATTGGCTCAATCTAGTGTGAACCAACTAATCTACAATAAACAAACAAACAAAAACCTATGTGTGAAGTATGATGCTGGCCCATCAAGTTCACTGCCTTGGGTCAGGTGTGACCACAAAATAGTGAGACCAGTCTCCCAAGTCACGAGAGGAAAAAACAGTTTAGGTCACGGTTGTAGCCACAGCTTATCTGCCCTGATCAACGAGCACCAGCGATCAGCATATAAACACAGTGTTTGGAGTTGACACTGCACCTGGCCTAATGATCTGTGTATATAATCCTCCTTGGGTGCTCTTAACATATATAAAATGTGTTGAAAGATAATTTGCCTTAGAGATGAAAGAGTAACTCAAATGAGCAATTCATCACTTGGCTAGGTGTGAGCAGTATCTTTTTGATGTATTGATAGTTTCCCAGTCCAAACAGTAGACACCTTTGGAATAGAGGAGCTTCTTGAGCTAAAAATAGAAGCATCAGGAAGGATGAAAACTGGCAGGAACTGAGGACCTATGAGAAGCATGTGGCCTAGCGGAAAGCATTTGGGGGCCCAACAGACCAAAGTCTGTCCCTGCCTGGGATCTCATACAAGTCACTGAACTGCAGTGATCCTCAGCTTTCTCCTCTGAAAAACGGAGATAATCATACCTTTGTCTAGAGTTAAATAATTTGGGGTAGGCAAAACTTCAGCACAGTGTCTGGTACGTAATAGGCATTTGGTTAACGCACACCACCACCTAAATCCCCCGTTAGAGGGCAACCCTGTCTCGTATTTACATACCAACTCCTGAAGCAGACTCTCAAATCCCCTTGAGGAAAAAAAAAAAAAACAACACTACCACTCATTACCATTGCTCAGGAAGGTTTGCAAGGAGTGAATCCCAAATTCAGAAACTAACCACGGGGCTCTGGACGGCTGAGAGAGTGCCTCCCCTGCGGCTGGGAAATGCCTGGCCTGACACTGCCCTCTACCGGCCGTCACAATAATCTCCGCCACCCGCAGCCTCACCCACGGTCTTGCTGGGCGCCACGCATTAGGAGCCTCGCATTTTGTCCTTGCATCTCACGATGTAAAGGCACCCCAGAATTTCTAGAGCTGCTTGTGAAGATACTAAATATGCCAAGAATTCAGGCCGAGGCAGACAGCGTGGCCAGCGGGGCCAGGTGGCCACACCCCAGGGCAGCCCCCTTAAGTCCGCGCAGCGAACGTGAACGGTGCACCCTGCGGAAGGAGGCGGTATCCCCTGGTCTGGACTTGATTCCTTCTAGGTCTCTGTTGTGTTTCCACATGCTCCACCCCACCCTAATCGTCGTTTCATTTCACTTTTCTTTTTAAGATTGTTGCTTCTATTTGGTATTTTATTATCCTTGACCCCAGCCCTCTATCCCCCTGCTTCTCTTCTTTCCTCTTTCGGTTAAGGTCGGTGATCTTTTTCTACCCCAATCTGTAATGGCCACTGCAGTGGACATTTAACTTCTCCAGCACCCTTTGTTCTTTTAGGAGCAGCTACCACTGCCCCTTGGGAAATTCCTTCCCTCCACCCCCTACACGTGGTCCTTTCAGGAGCTTACGAGACCCGACCTCTCTAGCTGTAGGTTAGTGGGCATCCATCCCAAGCTGTGCCAGTTAGAGTGCCCACCCCTGGCCACAGTGACAGGTGCTCTAGGATCCAGGCTGGGCGGGTCAGAGCTGTGCCCGCCCCCGCACTCATGCTGGGAGACCCAGCTGGGAAGCATTGTCCCCAGCGTGACTACGCGCTCCCTGGGGGAGAAATCCAGGCTGCGGTAGGGGCGAATGTGGACCATGTGGGCTGTAGGAAAGGAGCAGCGGAGGCTGAGGTGGCGGTACGGTCCCGGCAGGGTTGTGCCCTTAGCTCTGCTCCCAGCTCCCCCTGTGCCGCTGGGTGCAGGGACTCCAGCACCTTGTCTCTGGCGAGAGTCACAGGCTTGGATTCCCACCCGTGCATCCCTCACCTTTTCCGGGACTCAGCTCCCTGGAGCTGGCACGCGGGCTCTGTGGGCACTTCTGGGCACTCTGCCCTCTTCCCTCTGAACTCACAGTGCCTCGCGCGGACACGGCTGCAGAGGCTGCTGACTCAGAGCCACTTTAGGCGGAGGCCCTGGGCCTGGGTGGTGCGTGGCTTCTGAGCACCAGGCCTCAGCAGTCTGGCTGGGCTCCTTCCTCCAACGCTTACTCACCCGTGGCAAATCTCACACATCGGTTTGCTTTAAAAGTGCTCACGGTCTAAGTCTAGGTTCGCCCCTGCTGAAGAGCTTAGATACAATTTAAAAGTTCTCTATTATGGAAACTTTCACACGTCCAAAAACAGTATGCTAAACAACAACAGAGAACATTCTGCCCTGGTTTTGTATGTTTTCCTTCCCCTACTGGAATATTTTTAAAGCAAATGCCAGACATAGTATCTTAAATCTTAAATACTTCTGTGCCTATCTCTCATACTAAAGAACTTTTTAAATAAAATGACACTTTTGTTTCATACCCAACAAAATGAACGATAATTCTTCGCCATCATCTAGTACCCAGTCCATGGTCAATTTTCCCTGATTATCTCAAAAATGCCTCCATGCAGTTGGTTTCTTTGAATCAGGGTTCTAACAAAACGCGTAGTGTATTTGGTTATGACCCTTGGTCTCCTCTAATCTGTAAGGATTCACCTCTATTCTGTTTATTTATTATTTATTCACCATTTATTTACTGATGAAACTGAGTCTTTTGTCCTGAAAACGTCTCATATTCTGGATTTGGCCAATTAGAGCATCGTGGTGTTACTGACATGTTCCTTCAGCTCTTGTATTTCTTACCAACTACTAGTCTGGTCTAGAGGTCTGCTTAGATTCAGGTTCAATTTTTTAACACAAGAATCCATTACAGATGGTGCTGTGTACTTGCTCCTGCACCACGTCATGTGCTCAGAACATCTGGCTGTCTTGTTGTTTGTTAAGCTTGATCTGTGGGTTTGGATGGTGTCAAGCTAATCCATTTACTATAAAGTTTCCCATCAACCTTCACCTAATGGTTTTAGCAACCACGAATGATCCTCACCTACATCCATCCCTTTTATAAGGGTTCCCAAGTGAAACTATTTTCTGAAAACACATTCTTTTTTGAATCTCTCTTTGCCTGAATGTCCCTTGCATGGAAGTGGGTGGATGTATCAGTTATCTACTGCTGTGTAACAAACAACCTCAAACCTTCAGTGGCTTTGCTTTAATCCTAGGCTAAGCTACTGAAATATACAAAATACTATGTGCCTGCAACATGCTTAGTAATAACCAGGACCATATGAGAACAGAAGCTTTTACTATGTGCCAAGCACTGTGCTGAGAGGTTTCCAGAACAATCTCATCATATCTTCACATTAGCCTTATGTGGCAGATATTTTACAGGTGGGAGAACCGAGGCTCAGATAGGTGAAGTGAGTTACCTAAGTTTCCCCTGCCAGGATTGGAACTAATCTGTATTTAATTTGCACCCCAACAGTATTTTAAAATATGATTTTTAACTGTGGTACATGCACCTGAGTTTACTGCTCCCAATCTGAGATACACCGGGAGATTCTCAGGGGACATGGAAAGGGAGAGGTGGTGACTTCAGACACTCAGCGTACTGCACAAGTACCCAGGCCTTGGGGTCCACAGAGTCCACGTGGAACCCCAGTTCCATTAATCACCTGGCTGGTCGACTCGGGGGCCTCCCAATTTCCTCCTCTTTAAGATGAAGGAAACGTAACCCACGCACCTGCTAACTCTGCTTGCCCTCGTCTCTTGTTTTCACCCCACAGCAACTCTGAGGCAGAAATCGTCACGTCTATGCACACACTGGAAATAATCCACTCCCATGAAAGCATCAGTGAACAACGTACCCTTTACCGAGGGTTTCCTAACAATACACTGTGTGCAGCGCTTACTCCGAAACCCCTGTGAGATACAATTTCCAAGTCTCTCTTCTCGGCCTCGCAGCTCCCAGGACCCCACTCTCTCTCATCCCTCACCCTGCTCAGTTTTGGTTCCTGACTCCCTCCCACCCAGATCTGTGCCCTCGTCCCCTCGGCCTCTCAGTCCCTCTCCTTTGTCTTTGGCAAAAAGGTCTTCAGCTCATTCCAGTCCCAGTTTCCAAACCTGCAGACCCACACCCATCTCCCTGCTTCAGCAAACTAAAATCCACCCCCCTTCCCAATCAGCGAGGACTATAAACAACCTGTTCCTTTCTTCCTCTCACAGGGATGACAGAGAGAGAATTCATGTAAAAGAATCGCATGGTAATCCCTGAGTTGAGTTTGGGATTGACGTGTACATGCTGCTATTTTTAAAACAGATAACCAACAAGGACCTACTGTATAGCACAGGGCACTCTGCTCCATACTCTGTAATAATGTAAATAGAAAAAGAATTTGAAAAAGAATAGATACATCTCTATGTATAACTGAATCACTCTCCTGTAAACCAGAAACTGACCCAACATTGTTAATCAACTCTACTCCAATATCAAATAAAAATTTAAAAAATAACTCCTGAGTTAAAGGCAGCTGTGATTTTCATAGCAGCCCTGTTTTCTCCCTTCTACACCACTACTGAGTTGATGCCAAGGGTAAGTGACAGAAAAGCCCTAGGCTTGGGGCTACCTCTGCAGAAGAGGGCACTTTATCACACCACTGGGAGAAAGCAAAGCCAGTGCTGGAATGGGAATCTATAAGTTGTTAACTTGTGGGCCAAAAATTAGGCACTCTCTCTAAATGGAAGCTCCACCAACTGCAAATCTAGAGTTGAATTCTCATTCTGGAGTACTGAGAAGTAGGAGCCCACTTACATCAAATCTGGTCTGCATTCCCACCCCCAGTGGGGCAGTGTGTGTATGAGAACAGAACTAGAAGACCTGGGCCAGGTCTGCCATAAACCATCATGCCACACTAGCATCACTGTCCCTCCAGTGGCACAAGGTCAGGTGTCCACAAAAGTGGCAGGTTGTGTGTGGGTGGGATGGAGGAGAGGACAGGTATCAGGCCACAAAAGCCAGTACAAAACCATCTTATGAGCCGTGCACCATTGTTACCTCCACTGAACAGAGACTAGGAGAGGCTGAGTATCCCAAGTTCATGTAGTTGGTAAGGGGTAGAACCAGGAATCCGACCCCAGGACCAGCGCCCTTGGCTATAGACCAAGGCCTCGCCAAGCATCATCTTCACCATCACAGCCAGCAGGTACCAAATACTGAGTCTATGTCAAGTAGGATACTAGGGGCATCACCAGAATTCTTTTTAATCCTCACACCGACCCTAGGAAGAAGATACTACCATCATCCTCTTTTCACATGGGGGAGCAGATGGAAGCCCAGAGGAGTCAAGTGGCTTATTCACGGTGACGAGGGGCCGTGAGAGAAGGTGTGTGCAGGTATCTGACCTGGGGTGTAGCTCCTGAGTGCCGTGCCACGCTGCCTGTCCACCGGGCCACAGGGAGCACACCTCCCTCTGCCCTGAACTGCAGGAAGGAAGGACTGTGCTGAGGACCAGAGCTCTGGGTACCACTGGGTGGGGGCATGAGCTGTGAGTAATGAATGTTCTCAGGCTCGGGGTGAGGGGCCTAAGGAAAACCCTGTTAGAGTTGACTGAACCTTTTTCAAAGTGACTCAGTAGGAAATGTCATCATGAGAGTTAGCAGAGGATTGTGAGAGCATCGAAGCATGAACAACACATATCTGCGTACCACCTTTGCTGCCCGGGCCCTGAAGGTGGTCACTGCGGGGGAGCGTGGGGGCCAGAGGAAGGGATCTGGGCCTTGGCCTTGAGAGACTCCGCCTTCAGCTACCTTCTGAGGCTCAGTTTTCTCATTTCTAAAGTGGGACTAAAAGAATCTCACCTCTTTGGACAAGATTAAGAAAAACTTAATATCCTTAATCCTTAAACTTAAGGACACAAGCGTCAATAAATATGAAAATGTTTGAGAACCTTTTGGAAGAAAGATGCTACATCCACGTGGCGTGGTGTCTGGGTGTACTGTGCGCACGCCCTGCTTGTATGTGTTATTGCACCGAGGGACTTTTTGCTTCCTATTAGTATTAAACCAGATTGTCAGACTAATGGGACATAACAAGAATATCTGATTCTGTTAGGCAGATACTGAGCATGTAGAAATAACTGAACAGCTTTTAATTTTAGAATTCCAGCTGTTGCACAGCCAACGAAATAGATTAAACTCGAATATTCTGAGCATAGATACTTTCCACCATTGACAGGCAGGTGAGTAACACTGACGTGAATGCCCTGGAGGACTCTCCCTCTACAATATCAGTACAATACACAATATAACTAGATCCTGGATAAAATACACACACACACACACACACACACACACACACTTGTGTGTGCGTGAGTTGGAAATATTGCTAAGCTCACAATTGGTCCCAGGTCAGTAGTGTCCCTTCTTTCCTAGAAATGCAAACAAATATCTTCCTTCAAGCAAAGTTCCAATTTAAGCCCTCAGATTTCCCATAGACTAAGTTCAATCAAATACGAATTTTTTTTAAAAAAAGGCCAAACACACAGAGAAATAAATCGTGTGGCTCAGGCAAGTAGTTCTCAGCCAGTGTCCCTTGCCTTCCTTCCACAGCGAAAAATCATTGCTGGGACACAACAGCCCAGCCAGCGATGCTAGCTTCCAGCCACCCTTGCGTCTAGGTGGAGCCACGACCCGTGCTTTGTTCAACAGAAAGAAGGCAGAAGTGGCAGGTTCCACTTCCAGGCCCGGCCCACAGAGACCACCTCTGGGATGCTCTACGGGCTCCCCTGTCCACGAGCTGAATGGTGGTGGTGCTCAGGGTGATCTTGGAGGCCACGTGTTGAACATGGCAGAGCCTTCCTCAGCCAGGGTCCAGGGACCTTTCAGGAATGACAGCACAGAGCAAAGTCCCACCTCAATCCACCAGCTTGATGTTCTGGGAATAAGAAAAAAAGATCCAGAGTGTCAAGGCACTGCGAGTTTGGAGTTTAAGTGTGCAGGAGCCGAATCTGCCTTAACTAATCCGTCCCTGTGAGAGTCAGCAGAAACAAGAAACCACAAATTGAGCACCAAGGGCTTTAGAGTTTGGAATTATCATATTTAGAATATGAAATAAGCCTTATGACATGTTTAAGGAAACAAAAGAGACTCAAAATTATCGAAGGGCAAAAGACTATCAAAAATAAACAGGCAGGATTAAGAAGGAATCAAACAGCACTTTGGACATTAAAAATATAATCATTTGATTAAAATTTGGTGGTAAGCTAAATAGCAGAATAAACACAGCTGAAAAGATAGTGAAATGGAAGACATAAATGAATGACCCAGAGGAAAGAGAGTAAAGAGAAAGAGATTAAAATATGAAAGAAAGACTGTGGTGGGCTGAATGGTGGCTCCTCAAAAGATACGTCCACTCAGAGCTTGTGGATGTGACTGTATTTGGGGAAAGCTTCTTTACAAGTGAAACTAAGGATCTTGAGATGAGATCATCCTAGATTATCCAAGTGTCCTTATAAGAAGAGGAGACCCAGACACACAAAATGGAGAAGGCCGTGTGGAGACAGAGGCAGAGATCAGAGTGATGAATCTACAAGTCAAGAACACTGAGGAATTCTGGCAGCACCAGAAGCTGGGGGAGAAGCACGGAACATTCTCCCTCAGAGGCTCTAGAAGGAACCAACCCTGTCAACATCTTGATTTTGGACTTTTGGCCTCTCGAACTGTGAGAGAAAAAAGTTCTGTTGTTTTAAGCCACCTAGTTTGTGGCAATTTGTTATAGCAGCCCTGGGAAACTAAGACAAAGGCTAAGAGATAAGGAGGATTAGAATGAGAGGTTCTATGTTACATCTAATAAGAGACTCAGAAGGAAGAAGAGGGAGAGTGGAGGAAGGGCAACATTATAAGACATAACAACTGATACTTTCCCAAACTGATGAAATACACAAATCCTTAGATAAGTAATCCAACACATCAAAAAGCAGGTTAGGGCTTCCCTGGTGGCGTAGTGGTTGGGAGTCTGCCTGCCGATGCAGGGGACACGGGTTCGTGCCCTGGTCCGGGAAGATCCCCCATGCCACGGAGCGGCTGGGCCCGTGAGCCATGGCCGCTGAGCCTGTGCGTCCGGAGCCTGTGCTCCGCAACGGGGGAGGCCACAACAGTGAGAGGTCCGCGTACCGCAAAAAAAAAAAAAAAAAAAAAAAAAGCAGGTTAAATTGTAATACCAAAATTCATACCAAAACAAACGTAGTGAGAATGCTGAACACCCGCTTCTTCACGGTACATACCTGGGAGTAGAATTACTGGGTCGCGGGTAGTATTTTCCCAGGACAGTTCTGGTTTACACCTGTTGTTCCTGATTCTTAGCCCCTTTTTCATTTTCAAAAGTGTCCTGATTTGCACAGATTTTGAATGTCACCAAATCCCCCCATAGAGACAAACAGAGCAACATAAACATCCCATGGACAACATCTATGACAAAACTAAGTGACAAATTCTCCCTGTGAAGCTTTAGGTAAAAGCCTGTGGGAACAACCCATCCAAGGCTACCAAGAGCCACCTGATGTCAGCATCCATGCAGGGCAGCAGAGGGAGAGCTGCGGGGACCCTCTTCTGGAACTGTACGGACACCTTAGACCTTTTTACACTTGTCCCCCTGTCCTAACTTGCATGACCCCTTGTCCTAATTTGGATTTTGAAAAATGTAGTATTCTTGCCAAAAAAAGTTTAATGAATCTAACCATGAAGAAAAATCAGACAAATCTAAAATGCAGCCAGTTTACCACATAACTGTCTGGGCTTTTCAAGTATGTCAACATGGTGGAAGTCCAAATGAAACAAAAAGGCAAGGATGCCACTCTTAATGGAGAGCAAAGAAACATGGCAACTGAATGGACTGCTTGACACTTGATTAGATTTTTATTTCAGAAAAGGTTATAAAAGATATTTTGTTGGCAATTGAGAAAATCTGAAAATAACTGTCGTCATATGTGAGAATATTCTAGACATGCCGCATTATTTGCGGAGTGGGGGAGATGAAGTGTCATGATGTTAACAATTGACTTTCAACTGGTTCAGTTGAAACAAAATAAAACAGAAACCTGCATTTCTCAAGTGAGAATAAAAGCAAACATGCCAAATGTTAACAATTAGAGAATCACAGCACACGGATACTCATAATACTATTTCAGCGTTTTTGTAGCTTTAAGATTTTTTTTATTATTATTATAAAAGCTTGGGAGATATCCATATGATGGAATACTACTCAGCAATAAAAAGGAACACACTACGGACACGCCAACAGGTGAATGAGCCTCAAAAATATTACGCTCAGTAAAAGAAGCAAGACCCAAGGGACCACATGTTGAATGACTCCATTTATATGAAACATCCATGAAAGGCAAAGTTAAAAAGACATAAAGTAGATTAGTGGTTCCCTGGGGCACAAGTGGTGACAAATGGGAACTACCAATAAATGTGCATGAGGGGTAACACCTCACGAGGGATGAGACCACCAAGATGAGAAGAGAGAACAAGCGAAGACCAGAGAACAAGCGAAGAACCAAGCTCCTCTTGGCGCCTCAGTGTGAAGGGCTTGCAAAAGAGAAGTCAGTGGAAGTTACTAGAAGGGGAGATTGAGAGGAGGATGGAAACTTGGGACCCAATAAAGAGACAGTCTGTAGAAGGCAGGGATGGTCAAAAGGTAAAATTCCACAGAGAGAGGTTGAAAGATGGCATTGGATGTTGCTATTAGAAGGTCTTGGGTGAACTTAGGAAGAGCAGTGGTGGTAGAAGGATGACATCAAAAGTTAGACTGCCCTTCACACATCTGCGTGACCCTGCTTCCACCCTCACCCTTGCTGGTCCCTGTTCTCTGCCCCAGTAGCCAGAGGGATTTTCTAAGATGAGAGTTATATCACACCACCCCTCTACTCAAAACCCTCCAGTGCCTTTCTCTGCACTCAGATAAGGTCCAGAGTCTGCAAGACCTCCAGGGACCTGATGTGGCCCTGTGTTAGCTCAGGCCCTTCGGGAAGGAGACACTGAGAGAAGATTAGACATGCATGAAGTTTACTGAGGGAAGCAGCTGTTACAGATGAAGAGGAAGAAGCAGGAGCAGGCAGGAGAATCCTCCACCTGTGAAGGTCTGACATTTGCGAAAGGAGATGGAGAAGGAAGGGGCTGGGAAGAAAGGGCCTCTGCAAATGTAAGAAAGTTTGGCCAGATTGATGGTGGTCCTTCAACCAAAGTCACCCATCAGAGGAATGCGCAAAGGTAGGACCCCGGCCTTGCTCGGTCATTGGCTAGGATCAGCCTGGGAGAAGTGGGGCTTCGGCACCAGCACAGTGGTGGGCCCAGCGGGCAGCAGGGGAATCATGGGTTAACCAGGCTCCCTGCAGCTGGACATCGGAGCCGAGCATTTCTGCGGCAGCCACACCACTTGTTAGGTCCCAGGCCTCGTCTGCCACTCTCCCCATCACTCACTTTTGTTGTGGCTACCCTGGCTCTTTGCTGTCCCTCCAAGATCCCGAGCATGTGCCTGCCTCTGAGCTTTCATCCCTGCTGTCCCCTCATCTGGAACTCTTTGCTGTCACATATCTATGTGGCCAGCCCCCTTACTCGCTTCAGGCCTTTGCTTGAATTCTATCTTATCAGAGAGGCGTTTGCAGACCACTCTATATAAAATGGCATTCTCCGCGTTCTCGGAGCCCTTAACCTTTTTCACTTTTTCCATAGAATTGTTTACTACATGACATTATTTGTTTATTTGTCTGTGGCACTTCACAGGAATATCAGTTCCATGAGGGTGGAAACTCTGGCCTGTTTTGTGCATGTGTATCTCCAGTACCTAGAACAGTGTACCTCTGGGCTCACGAAAGGCACTGGATGCTTTTTTTTTTTTTTTTTGGGTTCGCGGGCCTCTCACTATTGTGGCCTCTCCCGTTGCGGAGCACAGGCTCCGGACGCGCTGGCTCAGCGGCCATGGCTCACGGGCCCAGCCGCTCCGCGGCATGTGGGATCCTCCTGGACCGGGGCACAAACCCGTGTCCCCTGCATCGGCAGGCGGACTCTCAACCACTGTGCCACCAGGGAAGCCCACTGGATGCTTTTTGAGTAAAAAATAAATGAAAGATGAACACCTCTCATGTCCACATAGCAAGCACTCTGGGAATATTTATGTAATGGATGAATGAGTCAGGCACTGTTCCAGGAGCTGGGGATACAGCAGTGAACAAGACTCCCCACTATCACAGAGTATACATTCTTTAATAAAAATAAAAGACTGATTATTGGATGCTAGAATGTAATAGATCATTTATGGGAGCAGAGGTATCTTGTCATAAGTCTCTCTGAGCTAACATTAAAGGCACATGCTCTCATAGGAGCCTACCCCAGGAAAGAATGTAACATGGCCATGGGTTGAACAAGCCCAGTGGTCTTTGCTTTCATTCTCATGTTTACATTTCAATTCCAGAAGTCAAGCATTGGTTTTCACTGTGCCTGAAGCATTTCCTCGTGGTGTCTCCTCGTGAAAACGTCAACTGAGCCCAGCTGCAGTGGGGAGATTGCGCAAAGTGAACATTTTCTTAAAATACCAACCCTATTCTAGTTAACAAAATCAAACATCATTCAAGATTTTTGCTCCAAGTAAGGAAGGTCATTTCTTCACCAACTGCCGTTTCTACTCCTCCCAATATTATCTGAAGATCTGGAAACCTATGTTCGATTTGTGTCATCGTGGGCACGTGATGAGAAGCTTCCATCCTGAAGCCGCACCTTGGCCTGACCACTCTATGTTTGCTGGTGGTCGCTAGGAGTCCCCTCCGTGGGAGCACAGGCGGGCATCTCTTGTAAGATGTAAAGGGAATTCAAGAGAAGCCACCTGTGAAAAGTGATGTCGAGTAGCTCCAGAGGTTGGAAAATTTAGGAACAATTTAGCTTCAGGGAGAAGCAATTCTGATGAGAAAAGATTCAGGAGAATGTATTACCAATTAAATGGTGGAGACATTTCAAAATAAAGACATCAAACCGCAATTGTGAGATTCATTAGTAATCCACTGGGCCCACTGACAGGGCCATTTTTGCATTTTATTTGTTTCCTTATGTGACAGAATAGGTACTGATACCATGTAGAAGTCAACATCTGGTCTTATTATAACTTGACTTGGAACTGAATCCACCTAGAAAGATTGATAGGAATCGAAATGACAGGTAAGGTGCTTAAGCAAGCGAATGCATTTGCCATTCTTTTTTTTTTTTTTTTTTTTTGGCGGCACGCGGGCCTCTCACTGTTGTGGCCTCTCCCGTTGCGGAGCACAGACTCCGGACGCGCAGGCTCAGCGGCCATGGCTCACGGGCCCAGCAGCTCCGTGGCATGTGGGATCTTCCCGGACCGGGGCACGAACCCGTGTCCCCTGCATCGGCAGGCGGACTCTCAACCACTGCGCCACCAGGGAAACCCTGCCATTCTTTTAAAACACTTCATTTCCTGGATTTTCCATCTGTGACCCACCAGGGCGGCCACTCGGCCTGTCAGGCTGTTTCAGAGGTTTGGAACCTAGCAGCTCTGTGTGCCTGGGGGCCAGCAGGCCCTGCGCGGGGAAAGTGGATTGGAGTTGGTACAGTAAACAGTTCCTCCTGGCTACACCAGAGAATTCTTCCCTCGCCGTCCTCCTTTCCCTGCCACGGCTCTACATGGGGGTTATTCCAGTGAAACAGAGGGGGATGGAGTCCATTAGGTTTTTCCCAAAAAAAGAATTAAACTTTGTTCCTCAGGTAAACTGGTAGTGAAGGATGTGATTTTAAGTAGAAATTTCTGGCCTAGGCTTCTAATCCCCCAAATCCTACCTCAAGCCAGGCCATTTTTCCCCTTTTAAAAATCATAACTCTGAATCTTAACAGGGCGAGGCGTGGGGGGCAAAAACTACATTCCTGCTTTGAAAAATAAATGTATGGTCATCTGGCTTCAAATGCTAACCGCAGCCGCAGTGCCCTTTCGGTTCAGTAGCAACGCAGTGAAGAGGGGCATGGATCAGCTAACAACACACTGCCCTCCCCGTGACGTGAGCCAAGGTCAGAAGGTTCGGGGAAGCAGAGCAGAAGTGGTCACGACAACAGATAAGAAAGAGGACCTTGGGCTTCCCTGGTGGCGCAGTGGTTGGGAGTCCACCTGCCGATGCAGGGGACGCGGGTTCGTGCCCCGGTCCGGGAAGATCCCACATGTTGCGGAGCGGCTGGGTCCGTGAGCTGTGGCCGCTGAGCCTGCGCGTCCGGAGCCTGTGCTCCGCAACGGGAGAGGCCACAACAGTGGGAGGCCCGCGTACCGCAAAAAAATAAAATAAAATAAAGAAAGAGGACCTTGCCACAGCATTTGAACTCACTCCTCGGAGCCCTAAACCCCTTCATTTTTTTCAGAAGAGCAACTCGAAACCAGAAAAACTTGGAGGCCAGCGGGTTTAGAAATCACCATAGCCGGACTTGAACCAACATCTCTTGCTTCTAATCCATGGCCCTTCTCACGCAGACACCATCAAGAGACAGGGAGGAAGTGATGAGGCCAAGCCCAGATGGGCACACGAACACAGAGAGGAAGGGGGCTCACGTGAGGGGAGAAGTGGTTAGAGTCTAGCCGTGACCTGAAAAACTATAAAATATGGCGAAGTCAAATACAAGGTAATCTTGTTTGGGCAGAAGCACTGCCTTTTTATTTCACGTTATTAAGAAATTCATATTCTCCTGCTGACCACAAACCCACCTGGAGGTGGAAGCTGGGCAAACAGGATACCTTCTACCTCACACCATGTCGCCCGAGGGGACTGCTGTTTCTGAGAACTGTCCCAGACTCTCAGTTATAAATGGCTTAAACTCCCAAACCTAAAATCTCTTGGGAATGAGATTGAAGTTGTTTTAAGCCACCAGAGCTCTGGATTACTCACCAATTTGGAATTTAGTGAAGAGGTAAACCATAGGAGGTTTAAATTGGGTCTCTACTTGCCTCTTAAAATATTTGACAGAGTTTGCAAAATACTTAATTATACCCATTTCTGCTTTGCATTCCTAAAACCTTTCCTGGGTCGTGTATGGATTGGGGCCGAGGAGAGTAGTAAGGCAATGTCTGACGCAATCTTTGCCACGTCCATTTGGATTTTCCATCTGCTGTGAAACTAAAAAGGTCCCCCTTGATGGCCTAGCAGCAGGGACTACCTTTCTGTAAGGAGTGAGGGGTGGAATGGGGCAGAGAATAGCTTAAAAGGAAACTGGCTGAGTATTTAGGATAAAGCAGCTTCCAACTAATTTTAAAACAAACACAAAGAGACACTTAACGGAGCTCCTGCTAAGTGTGAGGGTAGATGAGACACTTGAGTGGGAGGGTCCTGCCCTCACCGGGACCACCATGCCCTCTCAGGCCCCCAGAATCAAGTGTACTTACATGCAGCTAGTCCGAAGCAGCGCCTCGGTGGCCTGGGTCAGTGTCCCAGATGGGGCTTATCAAAAGAAGCCTGTTTAAACCATTCCTCACAACTGTTCAGCCATGGCCATTTGAGATAAGTAGCTAAGTGTCTGAGGTTGAATCCTCTCTTTTGTACTCAACCCCAGAAGGGCTTATTGTTCGTATTGTCCATTGAGACACACAAAGGAGGGTTTAAAAACAGAGTTGTCCGTGAGGTTGCCTAGTCTGGAAGAAGCTTGGAAGGGCCATGACACATGCACTGTGGAGTCTGTGTGTACAGGCGAGTGTCATGTACGTAATGCAGCTACAAGGTCACTGTCTGAGGGACGGACAATTAGATGGCCACACAGGACGGTGCTGCGCTGAGAGCCACTTCTTTGAAGGCGGGAAGTCCTAACAAGAGCACAGGATTTTGTACTCACAGTTCTGCCATCCTGGGGCTCTGTGAGCTTGAATGAGTAAGTTAAGAGCTCACACATAAAAAGAAATGAAATTGAGTTATTTGTAGTGAGGTGGATGGACCTAGAGTCTGTCCTACAGAGTGAAGTCAGAAAGAGAAAAACAAATACCGTATGCTAACACATATATATGGAATCCAAGAAAAAAAAAACATGTCATGAAGAACCTAGGGGTAGGACGGGACTAAAGACACAGACCTACTAGAGAATGGACTTGAGGATATGGGGACGGGGAAGGGTAAGCTGGGACGAAGTGAGAGAGTGGCATGGACATATATACACTACCAAACGTAAAACAGATAGCTAGTGGGAAGCAGCCGCATAGCACAGGGAGATCAACTCGGTGCTTTGTGACCACCTAGAGGGGTGGGATAGGGAGGGAGGGAGGGAGATGCAACAGGGAGGGGATATGGGGATATATGTATAGCTGATTCACTTTGTTATCAAGCAGAAACACAACAATGTAAAGCAATTATACTCCAATAAAGATGTTAAAATAAATAAATAAAAATAAGGACATCCAAAAATAAATAAATAATAAAAATTAAAATTAAAAGAAATTTTTTAAAAAGAGCTCACAACCTCGGTTTCCTCATCTATAAAACCAGTATAGGGCTTCCCTGGTGGCGCAGTGGTTGAGAGTCCGCCTGCCGATGCAGGGGACACGGGTTCGTGCCCCGGTCCGGGATGATCCCACATGCCGCGGAGCGGCTGGGCCCATGAGCCATGGTCGCTGGGCCTGCGTGTCTGGAGCCTGTGCTTCGCAACAGGAGAGGCCACAGCAGTGAGAGGCCCACGTACCGCAAAAAGAAAAAACAAAAACCAGGATAACTATGCCCACCTTACATGGTTTTCTGAGGACTGACTGAAACACTATTTGAAAGCACCTGGGACTAGGTGCTTTAGACACATGGATGTAGGAATCCTGCAGACGTTTGGGAAATGTACATCCTGTTCCCTCTTGACTAAATCTGGCGGCTGTAACAAAGGAGGACAATAGGAGTGCTGCAGAGACAGAGGCCTCCATCGTCCTCGCAGACTCTAACTCCACCAACCAGAGGCTGCATGGTGAAGATGCTGAGTGATGGACTGGGCTGGGGGAATGCAGAGGTCCTCGTTCTGGTCCTGGTTTATCCACTTCCTGGCTAGGTGACCTCACACAAACTGCATACCCTCCCCAGACTTGAGCTCTCTCATCTGCAGACTTGCCCTTACATAACTCCCAAGGTGATTATAAAGATCGTCTGAAGGTATCAAGATTAGAAAGGAAGAAGTAACTGTTTTTATTTGCAGGAAACATGATCTTGTAGATTCTTGTGATGCAGAGAATCCACATAATTCTATCAGAACTAATAAAGAAATTCAGCAAAGCAAGATGCAAGATCAACACCCACAAATCAGTTGAGTTTTCATACACCACAAAAGTGAAATTAATAATTCCATTCATAATAACATCAAAAAATAAAATGCCTAGAAATATTTTAAAAGAAGTGCAAGACTTGTGCACTGAAAATTATAAAGCAGTGTGGAAAGAATTTGGAACCTGAATAAGTGGACGTCTCATGTTTATGGATCAAAAGACTTAATATTGTTAAGTTAGCAATATTTCCTAAATTGTTCTATAGATTCAACACAGCACCTAACAAAATCCTACCTGGATTTTTTTTCCAGACGTTGAAAAGCTCATCCTAAAACTTATTTGGAAATACAAGTGACTCAGAATAGCCAAAACCATCTTCAAAAAGAAGTAAGAAGTGGGAAGACTTACACACCCCTATTTCAAAACTCACTACAAAGCTACAGCAATCGTGATAGTGTGGTCCTGGCATAAGGATGGACATAGGAAGTAAAACTGAGAGCCCAGGAATAAACTCTAACATTCATGGTCAGTTGATTTCCTACAAAAATATCAAGAAAGGAATAGTTTTTTCAACAAATGGTGCCAGAGCAACTACCTCACACCATACACAAAAATTAGCTCAAAATGTATTGCAGGGGCTTCCCTGGTGGCGCAGTGGTTGAGAGTCCGCCTGCCGATGCAGGGGACACGGGGTCATGCGCCGGTCCGGGAAGATCCCACATGCCGCGGAGCGGCTGGGCCCGTGAGCCATGGCCGGTGAGCCTGCGCGTCCGGAGCCTGTGCTCCGCAACGGGAGAGGCCACAACAGTGAGAGGCCCGCGTACCGCAAAAAAAAAAAAAAAAAAAAAAAAAAAAAAAAAAAAAAAACGTATTGCAGACCTAGATGTAAGAACTAAAAGTATAAAACTCGCAGAAGAAAACACAGGAGTAAATCTTCATGATGTTGGATCAGTCAATTATTTCTTAGATATGACACAAAAAGTACACAAAGAAAAGACTGAGATATTGGACTACATCAACATTAAATGCTTTTGTACTTCAAGACACTTCGGGAGAGTGATGATAACCCTCCGCCTGCGAGAAAAATGCTTTCAAATCATATACTCGATAAGAAATATATATCCAAAATATATAAAGAACTCCCAAAACTAATAATAAAAAGACAACCCAATTTTTAAAAATGGATAATAGAATTTGAGTAGACATTTTCCCAAAGAAGTTATCAAATAGCCAATAAGCACATGACGTTAAGCATCTTAGTTCTTAGGAAAATGTAAATCAAAACCACAATGAAACACCCTGTCACTCCCACTCGAACGGCTATAGTAAAAAAGGAAAGACAATGACAAGTGTTATTGAGGATGTAGAAAAATGGGAACTGTCATACAGTGGGAATATAAAATGGTGCAGTCACTTTGGAAAACAGTTTGGCAATTTTTCATGTTAAATGTAGCATTACCATATGACCCAGCAAGTTCATGCCTAGGTATCTACCCAGGAGGAATGACGACGTATGTCCACACAAAGGCTTGTACACGAATGCTCATAGCAGCCTTATTCATAATAGCTGAAAAGTGGAAATGACCCAAATGTTCATCAGCTGGTGAATGAATAAACAAAGTGTGGCCTATCCATACAATGGAACGTTTTCTGCCAATGAAAGGGAATGATGTACTATTACAACACGGATGAACCTCAGAAGCATTGTGCTGCGTGAAAGAAGCCAAATACAAAAGAACACATGGTTCCATTTATAGGAAATGTCCAGAAAGGGCAAATCTTTAGAGAAAGAAAGATTAGTGGTTACCTAGGGCTGGAGGTGAAAATGGAGAGCAACTACCCAGCCCAAGTTTTCCTTTTGGGATGATGGAAATATTCTAAAATTATATTGTGGTGATAGTTGCACACCTCTGTGAACATACTAAAAGTCATTGAGTTGTACACTTACAATGGATAGATTTTATGGTATGTAAGTTATACCTCAATAAATCTATTAATAATTTTAAAAGATCACTTGAGAGCACAACTATAGAGATCCACATATAGGACCTCATTAGCATATCAAGACTAAGTTACATCCCTCAGATTCCCAGCTACACAGCCGAATACCAGCCCCCAAGTCCTCCAAATGCAGGCTTTACCTACAAAGTCTTGTCCAGACTTTCCATCTCCCTACTGGTCTCCAAACCCTGCTGCTACATGCAAAGTCCCTTTTTTGTTTCTTCTTTTTAATTTTTCTGTTTGATAATACTGTCCATCTCCTATAGAAACTTCTTCTTTCCTTGATTACTCTGACCTTATTTGACTCCTGATTTCCATTTGAGGTCTTTGCTAGAATGTTCTGTGATAGGTCTTTACTTCTTCCTTGTCTCCTTTCCTGTCTCTTCTTCTATGTCGTGCTCCCTAAACGTAAGAAGGTCCCCCAAGGTTTCATCTTGATCTCTTTCCCTTCTCTTGACACAATCCTCCCAAGGAGCCTCATCTACTCACATAATTCCCACCTCTATGAGGACAACTCTGAAATCTGTATCTGCAGCCTTCATGGCTAGTAAAGAAATCACCACCCAGGTGTCTTGCAAGTGCCCAAAGTATGAGACTTAGATACTGTATTGATATATTTTATTGAAACACTAGCCAGTATATTCCCTTCCATCATGTTTCAAGTAGGTGTCCAGTCCCTTTTGTCTCTGGAGAGCTGATATTACCTGCTGGACACACTCCTTCCTTTGGGACTTCTTATCATCTCAAACTGACCTCATTTAAACACATGGTGAACATGACTTTAAAGGGGAAGGAAGGAAGGAAGGCATATATGCCTTGAGGGAAGCAAGGAAGACAGGAAAACAGGATGGTCTACATAATTCTGGGGACTTGACTCCCAGGCTCCTTCATTCTCACCTTGGATTTGGATGGCCTCTCCCAAACCCACACTACTCAGAAATGTCAGAGTAATCATCTCAAAGCCCACTTCTGCTCTCCAAACGCTCCCCGTTATTCCCGCCTCTGCCCCTCGACTTGAGCAACGCCATTCACCCTCTCGGCCCTTCTGCCAGGTTTCAACCTGCCCAAATCCTTCAGGCTTCACTCAACAGCGTCACCTCAGCAAACCTTCCCTCTTCACCGCACACCCTTAGAAATGGTCCCCGCATACCCTGTGCCTATTCTGTCCTTATTCTGTCCTGGCCTATGACTATTTCTTTCTGCACATACTGAGCTGCTCAGCTTAACTGCAAGCTCATCCAAGACAGAGGCCATGTCCCTTCAGAACAGCACCTCTCACCTAGGAAATGATCATATATCCCTGCATAGGGAACGATCATACACAAATGTACTTTATGAACATACGTCAACATTACATGCTGTTGTAACTACCAAATTCTGTGGTTCAGACAGTAAGGGGTAAAGGAGCCAGCAAATGGATGAAAATGAGATCTCAGAGCGCCATCCAGCTCTGAGATGTTACTATCTGTGGGTCAAGGCCTTTGTAGAGGGGGGACATCTTATTTTGGCTTCAAAGAACAAGATGGGTGGAGGGAAGCAGGGTCCGGGCTGGGGTGGAGGCTTGGGGGTTCCAAGGAGGATGGGAGTAGAGCGCTTCCAGAAGTAATAAGTAGTATAAGCAGAGGGAAGGACTGGGCGTTCTCAGAGAGGCCTCCAACCAAAACAGGGAGGTAAAGAGGTCATTCTGCAAAATTCCATTCCCGCAGGGGTTCCACAACTGGCCAACAGAACCCTGATGATCCCTGTGTTTGAAGGGGAGGAATCAGTCTGTTTCCACTGATGGAAGCTCCTGAGGTGAGATTCACCACACAGCTTGCTAGTCAGTTCAAAAGGCTAGTCAAACAGGTGGCTGAGAATTGAGTAAATAAAGGCATTTTTGTTTCCATTTGATTATTTTAGCTTTTAGCAGCTGTTAACACAGTCTGAGAGTGAAGTCTTTGGACTGTGACTCTCTTATCTGTTCCATCAGCACTTGGTGAGGTCATTTAAGGCTTGTGAAGGACAGCAGCCAGCCCCCGATGACCAGCCAAGGCCTGGGAAGTGGGGGGGGAGGGGGGGAGGGCGGAATGGCTGAGCTGAGTCTAAGCACCCTCCACCCCCAACACACACAATCTTCTAGGCGCTTCCACTACCTTCCTGACTGGATCTTTGATGAAATCTACACACAAAGCTTCTTCGAATCCCATCTCCACTTCAGCTTACACATCTCGGGAGGCATCAAGGAGGGTGAGAAAATAGCAAAAGCAAACCAAGCAGGGAAGCCCGGCCGGGAAAGAGTGGAGTGCTCAGAGAGCACAAGCAAAGTGGCCGGCGTGGATAAACAGGCAGGAAGGGTTGGGAAGGATTCCTCGGCTTCCATCCCTGCACATTCGAGGGAGGCCAGACTCTGGCCTGACTCACAGGCCTGTGTTTGGTGAGGTTCTGCCCTTATATAGACGCTGGAGCCGAATCTTACGCCCCAGTCTCTGTTCTGCACAGTGAGACAAATGAATGCACTAGCATTCCTAAAGCATCTTCTGCTTTTCGCATTTTGTAATTCTGAATGTCTCTGGGGGAAACTTTGGATTGGGATGTAGTGGGTTTTGTTACATAGTTCCAAGCTCATTCATACAGTTTTAGCGTTCTGTTTTACACCGACAAATGCACACTAAAATGGACTATGAAAGTCACACACAGAAACGTACAGGGAGGGGTGTCATGTTTTGGTGTGAGGCCAGCTGGCTAAGCTGTGGGGAAATGGGCCAGACTGGGAGTAACCAGAACCTGGAATTAGATCCACCCACAGAGCCCAGCAAAACCGGGAGAGCCTTGGGTGCTGGGAGGTCCAGGACAACAGGCTGAATGTGGCAGGGGTGCTTGTTTGGACCTGGGAAGGAGAAGCACAGCCCACGTGAGGATGAAGGAGGGGACTCAGAAGCCTACAGAGTATGGCTGGAGGAGTCCAGAATCCAGTGTCGACACAGCAGTTTGTTAGAAAATAGTGGGACCTCAGCTGATGAGGTTCAGCGCCAAAACTCCAGAGACTTAGAAGACAGATAAATACTATAAGGCTTCCACCATGGGATCGAATGCAAGCCTAGTTCCTGGCACCGAACCAAAGAAGTGCAACAGACACGAATCAACTGTCTCTTCTGAGCAAGCTCTGGGCCCAGATGCTTTGACTGCCCGCGTTCCATTACACTCGCTGTGAGTGAGTGTAGACCAGCAGCAGGGTAGATTGCCATGCGGATGGCCTGGCCTACAGTCGGCGGAAGGCCTTCAGAGGCTGGACCCAAGGTGGGCTCTGGTCGACTGTCTCCAGTCCCCGGAGGGAAGCCCCTGACTCCCTGCCCACGCTCTTTCTGCTCGAGCAGGGCTTGCCAACCTGCTGCCCATCAGACATTTGTGTTGGGCAACCTGGGGTGAACAGACAAGGCTGCTCTCCCCAAGGGGATGGGACGGGGGACCGGGTCCCCGAGCATACCTGTAACCCTCTCACGGCCCACAGCACACAGGTGAGGATGCTCTGCTGCAGACGCTTACGTGAGTTCTCCCAATGACCGCGTCTGTCCTCCTGACTCAGACCTGGCACCACAGGAGCGCTCACTCTTAAAGGCGGGCGCCCAGGGGAAGCTGCTTCAGCAGGGGGGTGAAGGCTCGGCATTCCCCTCACCACAGGCCCGTCTGTGATTGCAGCCTGGGCAGCCCTTCGCCCAGATGCGTCTGCCCCTCGTGGCTCTGTGACCTGCCTGTCAAGCCCTTGCCCCTCTCCTCGCTCCGGAAAGCGCCAAAGGCAGGAGTAGGTTCCGATCGAGCACAAGATGTGACGCGAGCCGAATGCTGCACACAGGACGCAGAGGAGCCCCAGGCCTGCCCGGGGTCCTCGCCCAGGAGACCGTGGACACAATGGCCTTATTCACGGACGGGGACTCTGAAACCCCAGTAGGTGCTGTCTAAAGTATCTCTGAAATAAATGTTAACATGCTGACTCAGGCTCCCTCTGAATCCATTCTAAATGTTCTTTAACCCGTTTGCGGCGTAGCACTGATGATGAAGCAGGTCCTGAGAGCAGCCTTGGCAGGAAGCCTGTGGTCCCACCAATCAGCAGTGGGGAGAGGGGAGAGGGAGTGAGACAGGAGACCAGCCTGGTATGGAGACCACCTGGCTCCAGGAAGGGAACCTCCTAAAAGAGGGTTTGCTGTGCCTATAATCAAAGACTTTCACCACAGCTCTGCCCGCCAGCCTCTCCGTCCCCTCCTGCAGGGAGTGCGTTTCATTTCCAGCAGCCGAATGAACACCCTGCCATCACCGTGGAAGCCAAGAGAAACATACTTTTTGAAAAGTGGCCCTTCAGTGTCGAGAGGTCTGATGGCGAGAGCTGAAATAATGAAATGCCGGGAGAGATTATTTTCGTAAATTCTTGGAACGCGCTTTTTTCTCCGGGCTTGAGCCGGTGAGCGGCCCTCACGGCTTCTGTCGCCCGACACCTCACACACCCAGCCGCTTTCTGCAGGCGGCTTACTCAGGACCCATGACACGCACCATAGCTTTAAGTGGAAACGTGAAATCTCTGGGAAGTAAGTGACAAAATTGAGGCAAGAGTTCATGCAGATGAGGAGACAGATTTAATTGTGTGTTTGTGAGAAATGTCCTCTACCAGCCGTGGGGCAAGCAGAGAGAAGAGAAGTCCATATACTGGGGTCCACTGGAACCCACAGGAGAAATTTCTCTCCTTGACCCCCATGATTATTCTACATGTTTCTGGAACTCTCCTTTAAGAGGTTGTCTCTGACCCCCTAAAGGGCCAACTCCAGGTGAATATCCTAATCCAACTTGAAATCTATTCTGATGAAAATTTACTTCGTCAAATAAACAGCCGTCCAAACTTTCCCATCTTTGCTCATAGGAGCCCCAGACTTCTGAATTTCTTGTAGGCTTGGAATTGATTCAGGTTCCCTTCTTTTCAGCTCTTCCATGTTCACTCACTACCCCATCAGCAAGTTCTGCCTCGAGGGCGCTCCTCAAATTCAACTCTTCACTTATAGCCCATCAGAAAGAATAGATGCTCCAACGTTTTAAGTAGAAAAAAAGGAAAGGTGGAGCTTACTGAATTATCTTCAATTTAGCCTTCAAAGCCTTCTATCAATTGCATGCCTTTTTTCTTTTTTTATAAAACAAATTCACCTCTCTCTCTCTAACCCTCTACCCTGTACCGGGGATGGTGAATGGGTTTAGCACCCTTCCCTCTGTCTTGTTAATGTGTCTCTGACTATTTCTCTGACTGTACTTGTGCCAAGTCCCTCATCAGAGTCTTTATAGATTTTTTTTTTTTAAGATCTGGCCCTAAATTTATCTCCACTAAAAATCTTTCCAGTCATCTTTCAATGTTTATTCCTAGATCCACCTTTTCCATGGAACTGTTCAAGACCATTATAACTCCCAATAAGACCTGTCTCCCTGAGTTGCAGACACTTAATCTCTATGCCATTTGTTTAAATTAATACCTACGAGTTTCTTATAAAATGCACCTAATATCCATTCAGCGCATAAAAGTTAAATATATTCCCGCCACCTCTATGTGAGGATTATATATCCTGAACTATTGGCATCAAGCTTGGTGACATGATTTGCTTTGGCCAATGAGATGGGAGTAGATGTGACTTGTGCCACCTCTGAGCAGAACTTTTAAACATCATTACACTATTCGCCATTTTCCCTTTTCCCTCTGCCATGCGAGAAGCACGTCTCATTTAGAAGTGGCTTTTTCAGCCTGTGTCTCAAAATGAAGAGGAAATGGGGCAGTTAATCCTTAAAGTCCATGCACATGAGTGAAAAAAAAAAATCTTAGTTGTGGCAAGCCTCTGACAGAGCTTGCTACTGCGACATGATTTAGCCTAATCTTATTGGTCAAGTGGGTAATAGGTACAATTTTTATAACGGTGGTTTTACACAAAGTTTCTCATTCTGTCCTCACAACAAGCCTATTGGGTAAGCTTTACTTTCTCCATTCTACTGCTAAATAATATTAAAACTCAAAAGCACTTCAAATCCTGCAAGTCAGAAAGCGAGAGAATGGATGAAATTAGATCTTTGGCAGCAAATCCATAGCTCTTTCCACTATACCATGTACTGTGGGTTGAACCGTGTTCTCTAAAGAGTTACGTTGAAGTTCTATCCCTCGGCACCTGTGAGTGAGACCTTATTTAGACACAAGGTCTTTGCAGATGTAATCAAGTTAAGATGAGGTCACGAGGACGGGCCCTAATCCCTAATCCCATGTGACTGGTGTCCTTATAAGAAGGGACACACAGGGAGAACGCCATGACAGTGAAGGCAGAGACTGGAGTGACACTTCGATGCAATCTACAAACCAAAAATACCAAGGACTGCTGGCAATGCAAGAAAGCTGAGAGAAAGGCATGGAGCAGATGCTGCCCTAGAGCCTTCAGAGGGAGCGTGGCCCTTGATTTCAGACGACTGGCTTCCAGAGCTATGAGGAATAATTTCTATTATTTTAGGTCACCGCATTTGTGGTAATTTGTTACAGCAGCCCTAGGAAACCAAACACCGTGACCACCTCAATTTCAGGGCATAAACCATCAGGAATTCTCAGGAAGTAGGTCTGGGGGTGGAAGTGGTGTGTCTAAAGAAGGCTTCATTCTTCCATCGGCTGCCCCGTGGCCCCCATCCTGCCTGTGTTCGTTTCCAAGAGCTGTCGTAACAAAGTACCACGGACCAGGTGACTTGAACAACAGAACTTTATTTTTCACAATTCTGGAGGCTAGAAGTCCAGAATCAAGGCGTCATCAGGGTTGGTCTTTTCTACAGCCCTCTCTCCTTGGCTTTGTAGATGGCCACCTTCTCCCTGTGTCTGCATATGGTTTTCCTTTGGTGCCCATCTGTGTCCTAATCTCCTCTTCTTATCAGGACATCAGCTATGTTGCATTAGAGCCCACCCTAACAGCTCCATTTAACTTAATTGCCATTTTAAAGACCCTATCTCCAAATGCAGTCACATTCTGAGGCACTGGGGGATAGGACTTCAAGATACACATTTGTGTGTTGGACAAGGAAGACACGATTCAGCCCATAAACCATTTCCTGTTTTCAAATATCTAAGGAGCCTCTCATGAGCCTTAAGCAATGTGGAGTGGAGACCGAGAGCACAAGACGGCCTGACCCTTTAAGTCGCCAGACCCATCCCTGGGCCTCACAGCCAAGACCACACAAAACGTGGCCTTCGCTGCCCTCTCACAGTTGTTCTCACGGTTCTGAACCATTCGCCTCATTCGTGCTTCACTGATGCCTCCGCCTCCTTGGCTTCGGCAGTCTTGGCTGGAGTTAGGCTCTGTTTAGGGCTACGCTGATGACTAGTGTATTGCTGCACCCCCTACACCCCAGGCCCTTGAGGCCCAGCACCCTCCTCATGGGTGACTCTCCTTTCAACCCTCTTGCAGCCCCTGACCTTATAGTCAAAATGTAAAACAAAACTGATAGACATACTTTGAGGTTATATAAGATTATTAGCATAAATGGTAATCGGTTCACCTAAATATCTGTTCATTGCTTTCACAAGGCAAAGCATAATTTCAGTCTTTTCCTCTGCCTGCTAGTTTAGTAGTATCTAAAATCAAAATAATAATCAACTTCCCTGAAACTCTGAACGCTTTGATCATTATTGTAATGCTTCTTCACTAGGATAAATTTTGTTTGAAGACAGAGCATGACAAGTGAAGGGAGGGTGGCCAGGGAAGGAGTATCCACTGCAGTGACTTTGGGGAAGAGATCTAAAAAAAGCAACGGAGCAAGAATTCCCTGGCGGTCCAGTGGTTAGGACTTGGTGCTTTTACTGCCGAGGGTGCGGGTTCAATCCCTGGTCAGGGAACTAAGATCCCTCAAACTTTGGGTCTTTCTGGGGAAAAGCATTCCAGACAGAAGGAACAGCAAGTTCAGGTGTCCTGGGATGGCCACCTGCCTGGAACAGGTGAGGAAAAAAGGGAAGAAATGGTGGGGAATGAGGCTGGAAAGGGCTGGGTGACCTGGGGCCAGTTCTGTAAGAGCCTGAATCTACTGGAGCATCTGAACAGAGGAGTGACACCATCGGGCATGTGTTTTAAGAGGACTAGTCTGGTACGCATATGAGACAAACTGTAGGGCAGAGAGGGTGGGGCACCAGGAGCTGCTGGGAAGCTCTAGGCTCCCGAGGGTGCGCCCTCTGGTCAGGGCCCCAGGGATGGAGGCAGGAGAAGCAGAGGCTCTGCGATCCATCCTGAAAGCAGAGCCGACTCAGCTGCGGGAGAAAAGGTGGTGAGGAAGATGGGGAGGGGCCGACAGAAGGGACCGGAGGAATCAGTGAGATAGGAGGAAACAGAGAGAGGAGGGCGTCCTGGAACTGAGGGCGCTATCAGGAAGGAGGCCATCAAAGCAGAGGACTGACCCTTGATGACCAGGAGGCCGCTGCTGAAAACCAAAGCATGACGGGGTTTTGCAGGAGAGAGAGTAAGCGGGGAGCAGTGGGCACCCCAGACAGAGGCATCTAAATCCAAGGAAGCCAAGCCCTGGGCTGAACAGCCCCGAGCAGATGCTGATCCAGGGGGAGGAGAGGCCAGGGTGCCCTGGAGAGGGGCCGTGTCCATGCTGCTTGTGCTGTGGGCGTGCAGAGGCCGCCACAAGTGAAACTGAACTCTCCAGAAGGCTGACGATGTGGGCTTTTTTTCAAAACATGATTTCTCAAGTACTTTCTGCATTGATTTCCTTTGGTCCAAGTGACAGCCGGTTTTAATTTAAATCGGCTATTTTCTTAAAGGCAAGGGAAAGCTTGCCTTACCCGGCAATCCCTCACTCCAGAATGTGAGGCCTTGATATCTGGGAAGAATTTGCTTCACGTGTCATTTCTAGGAGGGCGGTCAGGACTGCCATCGGCACAGATACTAATTCTAAGCAGTTAACGCCCTTGGTTTTGCTTTGATTCCACCAGAGGATTAATCAAGTGTCTTCATCCAGGCTCTGGCTGCTTCCCGGACTGGTCATAAGGAGACCTCTGTCCTGGGTCCCAGGTCATACACAAAACCTTCTGGGCACGCCAGGACTCGGGTCGGGGCCCTGCTGGTTGCTGTGTGAGAACTGGCCTCCGAGGCCTGCCCTCCAACCTCAGCCCTGCTACTGAGGTTCTTAGGTGTCTGCAGTGAAGCACGCAGTCTCCCTGCACTTCATTTACCAGCTTCTAAATGTTAACATGATAATAACACACTGTATAGCAAACAACTCAGGATATGTTCATCTCCTGGCAGATTATGTTCAGGAAGATTAAATTCTAGACCAGCTTCCCTGCTACTCAGGACATTTCTGGGCCACCTTCCACAAACACTTAATCAGAAGTGCTCAAGAGTTACAAACAACTGTTGCCATTGGCTTTGGCAAAATGATGCTACCTCATGCTGCCTCAAAACACACCCAATGTTTTCTCTTATGCGTGATCTGCATTGAACAAATCACTGCTTTTTGTCCGTGGATGTTATGTTAAACTTTACTTAAATCAAATGGGGATTTACCTCAAAGAGAATAATTTTACAAAAAGATCCACAATTAAAGATTAAAACAGGGCTTCCTTGGTGGCGCAGTGGTTCAGAGTCTGCCTGCCGATGTAGGGGACACGGGTTCGTGCCCCGGTCTGGGAAGATCCCACATGCCACGGAGCGGCTGGGCCCGTGAGCCATGGCCACTGAGCCTGCGCGTCCGGAGCCTGTGCTCCGCAACAGGAGAGGCCACAACAGTGAGAGGCCCGCATACAGCAAAAAAAAAAAAAAAAAAAAGATTAAAACAGGGCTTCCTTGGTGGCGAGGTGGTTAAGAATCTGCCTGCCAATGCAGGGGACACGGGTTCAAGCCCTGGTCTGGGAAGATCCCACATGCCGCGGAGCAACTAGGCCCGTGAGCCACAACTACTGAGCCTGCGCTTCTGGAGCCTGTGCTCCGCAACAAGAGAGCCCGCGACAGTGAGAGGCCCGCGACAGTGAGAGGCCCGCGCACCGCGATGAAGGGTGGCCCCCGCTCGCCGCAACTAGAGAAAGCCCTCGCACAGAAACGAAGACCCAACACAGCGAAAATAAACAAATTAATTAATAAGATTAAAACAGAAAGCTTCCCCATAGAAGTTACACTGTGGTTATATTTTAACTAAAATTAAGTTGATCTACAGACAGCTCTTCAGACAAAGAGCTTATGCATCAAGTAAGATATTATGATAAACGCCACGCCTGGGGCTGTTTATTCCAGCCTTCAGAATGCTCTCACACGCTACTCTGACTGGAAGAACATCCTCCTCTCTTCTGGTCTCGCACAGCGTATTAGGAAACTACCCATTGGTCCTTTGTGTAGCAGTCTGCTAGGGCTGCCCTAACAAAGTACCACCGACTGAGTGGCCCAACAACAGAAACTGGTCTCTTGCAGTTCTGGAGGCTGGAAATCTGAGATCAAGGAGTCGGCAGGTCTGGTTTCTGGTGAGACCTCTCTCCTTGGCTTGCAGGTGGCAGCCTTCACACTGTCCTCATGAGGTCTCTTCTCTGTGAACGTTGATCCCCCATGTCTCTTCCTCTTCTTAAAAGAGCATCAGCCATAGCGGAGTAGGGCCCTACTCTAACAGCATCATTTAACTTAATCACCTCTTTAAACACCATGTCCTTAAATATGGTTACATTCTGATGTACTGGGGGTTGGGATTTCAACACATGAATTTTGGAGGGACACCATTCGGCCCTTGCTACTCATTTGGGATATTAGTAGGTATATGATGTGTCTTTCCTGCTCAACTTGAATGTAGGCTCCCTGGGTGAATGGCCCTGTTTTAAGATTCTATGTGTTCCCAGTAATCAATTGTCTGATGGATTTTCTTTTTTGCAGGGGGGCGGGGTGCCAGGCCGCACAGCTTGTGGGATCTTAGTTCCCCAACCAGGGACTGAACCCAGGCCCTGGTCAGTGAAAGCGTGGAGTCCTAACCACTGGACCGCCAGGGAATTCCCCTGATGGATCTTCTTGATCACTATTGGAATTATGTTCACATCTGTCCTGATGCAAACACATTTTGAAGGAAAAAAAAATCAGTCACAGTGGCTTCATGTCAATGATTGGGCTAGATGATTTCCAAGGTTCCTCACAAATCCTGTGACTGTTCATTGCCCATCACCATCCACGTGGCTTCCCATGGAATTCTCCTCTCTAAAGATCAGTCATGTGCTTAATTTCTAATACGTAGGCCTCCCAAGAGGTGCCAGTCCTAACTTTTTCTCATTTCATGTCTGCTTCTGGCAACACCTGAGATTCTGGCCGGATTAGGACCCAGAAGCTGAGGAAACTGAGGTTCAGGGCAGTGCGATGGCTTGCCCATCCCAACCCTGCAAGGACTCCAACCAAGTTCTCCCAGCTCCCAGGCCAAGTTCTTTCCAATAACCCATCATTCCTCATTATGAAAAGAGAAGAACACCAAGGGCTTTATGGCTTATGGGCAATAATTCATGTAAGGAATTGAGATCCCAGTCTGTCTTATAAATTCTGAGGAACCTTAAGACAGCATGCCTTTTAGTACCGAAAGGATCTAGCATGATTCTTTCGTGGGTTCACAAAATGTTCATATGCTCAAACCATATGTTTAACTACTATTCCCAATGGATAGATCCTTCCTTATATGAAAAAAAGAGGAATTTTTCAACATCAGGTGGAAAAAGAAGCATAGATATTGGGGGAAATAGTCTAGATTTCACGCTGAGTCAGTTCCAGGGCAGTGGAGGTGGCAGCAACCTGATGGCCAGGCCACCCCAGCCCACAATCCCACTCCAAGCCTTTACGTCCACTCAGTAGATACAAGTCACACCCAAAGACACTGGCACATGAACATGAGTCTTGCTGGACACATCCTATACACAATATTGCTTCTATCGAAGCGAAAAAGCCAACTTAAGCACCAAGCGAGCTTTCAAGTCAGATCCTACATTTTACCATCAAAACCTCTAAGGGCGTAAGCCGTATGCAGAGCCTGTGGCTTTCTCGGGCTAGACTCAGTTTGAAAGTAAAGGTAAGATCTTTGTCAAACATTCACGGGGCCTGCACTGCCCCACCACGAGAAGGGCCCTTCTGTCGTGCCTAGACCAGAGAAAATACCCACAGCCTGACAAGACAGTGTCTGCGTGACTAAGGCTTTGTGCAAATTAGTCCTTGTGCTGATATCAGGAACATGGATCTGACAGACAAAGGGCCGAGTCACTGGCTGCGTTTCTCCGTGGAGACCGTAATGGTCCCTTTTTGCTCGCTGGAGTCTGACTTGCTAAAACGGATTTTGTTCCTCTTCCACTGAGACTGAGAAAAGTGCACGTGGCAGTCTGTGAATCGAGCCTCGCAGCAGGGCTCTGAGAGACAACTGGTGCCGGGGTGGCTGCAGGTGTGAAACTCCCTGGACAGTGCTGAAGTCGGCCTGTGACACACAATAACCTCTATGTGCGGCCCGCAAACGGCTTCCCTGCAAGGGCAGATCCGTGCCAAGGGAGGACGAGGAGACTTTTATTCATCTTCTTTATCTGAGAGATGCTGATTGTTTGTCTGTTGGGGGAGATTTTTGAAAATGAGCAGATAAATTCCTTGCTGTGTGCCGTCTGGCCTTTTTTTTTTTTTTTTTTTTGCTCTTTCCCCATTAATTTTATGGCATTTTTATGTACACATGCATACAGTATCCACGTATGAAGTCAGAGATAGCAATTTGTCTTTCCAGGATCCTTGGGCTTTGCTGTCCTGTGAAGATCCATAATGAGATACAAGAGTTCTCATCCCCTTCCTGTTAACAGAATTTACAGTTTTCCCTGCGCTCAGAGCACATAGCTAAGTCCTACATGAGCATTAATAGCAGTGCATTCTTACCAGCCTCCCTGGACAGCTTGCTAAATTCCTTCTGAGCGCCTCTCGCTGGCCCTGACAAAGGTTAGCTGATAAACAAACCGGAAGCTAGGAGTCTCACTGTGTGAGCACAGATAGAGGATCAAATTCGTGGAATCACATTTGGCGTGCTAGCAATCCCAGATGGAGGTCATTTTTAGGCAGAAGTCTGCTTTTCCAAACCCAGGCACAGTCTGGGTTAGCTGGGGGGTTGGGTTTTGTTTTGTTAACAGATGCTCGAAGTTAAAAATGGGAATCTGAACTACACATCAATTTTTTCTTCTCCGTGTCATTTTACCTGGCCCCAAAGGGCAAAAGAAGGAGCAAGTAGCATTGCTAAGTAATACTTCAGGATATGACCTGAAAATTCCCTCCGAGTCCTCCAGGAATCCCACATGTAACTTTCATAATCTAGCACATTGACAAACAAGCCAAAACAGCTCCAGGATGACAGATGGCTGCAGGGCAAAGGGGACAGAAGGAATTTGATACAAATGAAGACCTGTTGACTTTTTAAATTTGAACTTAGAAAATACGGAGTAGGCCAGAATTTTTTATTTGTAAAACAAATAACCACTTTAACAATCATCTATTCATGTAGTTCTCTGTTCTCCACACTGAGAATCCAAAACAGGTCCTGGGAATAACTTTTGGAAAACAACACACCCATGAAAAAAAAAATCTCAGCCAAGAACACACACTTCCTGTCTATCTCTGGGGTCCCAAAGGATGAGGGAAACCTGAGCATTTCCATGAAACTCTAATGCCAGGAGCTAACTGCTACTGTTGGACTCCAGCCCGCCCCTCCCCGCCCGGAGGAGGACACCGTACTCACCAGTCATTAGGCTGTAGTAATTGGGGTACGAGAGACTGGGAAAGTCTGGGGTCAAGTAATCCGCTTTCACCCCCCTGCTCACAATCTCCCTGAAACCAGGCAAGGACTCCAGGACCTCATCACTGATGTAGTCAGAGCGAAAACCATCCAGCAGAAACACCAGGAGCTTCCGGCGGGCCGGGGCTGGCTGTGCCAGGCTGAGAACAAGGGCCAGCAGGAGCGCCCCGAGCTTCTCTGCCATGCTGCCAGGAGCCTGCCCGAGCACGGCTGGCACAGCCGTCCCTTTGCAGACACTGAGGATGGAGAATCTGTAGCTATTCTCTCTTCTAGGGGCTGGACCTTGACTGCTGGCCTTCCTGAGCCAAGTTCACGGTCAGAATTTAAAGGTACAGCACCCCCTTTTAAAAACATCTATGTTCACCCTTTACTAGAAAGTCCGGAGATCGACCCCTTCGGAGAAGCCAGGTTCCCAAACAACCCAGAATTAACACCAGGGGAGAGAGCGCAACCTTATTATGTGGGCCGAATGTTCCAGAAATACAAGCGCCCACAGAGAGGTGGAATTTGAGAAGATGACAGAAGTTAGCACTAACTTTGCAGTTGGGCTAACCAAACGAGGAGGCAAGGAAAAGGGTGATCTCTTGGTTTGCTGCCATCCCACACCTCTGCCCAATTTAAACTCTCTCACTGACTTTTTCGCTTACAATTTAGTAACGCAAACCTCTTAACTCGGGATGTAAACACGAGACCATAAAATTCATCTTGGGCATATCTGTGGACTTTTCAGCAGGGCCTCCATCTTCATAGCATTTAAAAACAAATTATTTGTCTATGTCTCAGCCACTTCTTCTTTTCGTATGCATCTCTATACAGCGCTTATTGTTTTACTTTTCAAGTTGCCCGTGTCCAAACCCAGCTGTAGGAGGCGATGCCTCTCAGCAGAGCCATAGAGCCAGAAAGTTCCACAATTGAACAACAGACTTGGGGGTCATCGTGGCAGATTGGTCTGAGGTAGCACTGCCCAAGAGGGCAGCAATCAGACAGAGAGCTGGAGGACGAGAGTTTGAGATGGACAAGCACAGCTAGAGATAACCAGGAGGCTTCATGCCAGGAAGGACCAGGCAGAGGAGGGACTGGGAGGCCGACCGGGAGGTCGGTGAGGGCAGCAAACACAGGTAGGTCAGGAGACAAAGCACTAAGTCCAGATGGCTGCGGTTCCCTAGGCTGGGTTTTTCATTTGGCAGAAAATTAAGTATAAAGGCTTATAAAATGTGTATGGCCCATAGCAAGTCCTTAACAAATGCTAACTATTATCAGCATTGTAACGTTGCTTGGATCCTGGTGAAACTTGCAAGGCCCTGGGCAAAGCTTCACAGGGACTGAGGACGGTCAGACACCAGCCTTTATCAATTGATCTTTATCAATTCTACAGTGGCTGTCACCCTACCTCCGCCTTCTGCCTGTGCCTTGTCTTCTTATCCTGTTCTATTGCATTTAGAGTCAAGCCCTCACATGAGACCACTGGTCACTTTCTACATTGTGCTGGGAAAAAAAAAAAAAAAAGCACCTTGGCCAAATTACCGTTCCCATCTCAGCTGGCTGAGACAAGGATCAGACTTCATTTTCCCAATAAAAGTAATGCTTTTTACAATTAAAAAAATAAGAGAAAGAGGACAGCGTATTCTTAATATTTTTTTAATCTGAAAACACAATGTTATTCTTATCTCTTTGAGTTACGTTGTACTGTTATTCTAAACGGAAGGAAGGAGTAAAGCAAAGGGAAAGGTGCTGATGCTGACGAGCCGATGGGCTGCCCTGGCTGTGACCATCACACAAACACTGAAAGAATTTCCTCCGGTAGGGAGGGCCTGACGAGGCAGCAGATAAAGCTAGATGCGCTGTCAGTTCCTGAGTATGTCCAGGGTAGGGGACTATGGAGATGGCATCATAACGCAAACCCACATGAACTGCCTTGGGGGTGGCCCCTGAGCTCCCTTGGGGAGAGGTTAAGGACTCCAAATGTTAAAGATGAATGTAAAAGGGGCATCCACTTTCCTCCGCCTCTAGAGGGAGGTCCAACCCCAAATACGGCTCCCTGAGTGCCTTACCCAGTTGTTGAGGTGGGGAATCCTTAACTAACAAGCTCCAAATTAGAGTGTCCCCAGATCCCCAGGGGACCCCAAGCCTCCATGGATAGCGCTGTGGTGCGTCTGGGTGTGGGCACTGCTGCTGTGCACTATATTGTTTTATGATGAACATATTGTTTTATGATAATGTTTAGAGAGTTTCTCTAAAGTTTTGGATCAATAAATTACTGTAAATAAGCATCTTTAATATACATAACAATATATGAAGAAAGAAAGAAACACATGGGATAGAATTCAAACCAAGGAAATCCCAGCACTGCCTACAGTCAGACTCCTGGTCTTATACTGCCTTGTGGCCTAGAAAAGGTTGGAAAGAAAAGCTAAAAGCCAACAAGGAAAGACAACAGATTAGAAAATGTGGTTATTATTAAGTGCCCAAAGCCTTGTGGTCCGAGACCTTGTATGCCTGTTATCTGGATGTCCTCAGTGGGGGGTGGTCATCAGCATCTAATATGTAAAAGTGCTCCTTTTGCCACTTGTTTTTCAAGGGTTGACAATGCTATAAAGGTCACTGCCCACAGGAGTTTAACCCGGATAATGCAGAAACATGAAAAATTTCCTCCAGAACTTGGAACGAGCTTTGTCCTGAAAGCTGTTCCAGGTCTTGCTAGGGACAGGCATGAGCTCTCAGGAATGTGCTGTCCAGATGGGTCGGCACTCTGCTGCCTCGCCTCCATGGAGAGGCAGATGAGATGGAAGGAGGGAGTCCTGGGCTTAGAGAAAGAAGACATGATTCTAGAGCCTGGGTTCTGGCATTCTGCAACTGTGAGATTCTGAGACAGCTGCTGCCTTTCCATGCTTTAATTTTCCCCTCTGAAAGTGACAGAGGCGTTAAGATCCTTCCCAGAATCAATTAGAATTCAAAAGTTGTGACCCAAGTCAGCCCATGTTAGCCAACATCAGCCTTCACTGACCCTGTTAATCCATACATTTTTGGCAGCCCATGTGGGCCCACGTCAACCCTTACCTTCCCTAGAAATCAGCAGTCTTAGATCCTCAAAGTTCTTGCCCTAAAGCCTGACCATGGCAAGTGTCCCACCTGCCTTCTCTCTGGTCAGGCCTTGGAATTAGAATCTCAACAGATTTTAAAAAATTGAAATCCTACAGAACGTGTTCTAGATTCAGGATAATATTCATCTAAAATTAAGATTAAATAAAGACATTTTCAGATAAATGAAAGCTGAGACAATTAGTCCCCAACATACCTGTACTACAAGGAATACTAGGCAGAAGCAAGCAAGATGGCGGTGGCGGCGGCGGCTGCTCAGGGAGGGAATACCGGTGGCGGCGGAGGCAGTAGTGGGGCTGGCAGTGGTGGCAGTAGTGGGGCTGGCAGTGGTTCCAGCTGTGGGACAGGCAGTAGCCGCAGCGGCTTGCTGGACAAGTGGAAGATTGATGATAAGCCTGTAAAAACTGACAAATGGGATGGATCAGCTGTGAAAAATTCTTTGGATGATTCTGCCAAAAAGGTACTTCTGGAAAAGTACACGTATGTGCAGAATTTTGGTCTAACTGACGGTCGCCTCACCATCTGTACCAGCTCCTGTTTCTTCGCCATAGCGGCTTTGATTTGGGATTATACGCACCCCTTTCCAGAGTCCAAACCTGTTTTGGCTTTGCGCGTTATATCCTATTTTGTGATGATGGGGATCCTGACCATTTATACCTCATATAAGGAGAAGAGCATCTTTCTCGTGGCCCACAGGAAAGATCCCACAGGGGTGGGTCCTGATGATATTTGGCAGCTGTCGTCCAGTCTCAAAAGGTTCGATGACAAACACACTCTGAAGCTGACCTTCATCAGCGGAAGAACAAAGCAGCAACGGGAAGCCGAGTTCACCAAGTCCACTGCTAAGTTTTTTGACCACAACAGGACCCTGGTCATGGATGCATAGGAGCCTGAGATATCCAGGCTTCATGACAGTCTTGCCACAGAAAGAAAAATAAAATAGCTACTTCTAAAAGCAGCCATCTTTTGGCTGGATCATGCTGAATTGAGGGGTGAGGGAGAAAGAAACAGAGAACTTAATATGGATAAAGTAAGAAATGTAAAACATGTCCGTTTTGTCTGAAATTTTAGTCCATTCTGTATAAACAGAATTTTCTAGCTCAGATATGAGAAGTTGTAGCTCTGCTATCTAGCTGTAGCCTCTTTGGTCTGCTGATGGCATTGTTTTGATTTGCTTTTCTGGAAAAGCATTTTTGCTAAAAACCGTACAGACTTCCTCCTTCATACCTAGCAGTACTTTATATAGTATAGCTTTGTGCCATGCAGCATTTGAAGACTCAATTTTTTAAATTGTTAACCTGTTGATGACTTTATTGTGTTAATTCCCATTTCAACAGCTGTTTCCCTTAATTCAGGATACAACTTCTTGTGTATGACAGTTTTCCTTCACACACCATTTTTGTGGGTGTGTATATATCTAACTTGGGGAGAATTTGGGGAAAAAAACCCACAGTTTTTTAATTTGTTTAAAAGAGACTTTCTCCCTGTTACATTTTGTGCTCTTAACCAATTAAAGAAGCCAATGGCATTTTTAGTTTTAAAAAAAAAAAAAGAAAAAGAAATACTAAAGAATGTCCTTCAGGTTGAAGGGAAATAATACAAGATAAAAATTAAGATTTACAGGAAGGGAATAAAGAGTATTAGAATTGGTGAATATACGGATAAACATAAAAAAGTATATATTTTTCTTTTCTTAATGTCCTAAAAAATTGTTTAAAGTAAAAAAAAAAATTGTTTAAAGTAAAAAATAACACTCTGATAGGATGTATAAATTTATAACTTATGAAGAATTAAAAGATATAAAAAACAGTAGCTTAAAGACAGTAGTAGAATGTTTAAATGGAATTAAATTGTTGTGACTTTTTTATTCATTTATGAAATGGGAAAAGTCAGATGTGAAGAATAAAATCTAAAGTGATCAAATAGTAACTCTAAGTAGATTGTAACAAGGATACATATTGTAATGCCAAGAGCAACCACTAAAAATTACTACAAAGAGGCATAGCTAATAGAGAAGTAAACTATCTCAACATAATAAAGGCTGCCCATGACAAACCCACAGCTAACATCATACTCAACAGCGAAATGGGAACGCTTTTCCACTAAGATCAGGAACAAGACAAGGATGCCACTCTCACTACTCCTATTTAACATAATGCTAGAACTCCCAGCCAGAGCAATTAGGCAAGAAAAAGAAGTAAAAGGCATCCAAGTTGGAAAGGAAAAGTAAAATTGTATGTGGATGATACGATACCATATATCTAAAATCCTAAACCCCCCAAAAAAAGTTTAAAACAAGAACTAGTAAATGAATTCAGTAAAATTGCAGAATACAAAATTAATGTACAAAAACCAATTGCTTTTCTATACACTAGCAATGAATTATATGAGAAAGAAATAAAGAAAACAATCCATTTATACAATAATAGCATCAAAAATAATAAATTATTTAGGAATAAATTTAACTAAGGAGGTGAAAAATCTGTACACTGAAAATCACAACACATTGATGAAAAAACTGAAGACACAAATAAATGGAATGATATACTATGTGCATACATCAGAATAATTAATATTGTTAAAATGTCCATATTATCGGGCTTCCCTGGTGGCACAATGGTTGAGAGTCCGCCTGCCGATGCAGGGGACACGGGTTCGTGCCCCGGTCCGGGAAGATCCCACATGCCGCGGAGCGGCTGGGCCTGTGAGCCATGGCCGCTGGGCCTGTGAGTCCGGAGCACAACAGTAGAGGCCACAACAGTGAGAGGCCCGTGTACCGCAAAAAAACAAACAAACAAAAAAAAAACAAGTCCATACTATCCAAAGCTAGCTATAGATTCAATGAAACCCCTAACAAAATTTCAATGGCGTTTTTCACAGAAATAAGAAAAACATTCATATGGAACCATAAAAGATCCTGAATAGCCAAAGCAATCGTGAGAAAGTAGAACAAAGCTAGAGGCATCACACTTCCTGATTTCAAATTTTATTTGAAAGCTATAGTAAACTAAACAGTATGGTAGTGGCATAAAAACAGACACACAGACCAATGGAATAAAGTTGAGAGCCCAGAAATTAACCCACACTATGTAATCAACTGACATTTGACAAGTGAGCCAAGAATACTCAATGAGGAAAGAATAGCCTCTTCAATTAATGATAGGAAAACTGTATCTTCCTATACAAAAGAATAAAACTGCACCCCTGTCTTACACCACTCGCAATAATTCACTTGAAATGGACTGAAGACTTAAATGTAAGACTCAAACCCATAAAACTCCTAGAACAAAATATAGGGAAAAGCTTCTTGACATTGGTGTTGGTGATAATTTCTTGGATACGACACTGAAAGCACAAACATCAAAAGCAAAAATAAACAAGTGGACTACATCAAACTAAAAAGCTTCTGTACAGCAAAAGAAACAATCAACCAAATGAAAAGGCAACCTATAGGGCTTCCCTGGTGGCGCAGTGGTTGAGAGTCCGCCTGCCGATGCAGGGGACGTGGGTTCGTGGCCCGGTTCGGGAAGATCCCACATGCCGCAGAGCGGCTGCACCCGTGAGCCATGGGCGCTGAGCCTGCGCGTCTGGAGCCTGTGCTCCGCAATGGGAGAGGCCACAACAGTGAGAGGCCCGCGTACCGAAAAAAAAAAAAAAAAGGCAACCCATAGAATGAGAGAAAATATTCACAAACCATCAATCTGATAAGGGGTTAATATCCACAATATATAAGGAGCTCAACATTTCAATAGCAAAAAACAAACAATCCAATTTAAAAATGGGCAAAGGGCCTGAACAGTCATTTTTCCAAAGACGACATACAAATGGCCAACAGGTACATGAAAAGATGTTCGATGTCACTAACCATCAAGGAAATGAAACTCAAAACCACGACATGTCACCTCAGACCTGTTCAAATGGCTATTACCAAAAAAGACAAGCGATAACACGTGTTGGCAAGGATGTGGAGAAAAGGGGACCCTTGTGCACTGTTGGTGGGAATGTTAAATTGGTACAAATATTATGGAAAACAGTATGGTGGTTCCTCAAAAAATGAAAAATAGAACTACCATATGGCCCAGCAATCCCATTCTGGGTATATATCTGAACGAAATTAAATCACTGTCTCAAAGAGATATCTGCACCCCCATGTTCACTGCAGCATTATTCACAATAGCCAAGACATGGAAACAACCTAAATGTCTATTAAAGAGTGAAAGTATAAAGAAAATGTGGTACGTATATACAATAGAATGTTACCCATGAAAAGAAGGAAATCGTGCCATTTGCAACGACATACAAAGACCTTGAGGGCATCACATTAAGCAAAGTAAGTCACAGAAAGACAAATACTGTATGTTCTCACTTATATGTGGAATCTAAAAAACCAAAATCATAGAAACAGAGTAGCTTGATGGTTGCCAGGGGCTGGGGGTGGGGGAATTAAGGAGATGCTGGTTTAAGGGTACAGACTCCCAGTTATAAGATAAATAAGTTCCGGGGATCTAATGTACAGTATGGTGACTGTAATTAACAATTCTCTATTATATTTTTGGAGGTTGTTAAGAGAGTAGATCTTAAATGTTATCCCCACAAAAAAAGGTAATTATGTGAGGTGATGGAGGTGTTAACTAACCTTATTGTGATAATCTTTTCATAATATATTTCTGTAATTAATCAAAACAAAAGAGAGAAAGAACACTCCGCAAAGTATTAGAATTAAAGGTAAAAAAGAGTAAAAGGCAGCACCGAAGAAAATTCGTACAACAATCATTCCACTTGTTCCTACTAGCAAAGTAGTTTTATCTGTGCACACTTTAAACAGTCTTCAAGAACATACTCCGTACATAAAAGGCAGCTAACTAATCATACAGATTAGTTACACAGATACTACGCGGACTATCTAAGAACTGTTAGCCTGACTCCTAATCTCATGCTCTGGTCCTACCTGGCCATTTCATGGTGGGGAGAAGGGACCCTCTCTTGATCACTGTCAGCACTCACTGAGGGAGAACCCACGATCAGCCTTCAGAGGGAGCCTCCGACTCAGGTCTCATGCCTCCGGAGTACAGACTAGGGCTGAACTCACCCCACCAAAATTCTAGTCTGCAGGACTGGGCTATTATATATCTTTTGAGGCTGCTCATATAATTTTTTATTTTTTGCGGTACGTGGGCCCCTCACCGCTGCGGCCTCTCCCGTTGCGGAGCACAGGCTCCGGGTGAACAGGCCCAGAGGCCATGGCTCAAGGGCCCAGCCGCTCCGCGGCACGTGGGATCCCCCCGGACCGGGGCACGAACCTGCGTCCCCTGCATCGGCAGGCGGACTCCCAACCACCGTGCCACCAGGGAAGTCCCCTCATATAATTTTGATCAAAAGCTAGGCTTGGGAACCACTGCTGACGATGACAGACAGCAATGGACAAGCCTGAACATGGTCATGTCATCATCAGATCTGCATTTTAGAAAGCAGGCTCTGGAAGCCATGGGGAGGCAACATCAGTGCCGGCGGAAGCAAGAATAATAACATCCATCTTCCTTGATATTAAGAACTTTACATGCAAAACTTCACTTAGATCTTCTGATCATTTTGTAAGGTAAGTATCTATACCCCAAAAATGCAAAGAAAATCAAGGTTCAGGGAAGCCTAATGTCAAACAGCCTGAAGTGTCAGAACTGAAATTCAAGCCCAGGTCTCTTTTATAGCTTTATATTTTAGGAGAATACATTCAAGTTGCGAAATTAGGAAGAAAAATCAAAGGCTGTGTAAAAGAAAAAACTAATAAACCCTAAGTATCTTTAGCTTATCTTGATTAACATGAGAGGGGGGAATAGAAAACCACCATTAGGACACTGCAGAAATAACTGTCACAGGCAACATCCTCCGACGGATGCTAAAATTAGTGAGAGAACCAGAAAGTGAGGAAGTGTACAAAAAGCAAAAGGATGGGGCACCCCAAAGGGACATGGGAGCCAACCTGAAAGAGCTCCCAATTGCCAAAACCAGAATAAAATAAAGGATGCAGTACTGGAATATTAACCCAAAGTATAAAATAAATACACAAGCTCATACTGGTATAAACAAATAATTGAACAAGCAAATAAACAGGGAAGAAGTGACAAATCTTCCTTACAAAAGAATTCTAGATAATAGATGCCGATGCCCTCACGGCAAGAGGTAGTACTTAACCCCTACCTACTTGCCATCAAGGGTAAGCTAGACCTAGTGACCCACTTCCAAAGAAGAGAGTAGGGACAAGGGAAAAGCAGTGACTGTGCAGTGGAGAAATCTGGCAAACACATCACCCAAGTGACGGAGGTTAATATCACCAGTGATGTCATGCAGACCTGATGTAACCCCCCCATATAGCAAGATGAGACTGGCGCTTCTCTCTGTGGTGTTCCTTCCAAAATTCCAAAACGCCAGTCAATCGTGAGGAAAACACCAAACAAGCCCAGACTGGGGGGTATTCTACAGGATAACTGGCAAGGACTCCTTAAGAATGTCAAGGTCGTGAAAAACAATAGAAGATCAAGAAACTGTCACAAACCAGAGGCAGCTGAGGAGACATGACAACTATATGCAATGTGGCCTGGGATCCTGGAACAGAAAGAAACATTAAGCAAAAGTCAGTAAATCCAAATAAAGTTGCTTAGCTATTAGTATTGCACCAATGTTAATGTCTTAGTTTTGATAATCGTACTCTGCTTATGTGTGATGCTAACCTTAGGGGAAGCTGGGTGAAGAGCTATGGGAACACTCTGCCTTATTTCTGCAATTTTTCAGTGAGTGCAAAACTTTTTCAAAATAAAGTTTAAAAATTTAAATTGAAATCAGAAGCCTGGCATCAATAAGACAAAAGTGTTTTTGAGAATACAAAACAATGGAGAAACAATTGCCCTTGTTTAGAAGCTAGGAGAGAAGGTTATCTCAAATATACACAGTCAGCCCTCCATATCCGCAGGTTCTGCGGCCCTGGATTCAACCAACTGTGGATTGAAAATATTCAGAAAAAAATTCCAGAAAGTTCCAAAAAGAAAAACTTGACTTGGGGTTAGTAGATGCAAACTATTACATGCAAAATAGATAAACAACAAGGTCCTACTGTATAGCACAGGGAATTATATTCAATATCCTGAGATAAACCATAATGGAAAAGAATATTAAAAAGAATATATATATATTTATAACTGAATCACTTTGCTGTACAGCAGAAATTAACCTAACATTGTAAATCAACTATACTTCAATTTAAAAAAAAATAAGAAAGAAAAGGGAATTCCCTGGAGGTCTAGTGGTTAGGGCTCCGAGCTTCCACTACTGGGAGCCCGGTTCGATCCCTGGTCAGGCAACTAAGATCCTGCAAGCCACGTGGCATGGCCAAATAAATAAATAAGTACAGGGGAAAACAACTTGACTTTACCACTCACTGGCAAATATGTATGTAATATTTACATTGTATTTACGACTACTTACATAACATTGGCATTTTATTAGACATACAAGTAAACTAGAGATGATTTAAAGTATACAGGAGGATGTGCATAGGTTATATGCAAGTACTACACCATTTTATATAAAGTACTTGAGCATTCACGGATTTCGGCATAGGGACAGGGGAGGGTCCTGGAAACAATCCCCTGTGGATACCAGGGGAGGACTGTACATACTACTACCACAAGAATGAAGACTGAGTTATTCTGCATCTTGTCATGGTAAGTTTCTAAGCCTTCTTACTGAAAGAGGCAAAAGATTTTCTGTATATCGAAATATTTGTTCTAGTGGTTCCAATGACAGAAAGCTTATAACACTGTGACCATTAAAAAACAGTTTGTTAAAGGAAATCATGGATGCTGTGCTACTCCACTGTGCCCTAGAGAAGCTGTCATATGTGACAGAAGCTGTCATATTGTACAAGGAGATATATACACGGATATTTATTGTTGCAGTGTCAGTAATGGCAAAAAAAATAGAAATAATCTAAAGGTTCATGAACAGGAGTATGAATAAGTGATATCAATATTCATAGAATAAAACACTATACAGCCGTCCAAAAGAATGAACTAGACATAAATGTCTAGTTCTTGAAGATCTCAAAAATAATGGTGAGAAAAACAAGTTGCAGATGGATACACACAGTATAGAATATTAACATAAAAACATGCAGCAGGGGCTTCCCTGGTGGCGCAGTAGTTGAGAGTCCGCCTGCCGATGCAGGGGACATGGGTTCATGCCCTGGTTCGGGAAGGTCCCACATGCCGCGGAGCGGCTAGGCCCGTGAGACACGGCCGCTGAGCCTGCGCGTCCGGAGCCTGTGCTCCGCAATGGGAGAGGCCACAACAGTGAGAGGCCCGCATACCGCAAAAAAAAAAAAAAAAAATGCAGCACGATATTCTATATAATAATAGTACCAAGACCACAGAAATGACAAACACCAAACTCAGGATTGAGGTTTCCTCTGGAAAGGAGAGAGGAGAATGAAATCAGAGAGAGGTACACTGGGGGTTTCAACTTTGTTTGTAATGTTCTATTCATTTAAAAAACAAAACAAGGAATTCCCTGGAGGTCCAGTGGTTAGGACTCTGCAATTTTACTGCCCAGAGGGCCCGGGTTCAATCCCTGGTCGGGGAACTAAGATTCCACAAGCCTCAGCGTGGCCAAAACAAAACAAAACAAGAACATGAAGTGTATACATATGACAAAAGGCTACAATTTCACAAACGTGAGGGTTGGTACAAGGATGTTGTTTATATTATGCTCTTGGACTTTATGCAGGCCAGAAACATAATATAACTTTAAAAAAATCAGCAGGCCCTGGTGATGAACTGAACATGTGGGTGGTTGGGGGAGAAAAGGGTCTTAGATGATTCCCAAGGTTCTGCCTTCAATGACGCAGTAGTACATTTGTCAAGATCGGTGCTGTAGGAGAATCGCCATCTTTAAGCAATCACCTCATCATATAAATCAGAAAAAAGAGGCAAGTTAACCTAATTCAAACCATGATCCAAGGTAACAAAGGGACTTTATCTTCAAAACAGAACTAGGGAAGTGATCTCAGCAGAGCCGTCAAGAGTGAGCAATTCTGAGTCCTGGCTCAAATACTCTTGTACAAATGACCTAATGTTCTCTCTTTACATCTTTGCTGGATAAATAGAAATCATCATGTATGCTGAGGAAAGTAAAATGGATTATTTAATAATTACATAAAAGTCGAATGTAAAAACTCATGTAAAACCAATAGAAACTCCTCAATGCTTTTCTTTTTAAGAAAACTGAAAAAATGGTTAGTCAAAGGACTAAGTTTGAGTTTACATTAAATACATGAAATATGAAGGGAAAATACAGTAGCATGTAAACCTTGATAAAGAATTGGCACATCTTGGTTGCTGCCAGATGGGAAGAACTGCTTTGAAAAAAGTAACTAGAATCACAGAATTATAGAGTTGTGATTGGAGAAATAATCTAGTGGTAATCTGTTAATTTCGAAGAAGAGAAACCTGCATGTCAAATAAGTATAAGAACTTGCCTGAAGGATCACAAAGGTAAATAAAGGCAGAGTCCAGAGTAGGTATAATCTCCCATATTAAAGCTTTTTAAAATTTCAACTTTATTTATTCTGCCTCTCTTCCCACCCCACTCCCTTTCATTGTTTATTTGCCTGAAATATATTTATTTCCTGCTTGTAATGGTCCACAATCCCTTATTTGAAACCCTATATGGGGCCAGCTATGTTTGGGAGTTGAGCGTTTTTCTGATTTGAAAAGGTAACATATGGTGCGTGTAATATATACCATATAAACACCTGCAGCTTTAGAAGCATCACCCGATAATCAAATCTGTTAATATTTCCACAGAAAAAAATGTATACACGTTCACACTAAGTGGGATAAATAAAGACCATTACATCAAGGTGAGTGCATGCCACCCAGTGAGTTCAGATAAGATCAGGATTTTCCTCAAGTAAGTTATCAAAATCTTTACGTTTTCAGAGTCTTTTGAATTCTAGAATTGTGGATAACGGCATAAGCTTTATGTTTGGGAGAAAACTCTAAATGTATTAGGTAAAGATATATACTTTGCTCTTAGTCTACAGGGCGTGGTGAGGCCACGTCTGTGCAGAGTGTGGTTAGAAGATGGAAAGGGACGGGTGGAGCCAGTCCCACGGCTGCCTGGGGTCCTTGCCAGCTCCATTTCTAGTCCACGGTATCCTTTCAGTGAACCCCTTTTTCATAAGGGGGTCTGAGGGACATGGATCTTGGCACCAACAACCAACAGTAAGACTAGTAGCTGTCAAGTCACATAAAGTACTTCTTTTCTACCCAGGGCCTCACTGGTAGGTTCAGAAAGAAGTCTCCAGTCCCCCTCCTCGAGAAACTGGAACGAATGTTAATGACGCATCTGCCTTAACTGGTTCAGGTGGAAGCAGAAGCGGCCCAGGTCACCTAGGCAGATACCTTCTACACCTATGTTTATCCAGGCAGAAGAGTTTGGTCCCGGTTTGACCCAAGCTCTCCCATGACTGCAAGGGGCTGACCCCAAATGTCCAGTTACTTGGAGTCTATTCAATGAAGAGATCCACGGATTGAAGCAATTGGCAAATATGAATTCATTACAGAGACAGTTTATCTTATTGAAAACAGTGACTAATTTTGAACACCAGATGCTGTTATTATGCACAATATGTGCAGCACTGTAACCTTATGCTGTAAAAGGGCTAAATATACACATCACAGAGGACGTATATTCCAAGCCAGCGTTTGCTGCCTGCAACTGAAGTTTAATTTTAAATTTGGTTATAGAATTAATCTATAGAGAGGAGCTCAGCCAACTTATCAGTTAATTGGAGTAGCCTCCTGATCAAGATGACACCATTTGCCATAAAGCAAACGTGTCTACTTTAAAAAAAAAAAGAAAAAAGGAAGTACAGTCAACAAAACCTTTAAAGAGCCTGATGGGGATGTCATTTCTAGAAATATGATGAACTAAATACCAAGACTGACCTACCTGCTGAAAACAACTAAAATGCCAAGTGATTTCAGAGCGGAGACCCTTTTGCCTCCTCAAAACACATGAGCAATATGGCACGTCCCTGTTAGTAACCATGGTTTTTGTGCTAATTCTTCCAGGTTTGAATCAGAATCTCTGAGTGAGTATAAGAGACAGAGGTGAGGTGGGCGCGTGTTATTATCCAATAAACCATCGCATCTCTGAGATACGCCACACAGGGCAGCAGGCTAAATAAAGTCACTCGACTTCACTCCTACTGGGCCCAGTCTGCAGCCACGGGACTCCTGTGGCTGACGTGTCTCCACATTGCTGCGGCCAGGCTCACATGATCTCCACACTAGACGTTTTACCTCACGGAAAGCAATCTCTTTAACACAGAAGTTGCATAAACCAAGAGATGTCGGGAGCAAATCTTATGTCGGGAAACCCAGAACTCTCTAACAGAGAAAACACGCCCTGGTTCCCATTTCAGAACAATATTGTCAGAGGACACATGGTTGCCACAGGGCTTGTCTGGGGGAGCAGTGGCCTCTGTTTTAGATCCTACATGACAGCACTTGAAATCTTTGGGATTCTGTGTTTTTATACAGAATCAGTTCTAACAACTTATTGGGCCTTATCTCTACAAAGTTTACCATCAGGGAGAAAGAGAAGATTTTTCTTTTTTTTTTTTAATGATAAGCTGCCAGTGGCTAAGGAAGGACCTTTGCTTCGAGTGGCAGGAGTGACTATGGAAGAGGGAGCTGTGGGTGATGGAGAAGTTGTTCGCTGAGGCCTGCATTGAGGATGAGCACGGGATTTGCCCCCTTCATTGTCCTGCTACGTCTGCCCTGGATACCATTTTAAAACACACACAGGATTTCATCTGTCTATGAGAAACATGAGAAATGGCCTCAGTTCTCCCTCTAGTGGCCAAAGATTTTTTTTTTAGAAAGCCTCAGAAGCCTACAAAGGAGCCTGTGTCCCCTAAGAACATAAAACCACTCATCTTGGTGGGGAGTATGTAAACAATCCTTGAATTTGGAAACATCGTTATAGCATGTAATTTTGTAAGCTTCCTCGCTATAAATCAGGAATAATGCCAGTTTCAAAGGGTTATTGTGAGAAAATGTCTGAGCATCATCAAATGAGATCAATGGAGGAGCGCCACAGGGTCGCAGCTGGGAGGCCGGCGAGGCGCACTCACTGGCGAGGCGCTGGCTTTGGCACTGAAGCATAGAGGTCGAAGAGCAAACGGTTATGTGTCATGAACCCCGCCTGTCACTTCCAAATAGCGGGAACCAAGAACCTTCAGATCTTCAGAAGTCAAGACTGGACGTCAAGGTTGGCTGTAGAGACTGCTCCTGACAAACTGGGGATGCTCTGTGGTAGGCAGAATAATGCCCCCCATAGATGCCCATGGCCTAAGCCCTGGAACCTGTGTATAGGTTACATGGCGAAGAGGCAATTAAAATTGCTAGAGACAGCACAGGGAACTCTATTCAATACTCTGTAATGGTCTATACGGGAAAAGAATCTAGAAAAAAAAGAGTAAAAAAAAAAAAGTGGATATATGTATAACTGATTCACTGTGCTGTACACCTGAAACTAACACAATATTGTAAATCAATTATACTCCAATAAATTTTTTTTTTTTTTTTTTTTGCGGTACGCGGGCCTCTCACTGCTGTGGCCTCTCCCGTTGCGGAGCACAGGCTCCGGATGCGCAGGCTCAGCAGCCATGGCTCACGGGCCCAGCCGCTCCGCGGCATGTGGGATCTTCCCGGACTGGGGCACGAACCCGTGTCCCCTGCATCGGCAGGTGGACTCTCAACCACTGCGCCACCAGGGAAGCCCCAATAAAAAATTTTTAAAAATAAAATAAAATTGCTAGCGAGATTATCCTGGATTGTTGGAGTACATCCACTGAGATCAGAAGGGAAGACGGAAGTAGAAGAGGCGGTCAGGATGTGTTGTGAGGACTAGACCTTGAACCACTGCTGCTGGCTTTGAAGAGGAAGGAAGAGGGCCACGAGCAGAGGAATGTGGGCAGCCTCTAGAGGCTGGGAAGGTCAAGGAAACGGACCCCCCCCAAGAGTCTCCGGAAACAAACGCAGCCCTGCCAGCGTCTTGATTTCAGCCTTGTGAGACCCATTTTGGATTGCTGATATCCAGAACTGTAAGATAATAAGTTTGTATTGTTTTAAGCCACTAAATTTGTAGTAATTTGTTACAGCAGTAATAGGAAACTAATACATGCCCTAATTGCTATCCCGGAGGAAAGAGAGAATACTGTCAGACCTTGAATTTACTCTATTCAGAAATGACCTGCCAGTAAGCCTCACCATGGACTCAGAAGACTCAAATCTGACCAAGTTCAGGTATAACAACATGGACCCCACAGCGCAGTTACTCGGGGATCTTCCCCATCTTGAGAGGGCTTCGTCTTGGCATTCTCCCTAAGCCTGGCCAGGCAGCAAGCACGTTCACGTGTGAAATCTATTTCTTCTCTTGTAGAATGAGAGGGCTGGATTAAAGAACCTCATTGGTCCCCCAGAGCTCTACAGATTCTATGGATCTACAAGTCCTTAGCCTTTCAAGCAAAGTAACAACAGTGATACTTCTGCTTCTGCAACTCCATCTGTTCCATGATGGGTTCCATCAAAGTGAGACAAGGAAGGCTTTTCTGGCCATTTACCTGGGAGCCCAATCCTTCCTGCCCAGGAGAAAAAAGGGAGAGAACGGGTGTTGTTCCAGACAAGCCCTACTCTGCGCAAGGCTGTACTTTCAGCTTCTCCTGCTCCGGCTGAAAGGCAGCCACCACAGTCTCACAAGTTCACACATGCTGCCTGAGGGAAGGCTTGAACAGGAGTGCCTCCGCCACTGCCAGGCTGCCGGAAAACAGGCTCGAGTTGCCACTCACAGGGGGCTTCAGGCTGAGCTGCTCACAGCAGCAGCATCACATCTTCAGCTTTCTTAACTGTCTGCAATAAACTGGAGGTTTTGGACCTGCCAAGCACGATACTGTATTTCACTAAACCCCACAGACCCCAAATCACTACCCTGTGCTAAGTGTTTCTTAAGGGTGATACATTTCCAGAATGAGTTACAATACCTTTCATTCTCCAAGCTGGACAATTTCGTGCACACGACAAGCGAGTGCACGTAAAGCTGTAGCTGGGCCTCCCACGTGACTTCTGTGGGGAGCCGCTGCCATTTACTTTGGCTGAGTCTTTTTGGAGGATTTTACTGTCGAAATTCTCACTCTGCCTGCGTGGTCAGTAAATACCCTTTTCCGGCTTCATTCCAGGCTCAAAACCAGTGTGGATAAGTTTACTCATGGGTTTGATTCAGCTGCATCTTGTTTCTATGGAAACCCAGGCTGCCCCATAAGCCCAATTCTCTATTCCTACTGCCCAGCCCACCTTTCACCGGCAACTTTAGATTTTCACCTTCCCTGGGTATTAACCTTTGACTTTCAGAAGCTGAAGTAGCTTTGTGGAATGTATACTCTCCATGTGCAAAGAACTCACAAAGAGCTGAATCCAAGATAGCCATTTTATACTGTGTGGTCTTCAGACATGGAAGCCCACTCAATTGTGAAGACAAACCTGGTGAATTCTCCAAGAAGATCAAGTACAGCTGTGAGGAGAAGGATGCTCGACTGCAGAGTGCTGTGATTGATTAGCAATGTCTGCCACAGGCTTGGGGGAGGCCGTGGGGGGCACGTGTTCTCCCTGAATCAAACACTGTATGTCCACTTCAGAGCAAAACAGCGTATTCAGTATGTTATTCACATGGACCTCTAGAAGTTCAGATCCAGAAGTTCAGGGGTCAAGCAAGAAGGTTGCCGGAGTCATTTCTGATCCTCCAGAGCACAAAAGCCTTCTAGAGTCAGGTTCCTTGGTGCACGGGTGCTGATGGGTCAAGCTATATGCTTGTCTTGAGCATATGATATAAACCATTAAGAGTTAGACCTGGGCTTCCCTGGTGGCGTAGTGGTTGAGAGTCCGCCTGCCGATGCAGGGGACACGGGTTTGTGCCCCGGTCCAGGAGGATCCCACATGCCGCGGAGCAGCTGGGCCCGTGAGCCATGGCCACTGAGCCTGTGCATCCGGAGCCTGTGCTCCGCAACGGGAGAGGCCACAAAAGTGAGAGGCCCGCGTACCGCAAAAAAAAAAAAAAAGTTAGGCCTGTCCTTTTCTTTTTTTGTCTTTTCGTTTAAATGTATGTATTTATTTATTTTTATTTATTTATTTTTGGCTGCGTTGGGTCTCTGTTGCTGCGCACGGGCTTTCTCTGGTTGTGGTGAGCAGGGGCTACTCTTCGTTGCAGTGCGTGGGCTTCTCGTTGCGGTGGCTTCTCTCATTGCGGAGCACGGGCTCTAGGCGCATGGGCTTCCGTAGTTGTGGCTCGTGGGCTCTAGAGCGCAGGCTCAGTAGTTGTGGCACATGGGCTTAGTTGCTCCGCAGCACGTGGGCTCTTCCCGGACTAGGGCTCGAACCCATGTCCCCTGCACTGGCAGGAGATTCTTAACGACTGTGCCACCAGGGAAGTCCCTAGGCCTGTCCTTAGACGGGGGCCTATTCTGCATAAAGCAGGGGCAGGGAGTATCTGATTTCCCCTTCCTGGAATTGGAGACTCCAGGAGTCTTAACCAGGAATTTTGTCATTGCTGCTGCAAGAGGAGGGCTGGCCTGAGTTCACTTAGGTGAAGTGCGAGACTATCCTTGGGGAGCGTGGAGAGCTCAGTGTACCCCAAGAGGAGACAGATGCAACTGGGTCCAGGGACAACCATCCTAGCAGGTCTCTCCCACAATCTCTTGGGTCTAATCACTCTGTTGGGACCCTAACTACTTATCAGGGTCCCTCTTGGAAAATGAGCAGAGTGACCACTGGTGACCCCTCACTGCAGTCACCACCCCACCAGCCAAGACTGGGCATGGGAAGTGGGGGAACAGCCCTCAGCTTATAGGGTAGATTACAGGGGTCAAAGTCATCAAAGCCCCAGAGCCTTAGGTAATGGAAATGTGTCCAAAACGTGGAGTGTGAGACAGAGAGCATCAACAAAGGAGGCGCAATAATCATAATAGAAGTAATAATAATAGTAGTAGTAGTAGTAGTAGTAGTGGTAGTAAGAAAAATAATAATACTATTCATTGAGCAACTATTTTATACCAAACATATAAGAAGCACTTTGCATGCACTATTTCTAATCCTTTACAGTCCTGTAAGGTGGGTGCTATTAGTTCCATTCTGCAGTAAGGAAATTAAGATTCACAGACATTAAGAGACTCTCCTGCAGCCTCAGAGCTACTAACAAAGACACTAATACTTAATGCACATGACTGCATTAAGTATTAATTGTTTTAATTAATTACTAAGGAATTAAGTGAGATAATATACATGAGGAATCTTTGCAAACTACAAACGTAAGGCACCATCACTGTTACACTATTTAAATTGACTAATGTTTAGAAGCAGTGGCCTCAGTAAGGACAGCCAGCAGAGCTGCGGCTGAAAGTCACACGAAGCCATACGGGAGCAGCAAGAACAGGGTCTTTGTTATGTTTTGAAATTTCCTGTTAATGATTCGGGCAGAACAGAGATGTGAACACTTGATGAGGTTTAAAAAATAAAACCTCTCTAAAATTCAAGAAAAAAGCTTAATTTCCTCTAATCTATTTTTTCCAATTATTTTAGAATTATTTTAGAAAGATGAATAATGTTCAAAATATTTCCATACCGTTATCCACCTTTACATGCTCAGACAGTTTTCAATTCAATGATTCTTTATTGAGTACATCCTGTGTCAGACACTGTGCTAGGCTCGGGGGACTGCTGTCCTTGAAAAGTTCCGAGAAAGTCACTTTTAAAAACTATGAGTATGTGGATTTTTATGTAAACCACTGCTCACTGTCAGCATCTGATCTGAGTGCTCGAACAGAACAATGTTCTGCACAGGTTCTAAGACAATCTAGTTGGTGAAGGGAAACGCTCCAGCCATAAGGAGACACACAGAGACCTGAGAGGGAGAAGCATCATGTCCACTGAAGACAGCTTCCTTCTGTATGATCTACACTCATAATACGGAGCAACAGCAGAGGCGAGCTTCTGAGAATGAGCGCGCAGAAAACAGAGTTCGGAACACAAAGTTTTGTGCAGCAAAAGACTGCACTCAGTAAGTGCGGCGGGGTTGCTCGCTTACTCACTCTGCCGTAATTCTCTGTGCAAAACAATGCTGTCAGTCTTGGCTGGACTGCAGCTCGTAACAGGAAACAGAAAAGCAGTTACTTTCTTTAACTAACTCTACAATATTAATGGACTATATGCTGATAAAAGCAAAGACTCTTTAACAGTCAACAGATTGTAGCTCCATTTGAAACAAAAAAACATTTAAATGTAAATTAATTTAGTAGGTTTATAATTACTGTCTAAACAAAGAGACTTGTTTCCTAATGAACAGGTCACATTTTACATATATTTCTAATCTTAAATCAATCAATGATTACCAAAGTAAAGTCACTTGGTCACTTACTTTTGGGAGGACTTTTTTTTTAAGTGTTATAATCACTGATGGGAGGGAAATTGAGCCACAGGCTTCCTGAGCCTGGAAAACATTCATAATCTTTGGCCCAGCCATTTTCTCTCTAGGAATCCAATCTAAGGAAATAATTAGAAATAGAGAAAAGATTTATGTATAGATATATTCACATTAGTGCTGTCTATTACAGCAAAAATACTGGTTATAAAATTACATTTTATCAATAGCATTGAATACTGAAAAACCATTAAACATGTTTTCAAAACATTTTGGGACTATACAATATAATGCTTACAAAAGTAAACAGGATGAAAACTTCATAATAAATAAAATATCGTATGTAAGATACATAATAAATTTATTTTATATAATATATTTAATAATACATACATATTATGTATACACACATATATATCACTTAGGAAAAACAGCTGTAAAGATACACTAAAATGCTATCAATCGTTTTCTCTAGGTGGTGGGATTCTGAGTGGGTTTTTTTCTTCATATTGCTTTTCTGTTGATTCATGTTCTCACACAAGCCTGGAGATCTGCCAAGAAGAAAAGAATATGGTGCCCAGCCGACACAAACTGGATGTAGACATGTGTGACGATGATACATCCAATTCTAAAATAATAAACTAACATTATTTTTAATTTCTTAAAATAAATATTCAGTGGCAGAAAAAAAATATATGATCATGATGAAAAATTTGGCAAGTACAGAAAAGTAAAAGAATCAAGGAAAGAATCATCCAGAATTCCACCAGTCAGAGTGAAATGCTGTTATCAGTATCTGGAGCTTGACCAAGTTAGTGGCTCTGAGCTGTGCCATGGAGTCCTGAATTCTCCATGCAAATGCCTCAGAAGGTGTCACAGTGGAGAGTGCGGACTGACCAGGTCCTCATCCAGTGGGGCGCCGGAACAGAACCCCTTCCCCACTTCGGTCAATCCATTTGCACATTAGACTTTCACCTAATATTCCACTTGAAGAAAGGCTCCATGGAAAACTACAAAAATAACATTTGGATACCTCCATGTTAAACCTCTTCCCTAAAGCTAAACGTTTAGGTTGCTTCCAGTTTTCTCTAACATAATGGAAAATTGCATGAATAGCTTTGTATAGTAATCTTTGCCTGTATTTCTGCCTCTATAATTGAAATTCCAAGAAAAGGGTAATGATCGTTTACCCAAGAAAAGGGTAAAGCTCCTGATGTTACCAAGTTGCCCCCAAAAGGTCAACCTGTTTATAATCCCATCGATCTGCCCATCTCCCCACACCCTTGCCTAAGCATAATTTAAAAAAAAAAAAGAAAAAAAACCTTTGTTAATTTGATAGATTTAAAATAAGTCCCCCATCGTGCTTGCCCGTTTTAAAGACTGGCTTTCCTCCCCCTTAGGTACCTCTTCCGAGAACCCTTCCGTCAGCAAAATCTGCTGCCCACGGTCCCTGTGAAGAGGACACGGGCACCCACCCCCGCCCTAGAGTAACGGAGGCTTGTGCTTGGACATTTTCTCACTGGGTCCCAGGCGAGCCCCATGACCCGACCTCAGAGCGACTGAGCTTGTAGAACAAGGTGCCCCTGAGAAACGGCAGATGCCAAGGTCTAAAGTCCCTCTTCCTTCCCGAACACTCTCTAGAACCACAGAATCTCAGAACCGGATGGTGCCCTTCAGAGACTCATCCTTCAGGCCTCTAGTTACATAGATGACGGCCCTGAGCCCTGAAGAGGGAAACAAGTATACAGTCAATGGTACAGCCAGGAAGAGACCTGGGTGTTCTGGGAGTCTCGGCCCAGCGTTCTTCCCACCACCAGCCTCCAATATTAGAGGCATCTAATAACCATCAAGTAGTGGCCAAAGTGAGCCCTGACCCTTCGTCCTTCCATCTGATGACACTCTGGGAAGGGTCTGTGCTCATCGTCCAGACATAAGAAATTGAGAACAGGAACTTGGAAGGGTTCGCGATCCAGGGAGCGAGTGGAAGCCGAAATCTAGCGCAAGTACAGGGGTAGAAAATAACAGCAGAAAGAAAACAAGTTCAGAGAGGTGCTTCCCAAACTGGTGGGTTCTTAGAACTCAACTTTAGAAGTCAGCCTTCAAATGGCCACTAGGTGGAGCTCTATTTTCAAAATAAGATCTTAATCCTTTGGCTCTGAACTGGCTTTCAACTCAAATGGCCTTAGCCTGACAATGTCAAAGGCTTATTGCAAGGATTTGCTCACCAAGCCCACTGGCTCCCAACCAGATTTTTTTGGCCAACCTGCAGTCTACAGTCTGTAAGGCCGCCATGAGCTGAACTTTTTCCATTTCGGTCCCTAGATTATTGTCTTAAAAGTAAATACAATGGAGATACACATATATATTGAAAACAGAACCAGGGGAGATACAAAATGTGTTTATCTCAACAAAGAGAATTTAAAATATATATTTAAAATATATTCTAACATAAAATATATATTTAATATATATTATATAAGTAAAATTTAAAATACACTTATATATTTATTTTATGTATAAATGTATAGAATATATATTTAAATGTATATTTATCTACTGCATTTTATATATAATTGTACATATTATATATTTAAATCTCTTTCTTCTGTTGAGTGTTAAATATATAGTTTGTAACTCCAATTATATATAAAACACCTGTTGAATATATTCTATATTATATATATAAAATATACATTTTAGGGCTTCCCTGGTGGCGCAGTGGTTGAGAGTCTGCCTGCCGATGCAGGGGACACGGGTTCGTGCCCCGGTCCGGGAAGATCCCACATGCCGCGGAGCGGCTGGGCCCGTGAGCCATGGCCGCTGAGCCTGCATGTCCGGAGCCTGTGCTCCACAACGGGAGAGGCCACAACAGTGAGAGGCCTGCGTACCGACAAAAAAAAATATACATATATATATATAATATTTTAAAATGTATATTTAAAGTTCTCTCTGTGGTTGAGTGATAAATACATGCTTTCTGGCTCCAGTGGTTCTGTTTTCCCCATAATAATCACCAAAAACCCTGGGAAAACATAATAGCCTTTTTATTGACCTGTGCAAGGTTTTTAAAATCTATGTTTTTCCAGCCCATATTTGTTCAGATATAGTTGAAAATAGAAAAGACAAGGGGGAGAGATTCATTCAAAGAGAAAGAGGCATTTGCTGTTGATCTTCCCTTAATCAGGACAGAAAGCACAGAGGAAAATAAGAGAACCTACTGTACCTATGAGGAAGAAAGGCTTTAAATAGTCTCAACCAAATATGAAAATATGAAACTTCTAACTTCCTTTAGTGACAGTTCCTAACATACAGCTGATTGAGAAAAAGTGTTTAATATTTTATAATTATTTATGCTGCTTTGAGGAAAATCATGTCAGTGTCTCACATAAAAAAATAATACATTTTTGTTTTTTAATGAGATCTGATCAGCAACCCTAAAATGCAATTTCTCTCAGCTGCCCGAGGAAAAACAAAAACAAAAATTTACACCATCACCAAATCTAGGCTTAACAGATAATCTAATGGAAAATGTAGACAAACCCTATTAATGGCACAGCAGACAGAACTGGGTGGAAGGAACACCTACCCACAGTCTTCTCCTCAAGCACATCCAGGTTTCACTTCAGGAAACTGAGACCACATAAAAGAAGTTGGAAGGTATGTCGTACAACCCTGCAGTCTGCCCTCTCCTTCTGGGACCCAGGATCTGAACCCTGAAACAACCAGAAAATCACACAGAAGTTCCTCTTTGTGATATCTAGTTCTCATTGTGATTCCACTTCCATCCCATTCCCCTTTTAATCTATATTCATTCAGAGATAGGAAGAACTTTAAAAAACAAAAATCCTGTGCAGAAAGTAGAAGGAACTGGGGTTAGCTCATCACATTTTAGGAAAAACAGTGCCCACAAGTTCTCTAAGTAATAGAAGAGGACGAAATATACTAGTTAACGTTATATTAGAAACCTAAGTTTTCCATGCACTTCTTGGACTCAGAATACAGTATCAGAGAACCAATGAGACAAGGTAGGAGAAGTTGGCAGTCTGGTAAAACAGAGCTTCTACAGGTCAAAGTTTGCCAGAAAGTGAGAACAGGAACTTGTATTGTCCACCTACCCTCTGGCTATTGGTCCAAGAATGAGATTCCACACAGGGGACGTGACCACGGATAATCAGCTTGCCCTATCTCTTTACAAATACTAGCTCTACACAGATGTCACTTCATTTAAGGAGAACAAATAAAGGCGGAAACCCTATGGAGAGAGCTAATTCTAAAAAGTTACAAAAAATAGGAAAGGGATTTTATCTTGATGATCCACAAGAATGGTTTCTCTTAAAATAGTCTACAGCAGAATCCAGAAAATTCAACAAACTGGCAATTTCTACAGGATATAAGAAGATATAGCCTCTATTAAGCAAGGGCAAGAAACCATAAAGAAAGAAGTGAAGATGAAAACTGAGTGATATGAGATAAACTAATGCTTTCAACAAATATTTATTAAGAACCCATTTTGAGCCAAGCACTGTGCTAGGGGTGGAGAATACAGAGATGAGTGACACAGACATAATACCACTTTGAATGTAGGTTATACTTAGGTGGGGTTTATGGACAATACAATAATAACCAAATAATTTAAAATGTGAGGGACTTCCCTTGTGGTCCAGTGGTAAAGAATCTGCCTTACAGTGCAGGGGACGCGGGTTCGATCCCTGGTCAGGGAACTAAGATCCCACATGCCGTGGGGCAACTAAGCCCGTGTGCCACAACTACTGATCTCACGAGATGCCTCAACAAGATCCCATGAGCCGCAGGCAAAAATAAATAAATAAATAAAATGTGACAATTTCTATTAAGAAAATGAACAGGGTGCTTATTTAGGGAATAACAGGGGGTACCTACTTAGATAAAGTCATCAGGGAAGGCTTCTGGAAAGGGGTGGTATTTCATCTGAGTCAGCTATGAAAGAGCAAGTAAAGGGCATTACTGGCAGAGAAAGCAGCAGGTCTTAGGGTGAAAAAAGTGTTCTGCGTGCTTGAGGAACTGACAAAACACCAATGTGCCTGGCGAATGGTCCAAGATGAACTTGGAAACATAAGCAGTGGTCAGATCATCTAGGACCTTTACAGCCAGGAAAAGCACTTTAAATTTTAGGTACAAAAGGAAATTGACTGCAAATGTGTATGTGTATGTCTGTGCATGTGGGTGTATTTCTATGTATCTATTTGTGCATATACATATATTTAAATATATGCATACATTATTCATTGCTACGGTATAGAGAACAAAAGAGGAGACAAAAAAGGAAGCAAAAAGACGATCTTAATTCAGGGATGAAATGATGGTGCCTCGAACTGAGGTGATGGCAGTAAAGATGGCGACGAACCGACAGTTGAAAAAAATATCTGGAGGTTGAAACAACTGTAACTACTGATGGACTAGAGGAAGTCAGGAAGGACAGCAAGGCATTAAGCAGGATTCAGGTGTCTGGCTTGACAACGTACATGAATAGAATACGAAAGAACAGTAGGAAAGACTAAAAATGCAACAGCAGAACTAAAACCACGTTGCAGGTACTGAAGAACAGAACTGAAATGGCAGAAAATAGAAGGTAGGCTGTGAGGGGCAAACCTGAGAGACTCTCCCAAAACGCAGAGCAAAAGAGAGCAGAGATTACAGAGATGAGAAAGATGACAAAGAATACAGAACTCTTTTCTGAGTACTTGGTATTTCTAAAGAAGGAACCAAAGCAACTGAGTAAAAACAATGATCGAAGAAAAAAGAATAGTGTCCTGAAATGAAAAATACCTAAGTCTAAAAATGTAAAAACTCATTCTTTACCAAGGGAAATTACAGTCCAACATCTGGATATTCCCTTGAGAAATGCTTGAATTTACAAAATAAGTAATCAGATTTTTTTTTAAGTTATCTGGAGAGAAAAATGCAAAATCAGCACGGCCTTGGACTTTTACTCCAGAACAGTGATCACCAGAAGGCAATGGAGCTACCTCTAGAGGTCTGAAACATAACAAGTTCGACTCAGCAATTCTACAGAAAGCCCTCCCTGTTACTCATGTGAGAAAACAATAAAAAGATATGAACACATCCACAAGGGCTAAGAAAATACACTATCCACATGTTTATACCCACAAAAAAATTACTCGACTCCTCTCTAACAAGGGGTGACTCAAGAATGGAGAAGTTATGATACAGAAAAAGTGAATGGGAATGTTTTAATTTAATCATAGAAATAAATCTGTAAAGTTGTGTTAAATATATTTTCAAAATAGAAAGCAAATAAAATGCTCCATTATATTTGAAAGAAAAATTATACAATGAAAAATGTAGTATACTACTAATAAAGTTCTATCTAAAATCCTGAATATCTACAAAAATTGGGAAAAGTGAGTGAAAATTTTGACAGTGAGTGAAAATACTCTGATTTGTTTTATATGATTGCATAATTGCTGTGAAGAAAATGAACAGGGTGATGGTTTAGAGATTAATAGGCAGAACTACTTAGATGAAATAGCCAGGGAGAGTCTCTCCAAAGAGCTACAGTTCCCTGACTCTTCAGTAGGTGAAGCTGAGGTTCCAGAAGGACAGGATATTTATATGTTGATCCCTTAGTATTTAATTAGGTCCAGAACTGACCCAGTTGGAATAATATGACACAACTGGAACTCATAACCAATAGAGAAATGGGAATTAAAGGCAACTTATTTCTTAATTCAGCCTTAGCTGATATATATAGGTGGTTTAAGAAGATAGATCAGGCAGCTTATCCTTCATCTTATAATTACAATAGGGTAATGTTTGGTGAATATGTACAAAACTTTTAGCATATCAATCAAGGTAAATCGATACTTATTTCTGTATCTTGTCATCACAAAGCTGAACAGATAGCTGTTTATAAAGAAGGGCAAAGAGCTTTTCTGTAATATTGGAAAGTTTGTTTTCACAGTTTCAAGGGCAACTGGCTTATAACCATTACCCATGAATATTTATTACAGGAAACTACACTGAAAACCAAAACTATTTATTATCAGGCTTTTTACAGGAAAAGTTTGCCCACCCCTGATCCAAGTGTATATTAAACTCACCATTTTTATAATTTTAAATGAACAAGCAATGTTCTACAACAAATATTTCTCCTATCATCCATCTATCTATTTACCAGTCATTCTGGGTGGGGTAGGAGGAGGAAAGACAGGTCAGGTAAGGTAAGACTGTCCTCATCCAATGGGCAGAACCAAAGCAGAGGAAGATCAAAACTCCAGTGTAGCCCCAAGACTGTCCCACCACATTCCTCCAACTTTCCAGGCAGATTCTAAAAGAAGAAGACGTCCAATTAGAGCCAGCTAAAATTACCTGAAAAGGTGAAGAGCTTAGTGTAGTTTCCAACAGCTGGGGCCTGTGACCTGAGCCCAAGTCAGTCTGGGAAGAGAATTCAGATGCTTGTCAGAATGCTCGCTCCCTTCTAAGCTTGTGAATTCTGTTACCTTTTTCCTTCTTGTGCCATTGAACAATCTTTATAAAAAAACTCTTGATTGTCTTGACTGATATCAGTGGAAAAGGATTCTTTTCTTTTCCAATATTTGCACTGGGATAGCTCAGATGATCCAAGTGCTCAATGAGGCCAGACGTGGTGGCTGCAGGATCTGGGAGAACAAGGGGCACACCCAGGGGGGGAGCTGGAGAAAACATACCTGGGGCAGGGCAGTGGGCAGGAAGGGCCAGGGTTGAGCTCCTTCCCACAGGACTGGCTCTCCCATGCTACAACAGGGAGGGCCTCTCCGTCCAACAGAATTCCAGGAGTCAAGTTCCATGTTGGGAGAGATGAGATGGGAGTCCACTTGGTGCTCTGTGCATGGCGTGGAGAAGTGACTTTCCTCTGGGAAGTCAAGTGGGTAGAGATACCCCCTGGGAAAATGGTAAAGTGAGAAAGTTAAACATTGTCCCATGTAGCCAGGCCCTGCCCAGAAACTTCAGGCATCCAGTGGCCACAGTCTCAAAGCTTCATGCCAGCCTGAGCATCGTACTGTGGCACCCCACCTAGGCCTGTCCTAACAAGGCCCATGTTTCAGAGCTTCCTAGACCCTCAACCCTCCACCTCTGGATTGCATGCTTTCTATGGACACAGGTCCTGCTTTCTAGATTTGTGACCATATTCTGATAAATTCACCACAAGGTCAAATGAAGTCCCTGCCACCTTTGTGTAAGATATTTGAAATTTTTGTAGATATGCCCAGTCTTGAGAAGAAAACCAAATGCTGAGAATTTCTGGGTCATTTCCTCAGTATTGGATTTCACTAGTGGGTTTTAGTCAGCCCACACAGAGGCTTTGTGACTGTCACATACGAATATCACAAAAATAACAGAAACATGCTCTCAGCTTCAAGGATGACCACCAGAGACCAATAACCATGGTAACAACCAGAGGCACCCTACAGAAGGCGCTGGATTCTTCCAGGCCCTGACATGAGCTTCTTCATTCTCTGCTTCCGCCCTCCTGCTTTTCTACTTCTTCAATTTTCCTTTTCCCTGCTTTTGCTTGATTCCTTCCTGCCCCCCATACTCTGGAATTATTCCTGGAAGACAGGTGCATGCCGGCATGTCAGCCCCATGCGGGCCGGGAGGGGGTTTTCTGCTTTGTTCCCAGCTGTGCCCATAGTACCAAGAACTGTGCCAAGCACACAATGGGAGCACTGTTTGGTGAATGAATGAATGAATGAATGAATGGGGTAGCTAAGGGACCCGGGGACGTTGTCACCGTCATGGCATTTCTAACGCCCACCAGGGCTGCAAAGCCTATTGCTTTCTTGATGCCTCATAGGGGCATCAACAATCGGTAAATGTTTTCTAGACGCTCACCCCTCCTCCAACAAGTCTTCAGTGAGATGAAACAAAAATTCCCTTTCCGAATCTGTGTTTTTGGGTACCGTCCAGTTCTCAGTCAAGCCAAGACCAGAGCTTTGACTCTTCGGATGCTTCAGAGCTTGAAGGAGCCCTTGGAGCTCATGTGACTTCCTGCACGGGTTTCTATAGAGAATTGGAAAATTGCACACACGCCTGGAAGACCATTAAGTTGTCTAGCGTTCTGTTCCTCCAGCTCCAAGCCTATTCAGTCTGTAAAAATGGCCCAGCAGGGATCCCACGACCTGCCGCGATCAGCGGCTGTCGTAAAGTGCGGCTGCTGTAAAGTATGGCTGTCGTGAAGCGCAGTCCCTGAAAAGTGTTGCTGTCGTAAAGGCGGGGATGAGTCCTCCTCCTTAACCTCTCCCTTTATTTAGATCAGTTTTCCAGATCTTCCCTGAGCAGTGGATGCGCACGAGGCAGCTGAGAAATGAATATCCCGAGGGGGCGCTGACCTGACAATCCACCAAGCACTTTTAATGCGTTTTCTCATTCGATCCTTGTAAGAACCCTCCATTATTAGCCCGTTTCCCAGATGAGGGAACTGAGGCTTAGGTGGGTTAAATGGCTTGCCCCACACCACAATTAACTAAGTAGAGGAGTCCGGACGTGCACTCAAGTCTGCTTTGCACTAAAATTTGTGCTCTTAACTTTTACAGAAAGTTCCAGGTGTGAGGTGACAAGAGTTACAGGTGCTTGGGCTCTGCGCTCTCAGGAAGAGTCTTCACTTCAGAGAACGGATGCCTCCCTTGTAAATATCTTGCACGCTGAAACTGCTGGCCAAAAAAAACCACGGTTTTTGCTTCTGCATGTTTTGTTGTAAGCATGTAGCAAACCGTCTATATTTAGCATAAATGAGTGTTTGTGAGTGGTCCCGGGAATCTAAATATAATGTATTTTGTTTCTAAGTTACAAACAACTAACTTACAAGGGGAATTTTGGTCTTTAGCCTGTTTATTAAATCAGGCACTTTCTGAACTTTCTTCTACAAGAGGAGAAAAGGAATGACCTTTTACTGAATGTTCCTTATATGCCACCATTGTACAGAACGAGTCCATCTATTCCAGTAGCCCAAGGAGAGAGGCCCTCCCCTCAGTTTATAGGTGAGGAAATGGAAGCTTAGACACAATGAGTGGCAGAATCAGGATCCAGACCAAGTTCCAATGGCAAAGCCAGCCTGTTTCCATGGTTCCTCTGAGCTGGCTGGCATCCTCCCCACACTGAGCATCTGGGACAGGCTGGAAAGCAGGCCACCACGCTCCCAAATGCTCTCTCAGCGAGCAGGAATCACGCGGTCAGGGTGCCCAGCACGGCGCAAGCCCGAATATCAACTGTCTGTGTTCAGTGGGTCTGCCCTGAGAATCGGAGGGAGCGCCGCTTGAAAAACCACCGTTGAAGATTCTCAACGTGAGGGCGACCCATTCAGGCCGGTGACGAAGAGTCTCTCCTGGACCAAACTCCAGCCAGGCTCCTCTGAGCCCTCTTCTCAACTATATCTCAACTTTGTCCTATATAGACTTGAACAGACACTAACCTAGTTTCTCACAGCTCAAAGCCGCATCCCTAGGTGACCCGAAGTCCCCCTTAAACTGCCAGCTTGAGAAAAGTCAAGGCTGACAAAGAACTGACTGTTCCAGCCAACACCTGAGTGCAGGGCCCCTGCTCCCAGCCTCTGTGGGAGCAGGGGAAGCTAACTTCACGAAGTTCCACTTGACAAACCCAGGGGGGTTTCACGTGGACCAGTCGCCCCCGCCCTCACTTTCTGTGAGTTCTCACTTCCCTGAGTCTACTGAGCCCTGCTCACCGCCTCGCATATTCCCTCATTCTCCCTTTAAAACGCTCGGTGACTTCTGTAAGATCGAAGTTGAGTTCAGTTCACACTGGGCTCTTTCCCCTGTGCCAGTGGTATATTACTGATTAAAATCCATCCTTCCCACTTTAACTAGTGTCCAGCTTTGTCTGTCTTTGACACCAGTCAGCCGGGGCAGGCAGAGCCGCCCCTCTGTGACTGTCACTCTTACTACTCCACAGCCCCCTCCTGGTGCCCCCTCGGCCCCTACCCTGACACTGGTCCTAGCAGCCACTCTCCCTGGCCTCCGCTTCCCGCAGCCTCCTGCCTCTCGCACACCTCCTCCAGGGTTTCCACTTCTCATTGCTGGGAGGAAAAGCAGGAGTCGCCTGAGTCGGGTTCTGGCATGAAATAGAAGAGTGTTTGGGCCAGATGGATGTTCAGGTCGCTGAAATAGCCCACCTGAGCACTACTCGTTCAAACCCTACAAAGCAGCTGTTAAGGGGATTGGGAGGAAGCAGCTTACTTCCGAGGGCCCAAGAACCGGGTGCTGCAGAAAAGGGAGGTGTTGCTGGGAGCTCTGTCCGCCACGCGGTGGTGCTGTCGGAGCGGCCCCTGCAGGGCTCAGCGCCCCGCGCTGGGGAACAAGAGGACGCTGGTGGGGAAGGAAGAGGGCTCTCGGCCACCTTGCGGGGGAGGACTCCTCAAGGCTGGCATCTTCACTCTTAGCTGCCTGCCCTTCAAACCACTTCAGTTATCTGCAGATGGGGTGTCAGCTGGGAGTTTCCATGGGAGTTGGGTAATTTCCAGATAGCTTAGTGTTTCCTCCCCAGTCGTGCACAAGACCAGATGTATCTACTGCTTTCAAGTTTTCAAAAGAAGAGTTGGGGACCTGAGGGTTTTTTTGTTTTGTTTTGTTTTTGCTTTTTTGCGGTACGCGGGCCTCTCATTGTTGTGGCCTCTCCCGTTGTGAAGCACAGGCTCCGGACGTGCAGGCTCAGCGGCCATGGCTCACGGGCCCAGCCGCTCCGCGGCATGTGGGATCTTCCCGGACCGGGGCACGAACCCGCGTCCCCTGCATCGGCAGGGGGACTCTCAACCACTGCGCCACCAGGGAAGCCCGGACCTGAAGTTTTGATGTGGCATTACTTTAGTTTGTGATGAATGTCAAGGGCATGTAGCCCAGCATCTGAGCCAGGCTCTTCCTTGTGAATTTTGGGCGTGTACTTGGAATGTCTAGACTCAAGGATGTTCATCTGTAATGTGAGATTATTGGAGTTATGACATTCAAGGTATCTTTAAACTTTAAAATAGTATTTGAACATCTCATATTTTTATATTTTCCCAACACTATTCTGGGCAAACAGTGGTAGCATAAGAAGTAGAATTATGGGGAGATTACATGTGAGTCCTGGAAAATTCTGGGACTCTTTCTATCACTTTATGATCCATCTTCCTGCTGTATTACATCCAAAAGAAATATAAATCTAACTCCAAAAGCAGTGAGAGCAAAGTCATCACACACCTTAGCAAAATTTCATTAAATTTCACTAATCCCAGAAGCTTCTCAGCCAGAATTTCTCATCTTTCTCTCACCCTTATCTCTTCCCAAGTTTGTGAGCTATTCTTTTCCACCTGAGGGAACCTCCTGTTTCTGTCTTTGCCTGCACTAAGTTTTTCAATTCTTCCAGCTTTACGTATTGCCACTGAAAGGGAGGAGAAAGAGGAGAAGGTCTTCCTATACTTGTTTCTGTCATATATGAATCTAAACACACGTGTAACAATATCTTCCCGGGAGATACTGTTTTCCTTAAAGAGCTAGCAATGTAAATCCTTGACCTTTCAACACAGAGTTCCTCTAATTTCTCAAGGCAGTTTAGATCAGTGCTTTTCAAACATTTATGTGCATTGGAAATCTGCAGATCCTATTAAATGCAGATTTGGATTCAGTGGTTCTGGGGTGGGGCCCGGTATGCTGCATTTCTAATAACCTCCCAGATGATAGCCAGGGACACCACTGATCCTTAGACCTCAGTTTGAATAGCATGGTTTAGGTTACCTCATTTTTCCTATAATGCCCCTGGAAACATTGAAGCGGAGTTATTACAGTTATTTTCATTACTGCATTTGTCATTTTACAATCAGGAAACCTAAGGAATCCTGGTTGGTCTGTGATTTCATCTCCTCTTAGCTGTGAAGCCAGAGTTGGAGCTCTCTGGCCAATGGATAGTCTGTTGGAGATGGTGCCACGTGGAGGCTTTTCTAAGACAGAGACATGTTGGGATGTCTCTGTATGAATCGTTAATGAATTGAGAATCTGGCTACTGTTTGAAAGAGTGTCTTGAACTGGTTTCTTGGAAGATCCAAGGAGCCTCTGTTTAGGACAGTTCTCAAATGTCACTGGAGCATCAGGCAGGTGTGAAAGATTGTTTTCTGCAGAAGAGAAAAGGCGAGGAAGGACCTTGAGATAATGGGGAGCCCCTGGGCTCCCCTTTCAGCTGAATCTGCCGGCTCTCATTAGCATAACTTCCCTTACAGGCCTGAACTGAAAAGGGAAGTTGGAGGAGTCGGCATATGGAGGGGACTATGGGACTGGGAGCTGAGTCTGATGTCAGTAAAGAAGGAGTCAGTGATCAGACTGCTGGCCAGAGAACATTCGGGAGGGAAAAACGCCAGCCAGCTGCGTTCTTCAACATTATGTGAAATCAAAACATGTCATAGCTGAAGGGACCTCAGGGATCATCTGGCCCTAAGCCTCCATTTGCAGATAAAGAAACTCACCTCCAGGAAGTTGGGTGATTTTCTCAAAGTCATAATATTAGTTGGGGATCTTAGCTGACTTTTGAACTCATGGTCCTGAGCTCTTTTTGCACTTGAACATGTTAATCAACTCTCACACATGAAATTAAGTGTAAAAACAGTTCTTCCCAAGAATGAATGTAAACTCTATTTCTGAAATTCTACAAGCAGTGGCCAGGAAAGAAATCAGCAACAGAGGCCATCACCATGTCCCCCAGAGCCCAGCTGTGACACCTGCAGGCAACTGCATGGTTTGAGGAAGGCTTAGATTGTTCACACAACATGTCTCTCCAACAGAGAGCTGATTTTACCACACCCGGGAGCATAGTTAATTCCCACAACAGCCCATTAAGTGGATAATATTAATCCCATTTTACAGATTAAGTAAATGGCTGTAGGTCATACATCCGCTGACCTGGGACTCAGACCTGGGTCTGCCTTCTCCCAAATCCTGCCCTTCTTCTACCCTCTGCCTGGCCCCTTGCCCTGCTGTGCCCTCCTTGACTTGCCAGGAGCATTGTCCGGAGCCTCTGGGAACAGGACTTGGTTTTCTCAAACATTGGGAGGAGTAGAATCCAGGGGAAATGAGACCCATAACCCAGCTGCTGGCAGAAGCAAGATAAAGGGAGGACAAAGCAGGACAGTTAGTGGAGAATGTTTGCTTAGTGCCCAAAATTTACTGTACAGTTTTTCCTCTCTGCTCTTGTTTCTATGAAGGGATCATTCAAGGTACTTTCCAGCAACTGTCTGAGACTCTTGTTTTGATGAGCTGGAACAATAGCAATTCTGTGGGTGGTGGGAGCCCCCTTTCTCACTTTTCTTTCCTTCTTTCCTGTCCTGACCCCAGAGGCAGTAAGTCACCCATATACACCCCAAGAGTGTGTCAGGTCAGGGTAACACCTGGGCTGGTGCTACCATTCCTGCGTAGTGACTACTCAAGTCTTCCTGCCCTTCAATAGCATGGGCTGAGTGCCGGGTTGGGGGGGAAAGGCAGGTCTCTACCATAATGATGACATCTTTGCTCCACCTTGACCATCAAGCTGGGGTTTTGTTTGTGTCTGCAGTGAGGTAGTCAGCTTGAAAGCAGATTCCTATTGGGAGAGAGATTTTTTTCAATTTTTTAAGTAGGTCAAAAACCAAATTAGATGACCCAGATCATTTTCCACACAGATAGAGAAAATCCCCCCATCCTTCAGTGACAGCTAAGCTGGTTAGGCTATAATCCGTAGGCAGAAGGATGTTGTCACATGGAGGAAACAGGAAGCCCAGAACCTGTCCCTTCTAGAACTGAGGAGTTACAGGAGAAAGGGAAGGAGATAAAGGAGGACAAACTCTGGGGCTTTGGTTTACCTCTTCTCTCAGGACCAGGTCTTAGGAAGAGAGCTGTAGGAACACCCAGATCGCTGAAGGAAGGCTGGAACCTCAGGATTGGAAATGCACGTCTCTGGGCAGAGGAAGGGGAAGTTTCAGGTCCATGGGGAACACCAGCCTTCAGCTCAACGCCATATCCAAAATGGCACAAGGTAATGGCAAGTGGGTGACAGATAAACCCAAGGCGGGGCTTCTGGATGCCCTGGGCCTGTGAGTAGCTGGAGTCCAACAGGCCTAGGTGCCACAGGAAGGGAGCAGAGCCATGCTAAGAATGCCATCCGCCAACAGAGATCTCGGATCACTTCAGAAAGGCCTTGGTAATTCCAGACATCAAGATCAGAGGAAATGGCCAGGGCTCCAGACTCCACTGGGGGCTGCAGTATAGCACCCCAACGGGCCAGATGAGGCCAGCAGCCCACACAGAAGGACCTGTGCAAGAGAGAGCCCAACCCAGCCACTTCATTGCACGAACTGGCATGTAAACAGTGGACACGAAATGGACCTAATCACCCCCTGTTCCATGAGGCTGCAAGAGCCACGCCTCTCCTCCATTACCAGGTACACCAACTTCACCGGTTCATTCCACCTGTCGTCCTGAAATAATTATTAACGGTGCTCTCTTTCTATCTCAAACATGTCCCAAATTGATCTGGCATATGTGGTTGTAGAATAAATAATATAGAATAAGGTACATATTGTGATTCCATTTATTAATCAGAAAAAAAAAATCATCTATATGTCTCAGGTTTCTTTGTGTTTGCACATCTGCAGAGAACGTGTTTGGAAAGGTACTGCTAACAATGGTTACCTGGGCAGTGGGGGGGGGATATGGAAAGTGTTTTGCTATTTTATATGCATGGCTTGTTGTACCAGTTGTGTGTGTGTGTGTGTGTGTGTGTGTGTGTGTGTGTGTTTTAAAGTGGCCCCTTTGGAGGATGAGTTATAATGGTTACTCCACCCAGGATACAGCCATCGTCTTGAGGAAGAACCAGGCAAGACAATAGAAACTGAGAAGTCTGAGCATTTCTGCTAAAGGGACTGAGCAGTTTTCTCAAACTGGGACAGTTTATATAATTGCAAACAGACTAGGTGCGCCAGCTCATTCTAAGCAGAGTATAGTTTGTTTTTCCTGTTACCCAGTGGGGGTGGGCTCATAAGAAAAATCAGATAAGCCAGAGAGAAGCACTTTTTCTGTGCCTATCTGAGCACAGGGTGAGTACTTTCTGTCACCATGTTGGAGTTGAACCTGACTACTAGTTTTGAAAGACCGGTTACTCATTTCTTCTAATTGACAGAAATTATACTATCCCTTGGTGAGAGCATGGCCTGTGATATTCTCATTTTAAGGTTTTGCTTTTGGTCCACACTCAGGCCCAGAACCAGTGCTAGATCCCATCACTGGGCTGCTGATGGGCTACAGGGGACAGTCACGGGGCCCTCAGCTTTCGGAAGGTCAGGCAGGGCTGGCTGGACAGTCACTTCCAGTCTGGAGAAGCCTCTCCATGGGCCCCAGTGGCTGGGTAAATGTTAGCATTCTCCATGTGCACCATGACATGAAAGAAACATTGGGAAGCACCCCTGGAGCGCTATTTCACAGCAAATGAGATTTTGTGAAGGGTGACTGTGTCAGTAGAAGCATTATTGACAACTCCAAGAACACTGTGATAAAAGTTGCCCTACTAATTGTTCACACTTATAATTTTAAGTGGAAAGGAACAAGATAATTATTTTCAGTTTGAAACCAATATTGAGTCATTTCGGTAACTTAACAAACTGTCTTATTCGTGTGTTTGCTTTATCTGATGTTTAAAAGTTATTATAAGATATTTGGAAAGGCTTTTCTGTCAGATGTGCTCCAAAAGATATGTAAATATGATAAATTTGCAAATGAAATGACAGTGTTTGAGGGAATCCCATGACAAACATCATTGGCCCCCTTAAATATGTTAAGTGCACTGTCCCACTTTTTTACATTCAGATTTCTTTTTAAGTATTTCAATTGCTTGTTGACAGACTTTCCCAAACAGCAGATGTTATGAACAACAACAGCAAAAAGAAGAACAGTGTCATTCGTATCCAGTTACATAAAAGGTTAAGTCACAACTCACTGCAGTGGCCCACGGACAATGCTCCCTGGAGGGAATTCAGGATGGAAAAAAACAGGATGAGGCACTCTGTGCTTTGGATAAAGGGATCCACCCGATAATTAAGATGCGTACCTCAGGGAGAATGCTAATGACTCCAGATTCTTGCATCTTCCCAAACATAGAAAAGCACTAAAATCATTAACCTGAGATATCTGTTCTTTGTGATGAGCAGTCATCTTTTACCAAGATGCATGCTTGGCTACATGTATTTCCCAGCCCCCCAAAATTTATATATGTATTGACTCCTCCCCTACCTCTTCAGATCAGTTTCTCTGAGCTACTGAGAGGTTGTTTCCCGGGCTATAGCCCTCAGTAAGTTCCCTGAATAAAAACTGAAATTCACAAGTCTTATGCGGGGTGTTGTTCTTTCAATCTTTGACAGTATGATTGTTGAGAATGTACTTTACTAATAAATAAAATAATAGGATTTGGAAGTTGAACTTAAACACTTAAGGAAGACACAGGTTATTTTAAAAGTTTTGTAACCTTCAATAAGTTGAATACTAATTTTTAAAACCTAATGGTCCCTGAGTAATCTTTTCTGCAAAAAAGGACCCTAAGCCCCCAAAATTTACCCTGACACACACATTGGTTTTTGAGTGGAGTCAGCCTTGTGCAGAGCAAGAAAACAAACTAGCGCATCATCACTTCACGCTTCTGAACTTCAGTTGGTGCAATGAACTTCAATGAACGAGAGATGTTATATTTAGGATTTCTTCCTCTTCCTCCTTTTCAGTCCTAAAAATTCAAACACTGGGTGTCAGTATTGCTCAAAAGCACAGACCTATTCTTAGAGTCAGGATGTAAACTGTTTAAGTAAATCCATTGACAAATCACCCAGAAAAGCTTTTAAATATGTTTGTAAGCTTGACCACAGAAACAAAGCAAATTGTTATTCAGATCTCTGAAGCTGGCGTGCAGGTTTCACCAGTTCTCCCACCTGACCAAGGCAAGTCTGCAGTTCTGCAAGTCTGCAGACCATGGGCAAACAGCTACTTTCCCACCACATCTGCCCCTTCTAGGAGCTTCCTTTCCATGCAAGGGACCACTTGTTATAAAACCAAGGAGGGACTTTGAACTGTTTGTCCCCTTCACGGAGGGTAACTGCTTCATGCAGGTATAAAAGTAGGAGAGGGGGGAAAAGAGATTTAAAAACAGCAGAGGAAAAACGAACAATGAAAGGAGTGAGTTGAACTTACAAACTCACAGTTTCTGGAATCATTCCTAGCACTTGCAATTCACCTCCTGCATCAGAAATGCTTCTTCCTTGTTTTCCCCATGCCAACATTTATTATTCCTCTTCTCTATTCCCACACTCATGTTGAGATTTTTTTTTTTTTTTCTCGGTACGCGGGCCTCTCACCGTTGTGGCCTCTCCCGTTGCGGAGCACAGGCTCCGGACGCGCAGGCTCAGCGGCCATGGCTCACGGGCCCAGCCGCTCCGCGGCATGTGGGATTTTCCCGGATCGGGGCACGAACCCGCGTCCCCTGCATCGGCAGGCAGACTCTCAACCACTGCGCCACCAGGGAAGCCCCATGTTGGGATTTTGATTAGTTTGTTTGGTTGGTGGCTTATTTTAATTGTTTTAACCACAGTTGCCTAGCACTTAGGACCCAGATTATTTTCCACCTGCATTTTCAAATGGGACTCATTATCCCGTCCCCTTGTCTTATCTTGCGGCTCTTCCCACCCTCCACCAAATGGGAGGGCATTGAGTTCACTCAATTTCTGGTGCTGCTGGAGGCAGGCAGTTAGAAATAAAGAGCATCATCATTTGTGAATGTGGAAACCTCTCTGGTCTTTTTCTCCTCCAGATTCATAGTCTCTCTCTCTCTCTCTCCTCTCTCTCTCCTCTTTCCCATCCACCCCTTTTTTCTGTTCTCTCTTCTTTCTTTCTGTTCCTTTTCCATAATGTAAAATCTATGCCATTGAAAGGTTTCTCTCTGACTAATTCTACTATGGAATTTTCTAACATTCATTTTTGACTTTCAAGGGGGCCCTCACCGTATTGTGTGACATTTTTCATGATTTGATTAATATGAGTGGTTTCTTACTGAGCCACAGAAAAGCGGCTTGTAGGTGTTAACCACCGAGCTTTGCCCTCAGAAAGTGACATGGGGCTCTGTGCTCCATGGAGTTGCACGTGGAATGCATGTTACTATTCAGCAAAGCGGGGCGGGGGGCGGGTGTCACAGTCTCTACTCTGAAAAGATCTTGCAGCAGGAGGAGACACATGTCCTTGGTCTGAACAGGTTCCTGCTGAAGCAGGTGGAGGGAGGGGGACCAGACCACCTCCAGGATGATCATATGCAGTGAAGAAGCAGATCTTCTAGGTAGAGCTGGGCCGACTCCAGTTTGATCCTGGACTCCAGAAGGGTCCTGAACAAGGAGAGGTTGCGAAGGATTCATCCTCGGTGGCGTCATTAGCACTTCACTTCCATCCTCCACTTGGCTGCCTGGCCAAGCTCTTTTCCTCCTCAATTTCTCTAGCCCTTGGTTACACTATCATCTTAGTGGGGATCATCATTTCAATCATCAATATTGTTGACTTTGGTATTAGTGAAGCTTTTAAAAATCCTTTTGGCTAGCACTCTCACATTTTGTCATCTGACATCTCTGCTTTGGACCCATCAGTTAACAGGTATTTAATAATGTACACATTGTTTGCTCATCTGCTTTCTCCCCTTGACAATTACTGTGAACATTTCCCCTCTGTTATTTAGTAGACATGTAAATGTTATTTTGATGGTTGTGTTGTAATCCATCATGTGATATCCCATAAAGTATTTCTTGCTGTCGGACATTCAGGTTATTTCCAGATTTTCACTACTCTAAATAATGCCTCCATAAATATTACTGTAGCAAAAGCTTTGCAATCATTCTTTCAAATATTTTTAAAATACATATGTAATAAATGAACACATGCACTTGGTAAAAACTTAAAACATTACAGATATGACTAAAGTCCCCATTAGTGACTAACTTCAATCTAGTCACTGTCATTCAAATAGAAATAACTATTGCTATTGGTTAACGCATATCTTCTCTTTTTTAACGTGTTTACATATATGTTCATGTATCTAAATAAAGTATATAGTGCTGGATAGCTTTTATTTGTGAGTCTGGGAATGGTGCACAGATGCTCACATGCTATATATATTCACTAGGTACCATGTCTTGGAGACATTTCCATGTTTGCACATGAAGATCTGGAACCTTCTCTGTAACTGTTGCGTAGGATTCCATAATAAGGACAAATCACTGTTTATTGAGTTAGTTCCCTACTTCTGCGTATTTGGGCTCTTTTTAGCTTTTTGCTAAGACAGACGATGCTGGATTAGATCTTTTCCTTGTGCACATGTGCAAATGTTTCTCTGGTGAGATTCAGAGAAGTAGAATTGCTGGGTCATAGAGAAGGCACATTTTTTATTTCAAGAGATAAATTGCCCACCAAAGTGGCTACACAAGAAGGCTCCCACCAGCAAACAAATGAGGGTATGTGTGTCACTGCCAACTCATCCACGCTTTACATGATCAAATTTTGGATTGTTGCCTCTCTGATTAAAAATGGATCTTATGGTATTTTATTTGCGTTTCCCTGATTTCTAAGATACTAAGTATCTTTTCGAGTTTATTGGCCTTCTTAGGTCACATTCCTGAAAATTTAATTACTGGGTCAAAAGATATGCAGTGTGTGTGTGTGTGTGTGTGTGTGCACATCTATATTTCTGTATGTATATATGTATGTGTGTATCTGTCTATTATCTATCTCTTTCAAGGTTATATTTTTTCCAAAATGCTCTTCTGCAATAATTGAACCAAACCTATACTCTCACTATATAAACTCTATTTTTTCATACTCTCTACAGCTTCGACAATTTGGTGGGTAACTTATTATATAGCATCTCATTTATTTTAAATTGTTTTCATTAAGAATAAGATTGTCTACTTTCTTATAATTTAGGGCAGTTTATATTTCCTTGTTGTGAATGGCTTATTTCTTTATTTCTCCCATTTTTGTGTCGGTTTTTTTGTCTTTATTTCTGTATGAGGCTATAAGACCTCTTTATATGCATTAAGAATGTTAACCTACAGCTGAGGGTTCAATAAAGTCCAGATAGTTCAATAAAAATATTATTCCTAGTATATTAATATATAATATAATACATAAATATATTATTATATAATATATAATAATATTCCTAATAATAATAGAAATTCCTTACAGGGTAGTAACATGGTGCCATGGAAAGGGTCCCTGGGAAAATCCACTTTGGGAACTACAGCCCCTCAAATAAAAATTTTTTTTTTTTTTTTGCGGTACGCGGGCCTCTCGCTGTTGTGGTCCCTCCCGTTGCGGAGCACAAGCTCCGGACGCGCAGGCCCAGCGGCCATGGCTCACGGGCCCAGCCGCTCCGCGGCATGTGGGATCCTCCCAGACCAGGGCACGAGCCCGCGCCCCCCGCATCGGGAGGCGGACTCCCAACCACTGCGCCACCCGGGAAGCCCCCCTCAAATAAAAATTTTATAAGAACTGTCTTCCTTTGGTTTCCATATTGCCGCCTAATTTATGAAGTGTCCTGACAGCGTGTCATGATAAAGCAGCGGATTTTGAATGCTTGAACGTGATTAGATGCCAGCCGTTCACTGCTAAAGGTTCAGTCAGTGACTTATGCCAGGTCATTGCAGGTCCCCAATGCCTGGCCACTCTTCACAGGAGCCAGGACTCCCCCCCCCCCCCGCGCCTACAGGAAGCGGGCAGAGCTGCAGGCCCCAGGGCGGCCCCTGCCGTCACACTGGCTGGAGCCTGCAGCTGCCACATCAAAGCTGGAGCGACGGTGGCAGCTCCTTACTTCCCTCGTTTGCAGGGAATCCTCCCTTTCTCCCAGTTAAAGTTTGCCTTGCTTTTACGTGTTTCTTGGAAGTCTGTATTTTCTATACGAAGGAGAAGAATAGGTTCTAGAACTAGAAAGCTAGTTGGTAATGAAATAAACATGCATAACGGATAGTATGTAAACTAAACTGAAGGCAGACTAACAAGATTGTTTTACGACACAAACTCTAGCCTGGATTCATTCATGGCAGGTTCAAAGCCCAGCTCCACCCTGACTGACACACAGCTTTGACACAGGGCTAAACTTTCTCATCTGTGAAATGGGAATCATATGAGTGCCTGCTTTAAAGGCAGTTGTGAGGATTAACTGAATTAGTTCACCTATGGATTCTGGCTCTACGAGAATTTGTTGTGCAATATCTCTAATCACAGTTTCTCCATCTATTCTCAGAATAGAGACAGATCTCTGTATGTAAACTACACTTTCCAAAGTAGTAGAAAGGGGCACACGGGTACGTATAAATTCTTCGGAAACACCGTAGCTATAAAAAGAGTCTGATATGAGTAAAAGGACTTTTCTTGTTTGTCCTGGATATGACATTAGGTTTTTTAAAAACCCTCACTTCAGTTGAGGAGTCTGGCAACCACGGATTACTCAACAACGGTTACTATGGTTGCGAGGAGGAAGCAGAAGGAATCTCCCAGCAGTGTTTACTAAAGAAAAGGGAGTCAGTAGCTCCAGTAGTTAACCAATGACTGTGCTTTGTCCTTGAGACTGTAAGACAGGAATGACTGCAGAACGTGCAGAAAAACACAGCCCTGCCCTTTCCAAGGAAATCACAAGACAGCATCTCTGCTCCCTGAGAGGAGCCATCCCCAACTCCATCAATATATCCCCACACAGAGAAATATGCCCAAAGGTCCCGTCTTCAACATTGTAGCTGATTCTCTGCCATAAGTTTCACTATGTTCTACCATCGTGTTTACGTTCTTAGCATCTGAGGGACACTTTTACTCACGAAGTGAACGTGGATGATTCATACTGGCCCAGATTTCTGGATTAATTTCAAGAATTTTGGGAATAGGTTGTGGGGGGCGGGGGGAGGATTCATGAAGTCACTGATGCTCCCTGACCTATTTAAGGCTGTTTTCAATGATAGATGGTCATGATCTGTGAAATGGGACTATTGGTAGTTATTAAGGCAGAACGAGCTTTAGTTGGGCTGTTTTGGCTTTGAATTCTGTCTCTAGCCCTTAGAGATTGTGTGACACCTATTAGTTATTTAGGATCTGTGAGCTTCAAATTTCTCATCGGCAAACTGAATACAACACCTATATTGAATATCACACTTGCAGGATCTCGCGAGAATTCGAGGTGGTATATGGAAAGCAATGAGTGTGGTACGTGGAATACAGTTGCCTTCTGTGGCAGGCTGAATAATGACCGTTCAAAATGTCCATATCCTCATGTCTGGAACCTGTGAGTGTTACCTTGTATGGCAAAAGGGACCTGCAGGTGTAATCACCTCAAGAATCTTAAAATGAGGAGATCATCCAGGTGGGCCTGGTGTAATTACAGGGACACTTATATGAGAGAGCAAGTAGTAGAGGCAATGCAACCACAGAAGCAAGGATTGAAGTGATGTGTCCTCTAGATGCTGAAAGAGGCAAGGAATGGATTCTCCCCTGGAGTCTCCAGAAGGAACCAACCCTGCCAACACCTTGATTTTAGTCCCATGAGACTTATTTCTGGCTTTGACCTCCAGAACTGTAAGTTAATAAATTTGTGTTGTCTTAAGCTACTAAGTTTGTGGCAATTTGTCACAGCAGCAATAGGAAACTAAGACAGATTTCTAGAACTGGTGGTCATTTTCATTATCAAGCACAGTAGTGTTTATTCAAAATGTGGAAAAATGTTTGGGACTTCCCTGGTGGTCCAGTGGCTAAGACTCCGCACTCCCAGTGCAGGGGGCCCAGGTTTGAACCCCGGTCAGGGAACTAGATCCCTCATGCATGCCACAACTAAGAGTCCACATGCCACAACTAAAGAACCCATGTGTTGCAACTAAGACCCAGCACAGCCAAATAAATAAATATTTTTTTAAAAACGTGGAAAAATGTATGAAAATTGTAAAGTGCCAAGTGAAGATTATTATCATCAGTGTTCCTATTTTATTCTGCTTTCATTTAAATCAAGTCTGTTTCTTCTGAACTTTGGGGGTTTTTTTGGTATTTTTTAAAAAATACTTATTTGGTTGGTTGCGTTGGGTCTTAGTTGTGGCAGGCAGTCTCCTGAGTTGTGGCATGCGAACTCTTAGTTGTGGCACGCCTGTGGGATCTAGTTCCCCGACCAAGGATCGAACCCAGGTCCCCTGCATTGTGAGTGCAGAGTCTTAACCACTGCACCACCAGGGAAGTCCCTAAACTTTGTATTTAAATATTTTCCTATTGTTGTATCCATGGATGGCAAAACTACACTTCCATTCTTTTTACCATTTTCCAAGAAGAGGTATGTCTTAAGAGACAGCCAAGTACAGTGTCATGTAACTTGTGCCAACAACTTGATCTGAACACAAAAGGTGAAAGGAGATAATGAGTAGGGAAAAGCCAATAACGGACTCAAGTAGACAGAGGCAGAGACCGCCAGGAGTCTCCCAAATGTCCATACTCCCCGTATTCTATAAAGGTTTTAACCTGGACGCATGACCACCCAAATATGGACTACGTTTCTCAGACAGCCTGGCAGGTAGGTGTGGTCATTGACTAAGTTCTGGCCGATGGAACGGAAACAGAATTGACATACACAACCTCAATGAAATGTCCTTAGTGGGAAGCTCTCTGCCTGGCTCCTTTTTGTACCTCAATTCTATTGGCTGGATTACAGACGTGATGGCCACTTCCAAACACAAGACAGAAGCCAAGTGTTAAGGATGGTGAAGCAACAAAATAGAAAGACTTGTTTCCTTGATAACTGTGGAGTCAACATATGAAAATCAACATCTATCTTGTTTGAGTAGCTGTTTTTATTTATTTGGGAAGGGAAGGAAGCTGTCACCTGCAGTCAAACCAAACCCTACTCCTACAGTGCTTATTCCAAAACTTGTTTTACAGGACTGTTACTATTACAGTTTCCCAGTAAAATAGAACTCCTGGAGAAAGCATGCATCTTTGTCAAAAGCAGGGAGAGAGAAAGCATAAAAGAGATTTAATTGTACCATAAATAAGTCATGATTTTCAGTCGTTAAGACAAGCACAGATTAATTTATCTGTGCTTGTCTTAACGTAATTTAAGTCGATGGTGGTAAGTATGGAGGCCTGATGAATAGCTCGGAAGGTCAAGTGGTGAAGGAGATGAAAATTTAGAGAAAAACTCAAAGGATGAGGAAAAGGTTAGCACTGAAGATAGATCCAGGAGAGCAAGATGTGATTACACATCTACAATCTCTTATCTGAAACCACTGAAGCCAGAAGAATTGTGAACTTTAGATTGTTTCAGCTTTTAGAGATAATACTGGATATTATATATATGTATATATGTATGCATTATATATTTATGTATGCATTCATTTTATGTATATCATATTTTTACATTATTCATATCTACATATTTATAGTATATACTATATATTGATAATATCTCCAGGGAGATATGGGAAGTACTCTGAAATCAAACATTTTCAGCAGCAAAACACATGAATATTCATACTAATATTTTTTAATGACCAAAAATAGCCTCACATTAGTTTAGGTTATGTTTTTCCACCAAAGGTGTTTGCTGGAAATTTATTTTTTTAGAAAACAAATTAACAAAAATTTAAAACTTTAGATAAGGGATTGTGACCCTATATTAAGATTTCCAATAGCAGGAAAAGGGTGTACGTGAAGGAAAGGTAATGACTACAGAAGTAGAGAAAAATTGTCCCTGGCTTGAAGAAAGGCTGAGTCTATAGTTAGAGTTTAATATGTTCCAGGCTGGATTGATCAAAAGAGGGATATCCTAGTTTTAAAAAATTCTGAGTTCCAAGGACAGAAAAGAAATATATTACAAAGTTCTTGACATTTAGAGCAAGTTACATACAAAAGGAAAAATAAGCTGACATCTGACTTCTTTTCTGCAACGCTAGGGGTCGGAAGGAATACTGGGAAATATCACAGAATGCCAAAAAGAAAGAACTGCAACCCAAGAAATGATGCAGCCAAGGTATCATTCCCTGTTACAGTGAAAGAGAGATTTGCAGATATGCAAACACTCAGAGACTATAGCACATAGATATGGAGCTTAGAGATGGAACTGGAAAATGACTGAAAAATCAATGTACCAAGATATCCTCTTGTGAACAGGATGAAGTAACAGGAATCGGATTTGCCCTTCTGCCTGAAACAACTAAAAAACTGCACATATTATTTTTTTTTTTGCGGTACGCGGGCCTCTCACCGCTACGGCCTCTCCCGCCACGGAGCACAGGCTCCGGACGCGCAGGCTCAGCGGCCATGGCTCACAGGCCCAGCCACTCCGCGGCATGTGGGATCTTCCCGGACCGGGGCACGAACCCATGTCCCCCGCATCAGCAGGCGGACTCTCAACCACTGCGCCACCAGGGAAGCCCAACTGCACGAAATTTATACAACGGTTTTCATACATTGACCATCGAGCATCACAGGCTAGTGCTACCTGAGGGAAGGGGAGTCATGTGATAGACCCAGCTCACTGCCCGGAGAGAGTTTCTGAGGCACAGCCCACGGAGCAGAGCCCTGGCTGAACCCAGTGATCACCGTGCGTGGCACAGACAGGGATGGCATCCTGGGAGCAGGCAGTTAGCGTCTGCAGGGCAGAGCACCAGAGATCTGCAGAGGCTCACTCTTGAGACTTCGGCCGAACACTGATCACAGCCTGCCTATGAGGAAACCACACAAGGCTGGAGAAAGGGAATACAGTTAACCTGGTGCAGAGTCACCCCTGTTTGGGTACCTACTGTCTATGGCTGCTTTCACAGTACAAGGGCAGGGCTGAGTAGTCTGGACACCGTGGTACAACCTCCAGTTATCAAATAAATAAGCCACAAGGGTGTAATATACAGCGTAAGGAATATGGTCAATAATACTGTAATACCTTTGCGTGGGGACAGATGGTTACTAGACTTGTCGTGGTGATTATTTCGTACTGTGTGCAAATGTCACGTCACTATGTAGAATGCCGGAAACTAACATCATATGTACGTCAACTGATGTCAATTAAAAAAAAAAAGAGAGAGACTGTGTGGCTCATGAAACCTAAAATATTTACTATCTGGCTCTTCATTGAAAAAGTTTGCTAAACAGGGGATTAGAAAAAAGAATACTTTTGACTTGAAATACTTGGGCTCAAATCCCTTCATCACTGCGTGACCTTGAGTAAGCTACTTAACGTAAGCTTCACTTTTCTGTCTGTAAAAATGGGCAAATAGAGGCACCTTCCTCAGACACTCATACAATAGTTGTGAAGGTTAAATGAAGTAAGAAAATGAGCTTTGAAGGGTGTTCCTAACCACACACGGGTGAATCCTTCCCTCCTCTAGCTGGCGCCCGCCTGAGCCCAACCTGGTGATGGGAAAAGCAAACGTGCCCATCCCCCGGCAGGGAGGGAGCCCTCACTCTCAGGGCTGTGCAATCAATGCAAGGATGCTATGTCCTCGGCATCTCTCTGGCCCCACCTGGTCACACCCCTCCCCCACCCCCAGAGTGACACTCCTGGACCCCGTGATAGAGAACACTGGCTGGCTTGTATGATTATGATATTACACAACTTTGCTCAGTCCCCATCCACACCCCCATGACAACAACAGCTACACCATGGACTCTGTTTCAACCAAAATCCGCTGAAGAGTGCGCCCAGGGTGCAGACACAGCCCCCAACTCCTTCGTGCAAAGACCTTCAGGGGCGGCTTCCTCGGGCCTCTCTGCTCGGGCAGAAGTTCTTTAACCAAATCCACTCCACAGCTTTTCCTGACGGGCCCCCCGGCCATCCGTGCCCCTCTTTCCTAAGCCCTCTGCCTAGGGCAGGAATTCCTCTGGCTTTGCTGCTTCCTCTGCACCCGCGTGTTTCCAGCGTGGCCATTATTATCGGGGTGGGACTGATTGCTTAGCAGGTCTGTTTCTCCCACGAGGCCGAGGGGTTCTGGAGGGCTGACCTAGTCACCTCACCCCACTGCTTAACACCCCTCCAGGACCCTGCCCTGCCCTTGGGACAAAGGCCCGGTTTCCTTAGAATGGCAACTTGGCCTTACTCCTATTTCAGCCTCACCTCCCCAGTCCCTCCTCTGGCTCCATGCTCTTTGCATTTCTGCAAAGAGCCATAGTCCCTGTTGCCTCAGAACTTTCCCCCATGATGTCCCCTCTGCTGCCAACAGCTATTCTAACCCCTCTTCTTCTTCCCCTCATTTGATGAATTCCGACGGTCCCTCAGGCCTCCAGAGCCAGTCCCTGTTCCCAGGGACCATGTCAAAATTAGGCTGGCTTCCTGGATGAGCACACGTCATGTGTGGGCCTGTCCTGGTCACACCACATTGCTTCCAGCCCCAGTGAAATCACAGCTTTCATGAGGGTGGGTGTACGCATCAAGTTGTGTCCCTCCTCAAACTCATATGTGGCAGACCTACCCTCCGTTACCTCAAAATGTGACCTCATTTGGAGACAGAGTCTTTACGGAGCTAACCAAGTTGAAATGAGGTCATTAAGGTAGACTCTAATCCAACATAACTCTGTCTTTATGAAAAGGGGAAATTTGGGAGTTTCCTTCAAAAACTAAAAATAGAGCTACCATATGATCCAGCAATCCCATTCCTGGGCATATATCCAGAGAAAACCATAATTCAAAAAGACACATGCACCCCAGTGTTCATTGCAGCACTATTTACAATAGCCAGGACATGGAAGCAACCTAAATGCCCATCAGCAGAGGAATGGATAAAGAAGACGTGGTACATATATATATATAATGGAATATTACTCAGCCATAAAAAAGAACGGAATAATGCCATCTGCAGCAACATGGATGGATCTAGAGATTGTCATACTGAGTGAAGTAAGTCAGAGAAAGACAAATATCATATGATGTTGCTTATATATGGAATCTAAAAAAAGGGTACAAATGAACTTATCAGCCAAACAGAAACAGAGTTACAGATGTAGAAAACAAACGTAGTTACCAGGGGGTGGGGGGGAGGGATAAATTGGAAGGTTGGGATTGACATATACACACTACTATATATAATATAGGTAACTAATTAGGACCTACTGTAGCACAGGGAACTCTACTCAATACTCTGTAATGGCCTATATGGGAAAAGAATCTAAAAGAGAGTGGATATACATATATGTATAACTGTTTGACTTTGCTGTACTTCTGAAACTAACACAACATTGTAAATCAACTATACTCCAATAAAAATATTTTTTTTTAAGTTAAAAAAAAAAGAAGGGAAATTTGGAGACACAGACACACACAGTCAGGGAGAAGGCCACGTGAAGGCAGAGATTGGGGTGATGCCTCTACAAAACAAGGAGCACCAAAGGTGGCCGGCAAACCAGGACAGGCCAGGGGAAGGGCCTGGAACAGATTCTTCCCCAAAGCCCTCAGAAGGAATCAATGTTGCCAATACCTGTGAGACAATAAACTTCTGTTGTTTAAGCTGCCCAATTTGTGGTCTTCTGTTAGGGCAGCCCTAGCAAACTAATACAGGCCGCGATCATGGCTTTATTTTTGTGTTTTTTGCCATTGTGTTCACAGAGCTTAGCAGAAGAGCTCAATGCGTATTTACTGAAGGAGACATTTGTACTCCCGAGAACAAAGGGGAGATGTGGTTCCTGCCCTTGGAGATCTGATAATGTGATGGAAAACACAGAGAAGGAAAAAGACATTCAAAGTGTAGGTGTAAGGCCAGGTCAGAGACATGGATGGGGTAGGCAGAGCTGGGCAGCCACCCCGGAAATGTCCTGATGCCTGAATGCTGAAGTATGAGTTAGTCAAGCAGAGAAGAGAATTAGAACAAACGGAGAAACAAAACCCAGCAGCAAGTGAGAACATGGACTATTACCTGCGAGTCATCAGGTATAAAGATAAGCTGGAGCCTGATCATGAGGGGGTTTGTATAACCTGCAGAGTCTGGGAACCAAAGGAAGTCAATATACATAGGGGAGTGACACGCCTGGGCAGGCTTGAGTTCTAGAAATTTCTCTCTGGCGAAGTGGGGGTCGATTACAGGGGAGTGTGACTCACCACCAGGATGCTCACTGCTCTTTGTGGACAGTAGAAAGGGTGTGAGGGAATTGTTATCACCCCTCCACCTCGAGGGCAGGCAGCATCCCTAGGGCTGGGCCTGGTTGGGGACGGCCTGTAAGGTGCATGCCCTGCCCCCCAGACCAACTCCTAATTTGTCCTTTTAATGGGCAGCAATAGCGCCTCACTGGATGTGTTGGTCTACTATTTCTAAGTCCAGACAATCCCCACTCTCCTAGAATCTGCCTCTAGTTCTTGGAAGTTGGGGTAAAACCACATGTTTTTCATCATTCCTCAAAACCGCTGGCTCTGAGCACGTTGTTCTGTGACACTGGGGAGGAGCCTGTGGACATCTGTGTGATGTTTCTGTTTCCATTCATATTTCTCCGGTAAAGGAAAGCAAAATCGTGCAAAGCTATAAAGACCACAGGGAGAATCAGAGGATCCTGAAGGAATGAGGCTGCCCCAGACACACCTTCCCCAAAGGAAACAGGAGCAGAGGAGGGGCTCCCAGATCCGAGGCAGCCCCCTGCTGCAGGATACCCACAGGGGCTCTGTTCAAAGTCAAAACACCTATCTTGGTCCTGTCGTCTTGGTCTTATTTTTACCACCTCTCAGAGGACGTGTAGTTGCCCTGAACGCTTTGCTTAAGATCAGAAGGAAAGCAGGCTCAGAGAACTCATTCTGGGGGAACAGGACTCATTCTGGGGGACGGGAGGACAGTACCCAGGCAGACCTCGCTGAAGGCCCGGCCGCCACCGCACCCAACTGTGGGGCTTCTGCGTCCTCAAACACTGTCCCCCAACTGCCTCCAGGGCCCAGCCTGGCCCCAGGCCCCATGGAAGCCAATAGGATGGACATGGTCTGGGCACTGCGGGAGTTATGGTGTCTATTTGCCCCTGAAGACCCAAATGCCAGGGGACCCATCTGCTGACCTTCAGATTATGACATTTTGATGGGGCTGGTGTTGACATTTGCATCAGCACGTGCAGCCAGCCCAGCACCTACCTCCATGGTCCATCCTTCTGTCAGCGCTTCAGAGGCACTGCGGGACACGGAGCCGGAGGGTCACCATCGAGCAGGGCTGCCACCTGTATGGGCAGAACCTACAACATGGAATTTCCCTGCTGGTCTGGACGGGGGTTAATGGGCTTTTCTCTTACTTCCTCTCTTAGGCTTTTGAACAGCGTTATTACTGATGCAAGAGAAACCCAGTGTCCTGCTTCAGTCTAGTAGGGGTTGCATTTCAGCAACAGAAGGTGTTTACCCCACACCCAGAGGGGTGCAGAGTAGGAGCGAAGAGAAGCAGCCCACTGGGCCCTGGGAGTCTTCTCTGCTGTAGAAACTGCTGAAGTCTCACCCCGCCCACCTATCAGGACATTTGAAAGAATTCATTCTAAGTCATGTATTCAAAAGTCATGTATTCTAAGCCCCGAGAGATGTAAAAGGAAGGGAGAAAGAGAATCACGGCTGTATAGGTCAATTTTATTACTGTTGTCAAGGACAAATTTGTAGACAGTGTAAGAGAACAGTGTGTTGAGACAAAAGACTTTCAACTTCTGTGCAATACACTTGCAGTGCAGTTTAAAAAAAAAAAAAAAAAAAAAACTATGGGGCTTCCCTGGTGGCGCAGTGGTTGAGAGTCCGCCTGCCGATGCAGTGGACACGGATTCGTGCCCCGGTCCGGGAAGATCCCACATGCCACAGAGCGGCTGGGCCCGTGAGCCATGGCCGCTGAGCCTGCGCGTCCGGAGCCTGTGCTCCGCAACGGGAGAGGCCACAACAGTGAGAGGCCCGCGTACTAAAAAAAACAAAAACAAAACTATGAATTATTAATCAATATTCCAATTGAGATATCCACATTTGTAAAAAATCAAGGTTTCCATCTTCCCTTGAGCAGTAGGAAGACATAGCAACCTTCACCCATGCATCTGCCTGCCAGCAAGGAGCTCAAGCTGAGGAGCAGCTCTTCTCTCTAAGTGGGGCCTTGTTCTCCAGTTCGCCTGAATCCCACCCAGTCTCTTTTTGTCGTTGATCTCACTTGCCTGGCCCCTGCGGGCACTTGAGTTGGTGGAATCGTGCTCACTCGCTGGACCCCGAAGTCAGATCTGGGGAGAGCTGGGCCAAAGCCCATCCTGGTGACGTTCGTTCCGCTGGTACAGGCTGAGGAGCCATCTGCTTGTCCTTCTGCAGAAGGCTGCTCTTAACTTGCCAGCCTGTACGAACAACCGTTCAGAGAACATAACCTCACAATGAGAAGAACCCGCCGGGTTCAGTCCAGGCTGGACAGCAGGCTTTGGTACGACTCATTCTAAGTCCATATGAAGCCAGGAAGCATTTCTGCCCCCTTTGTGCCACCTTCCCTCAGTGCCAACAAAATAGTGACTGAGACAGAGCCTTAGCCAAGTACAAACGATTACATCTGGCTAACGGTGAGGGCCCAGCCAAGTGGGAACAGTCTGCCCCCAAGGCAAACCGAAGTTTAATCTCTTTCAGGAAACACCTGCTTGAGATATTTAGGTGGTCAGTTTTCCAGAATGTTTTCCATAAAATTATTTAAAAAAAAAAACACACTTAAGATTTGGGCACCTAATTAACATCACATCATCTATTCTGGTGTTTGGACAGACTGCAAGGTGCAGGATGATAACAGCTAAACACTAAAACTTCAAACCCAGATAGCTAAAGGTGGCAGGGCTGAGAGTGGTCCCCAAAGCACTGGAACATCTGGTGAACTTGGAGCGCGCAAGAGACCATGAAAGAAGAAGCAACGATTTAACTTCTCTTTGCATAGATGCACAGTGTATCTCTCTTGCTTGACTTGGAAATATTAAAGGAACCCCCAAAAGATACCAGCTTTGGGAAATCCCATGTCCCCTCCAACTCTGACTGAAAAGGGCAGGTGGTCTCTGTCATAGGTCCTGCTCCCTGAGGTCTACTGACATTCAGAGTGGGCTGTAGAGAGAAGCGCCTCTCCCTTATTTGCCAATATGGCCCGAGGGTGGGCGTATGACCCTTCCTCTAACAGCCTCCTCTACAGGTATGGGGTAGCAACTCTCCATGAACACACAGAGAATGCTGAATATCCTGACTTAGAAAATACAGCATTCTGGTCTTCAGTGTAGGATTCCCAAACTGCCTTCCAGACCCTGGGGTCAGACTTAACTCCTAACGCTTAGAATCCTTTAAAGCATTTCTCAGTTCCTTAAATTTCAGACCCAAGAAGTGAGACTCAGAGAAACCTCAGGATTCCTTCTCTTGCCTGACGAAGGCCCACCTTCTGAGTTCTGGTTTCCTGTCCGAGGACCTGCCACTTCTCGATAATTCACAGTGGGAAAGTCCACGCATGTCAAAGAAGACCAAGCGTGCCCAGGTGGACCACAACGTTAATATCGAGCCCACAGCAAGGTCATTACCAGTGAGGGTGCCTGGCTGTTTGACCTAGAGATGCACGTGCCTGATAGCTGACCCTTGCTGTTCCCTTAGAAGAGTCAATTCTGCCCACACTGGGTGGGTATCCGAGCTTTCACATCAGTGGAGGGCAGCATCGGCTACTGGCTTCTTACCTCGGAAGAACTTTCATCAGCTAATTCAGCTAAGCATTCAAAGCCCTGTGTCCTCTTCCTCCTCAAGCCATACTCCCCAGTGTAAGATAAACAGGACTCATCAGAGAAGAAGGAAAGAGGCAGGGCTTATGGGTGAAGATGTGAGTTTCAGCTCCTTCTCTGCAACTGAAATTCCTTCCAGCTCACTTCCCTTGCCTGTCTGCTCTACTTAGCCCACGTGAGGATCAAACGACACAATGGCGGTGAAAAACCCTATTATAAATTACCATGTAAAGTCAGTTATTAACTAGCACAGAGGATGCACGGGAGTTTCTGTGAGCTGACTTAACAGTGATTTCTTCCATGTGAATTGGGCATATACATCCTCCAGAGACACTCATTCCGATCGATCCTCTGCAGCATGGCTATCAAGTCCAATCAACGTTTCCAGGATTAAAAGGTTGATTTCTTCGGATGCCAAGAGAATCAGCCCAGTTGACAAATCAGCACTATCTGGTGGGAGGCCTTTTAGAGAATCATGAATAAATATGGCAAAAATGAATCAATTACATCTGTTTTTTTCTCTTGTTACTCTGTCTTTTGTCAATATAATTCACAGCACCCTCGGCTACTGAATGTCGGAAGGTAGAGGAAAAGTTTTTCCTACCCCACAGTGTTATTAAAAATATAAGATCCTGGGCTTCCCTGGTGGCGCAGTGGTTGAGAGTCCGCCTGCCGATGCAGGGGACGCGGGTTCGTGCCCCGGTCCGGGAAGATCCCACATGCCGCGGAGCGGCTGGGCCCGTGAGCCATGTCCACTGGGCCTGCGCGTCTGGAGCCTGTGCTCCGCAACGGGAGAGGCCACAACAGTGAGAGGCCCGCGTACGGCAAAATAAATAAATAAATAAATAAATAAATAAATAAGATCCTGCAATTAAGGCTGTGCCCACTCTGAACCAATATTCCCAATCACCAACCTCAAGCCTATTTTTCTCCTCCTGAATTGCTTGTATATTGACCTAGAGAAGATAAAGCCAAAGACATTTAGGAAGGTAACACTAAAGATACCCAGAGCCAGTGGGTAGAATAGCTGGAAGAGTCCATTTAAGAGTGAAGTGATCCATAAGTACAGGTGAATTCTCACTGGTTTTTAAATTTTGGCTAGATGTTGAAATTAGATGAATACAAAGCATAGGGCTTAAAGTCTAAGGAACTTTAAAAGTGCTTTCAAATCCCAGCTCTGCTTCTTAGCAGCTATTGCCCTTAGGGAAGTTATATATCCTCTGAGCTTCCATTCGCTCACCTATAAAATTCAGTCAGTAGCACACAGTAGGAACACAGCAAATGCTGGAGTCATGAATATGTGGATAGGTGAGGGGTTGACAGTCATTGAATCAAAACTTGTTTGCTAAACCCAGGTTTAGTGGGTCCAGGGTTGACAGAGAATTGTTTTCATGGGATGACAGGGTAAATGGAGAAAGGAGGCGGATTCTGGAAAAGAGCTGAGAAGCCCCCTGCCTAGTTCCTTAGCCATTCTGGTTAAACGTCCAGGAACCATTCTACTACATCAAACCTAATGATAAATAGCCCAAGCTTTTATGAAAGAATGATCACTGTAGTTTGATGCGTCCAAAAAATCTCATGGCTTTCCTGACTAGGACTGCGCCCAGCTGGGTGAACATAAAGCCTTAGAAGTACAACTCGCCTGCATTCCACTGGCGTAAATTCCGATCAGACAATCATCCCACTCTCCCCTGTTCCCATCCTCTGGCCTTTAAAGAAGAGGTAACCGTCCTCCTAAGGAAACATATTTTTTTTTGCCACTAACAAAGAGCAAAGGCCCTTTCTGAAAACGTTGCTTGCTCTCCAGTCTCACCTCTGTGGAATCATTTAATCCATGACGATTTTGCATTTACGATGCTTTTGTTTTCACAGAGTGGTCACAAAGCTGAGTTCAAGGCCAAGAGTGAAAAAAAGTTAAATCGATGATAGATTTTCAACATGAATGTTTATGGTAGTGATGACACTATCTGCTTTCTCTACTGATTTGGGGTGCACACTTACACATCACACACATACACAACTATGAGGTATTTATAAATGCATTTCAGAGAAATGAATGTTTCACGTTGGCAAGTTAATGTGGACCGTGACTTGGCTACTCGAAACATCAGGCAGTTAATGTCCAAAATAGCGCATCCCACGACCATGCTTCGGCTCCCAACTGATCATTTTGTTAACATTTAGATTAGACAGGAAATATTGTTTTTATAGAGTCTGGAATTTTAGCGAGTCTAAGGACTCCTGATGGTCTTATTTATTTTATTGGTGGGGCTTCCAAAAGGAATTTCACACCATAGGTAGCAAAAAGTAAGCATTTTCTCACTTACCAAAACCAAAGTCGGCTGACACAGAAGTAAAGAGTCACTCAGTGGTGTATTCGTGGTGCAGAGATGGGCGATCGGGCACAGAAAAAAGAAGGACACCACCTCCGGTGGTGGTACTGAAAGATCCTAAAAGCAAAGTAACTGGCTCAGGGCAAAAATAAGCTGGAGTGGGACAGGTTTTCTGAGGCTTTGAAATTAAGAAGAGCACTTGGCTCAAGCCAGGGGGTAGAAATTGTAGCCTCAGGGGGGTTTGTTGGCTACAGGGATGTCAGCCCTGCCTGAAGTATCTTTCAAAAGCTGAAACTTTTGACCCTGTAAACACAAACACACACATTAAAAAAAAATGGTTCCTGGAGCAGCAGGGTGCTCTCGTTAATATTCTAGCTCAATAGCATTTCGTTCATCTTATAAGCCTTTCTAATAAAAGAACTGAGGCAGCTTACTGTAAAGGGTTTAATGGTGGAAAAGCCAATATGTAGAAATATAAAGGGTCCTAGAAATAAAGAACGCTTCTGCTGCTGCAACCAAGGTCCTTAACAAGGGATTCATACTCCATTCCAGGCTTCGAGCTTTTGAGAACTTTCGCAAACTAAGGGACATAAACCTTCATATGTGGGCACCAGGTGGGCCCGTGGGCCTGCAATAGCGGGAGGGGAGGGCTATGGTCTCCTGTCCTCAATTTCATTACCAGGTGGTACATTACCATGAAAGCAAGTCTCAGACTGAATTCTGCCATAAAATAAACATTTGGAAGCCAGCAGTCACGAAAAAGTTGCATAACCAGTTCTGCAAACTCAGTGAGGAATCAGTTCTCCATCCTCCTGGCGCTCTGACAGATTCCTTGTATAACAGATTCACTTAAGGCAGATGTGACAATATTCTAACACCACATTTAGCTACACATCTAGTCACAGTCCGGTGCGACCATGTTCCTACAAGCTGTGGATACAGGTCCCGTTTCAAATCCTAAGCCAGAGACAGACTGCACTGGGAAGGGCATAAACTATCAATTAGGCTTTCTAGATCACAATACCCTTTTTAAGCAAGGGCAGGAATGTCTGATGCAGTACTTTCAACCAACTCACATATTTGAAACACCTTATTTCACCAGTGAAAACTACTGCCAAGATCCATTGTGTTAAATATCCAAGCTGCTGGTGTTTATTGGGAATGAAGATAGGGGAAGTGCTTATAGCTGTCCCTAGAGTAGGACCTTTCTAATAACCCTCCCACAAACCTCCCCTGGAGGGCGTATTCATTCCTGAGGAGGGTCCTTCACTATTAACTACCTGCTCCTGAGGTGTCAGTTAAATAGAGACAGATATCACACTGCCTATGTCAATTGAAGACTTTACAGCACTTTTGTTATGACATTTTATTGTTTCTAGTCGGAACTCAGACAAGAGATCCAGCCTTCAGCTGGGCTCTGGGATGAAGAGAGCACTCTCTCTTTTCTTTCCCCTGGCCTGGAGTCTTGGTCAGAATCTGCCTGTATCCAATAGTGATGCCTCTCTTCTCTTGCCTGTGCCTTGGACCAACCCTATTTACCAGGTGGTGGTAACCAGGTTAGAGCTCAATTCCTTCCCAGGGTCACCAGTGGAATTAGCCTGAGGAAATGATGTTTTGGCCTCAAGTAACCAGTTTGAACTCCAACATTTTCTTCTTTTTTTTTTTTTTTGGCTGCGTCAGGTCTTAGTTGCAGCACGTGGGCTTCTCTCTAGTTGTGGCGTGCAGGTTTTCTCCTCTCTAGCTGTAGAGCGCAGGCTTAGTTGCGGCATGCATGTGGGATCTTAGTTCCCGGACCAGGGATCGAACCTGAGTCCCCTGCATTGTAAGGCGGATTCTTTACCACGGGACCACCAGGGAAGTCCCTAACGTTTTCTTTCTATAACTCTAAATGCTCTGATGTTTCTTCACCACAGGGTCTCTCATCCTCCAATAGGCAAAGCCCGAGGCCTTCAGGGACATTACAGGGCAATGTTCCAAGCGAAGGAAGGCAGAAGCTGCCGGACCTCTTGAGCCTGGGCTCTGGGACTCGCAGGTCTCTTCTGGCACATTCTACAGGCCAGAATAAGTCACAAAGTCATCTCAAGTTCTAGGGAGTGAAGAAAGACTGTGCCGCTGGAATAAGAGGCGTGGCTGGGCCACATTGCAAAAAGTATGCATTCTAGCAAAGAAGGGATATGTAGCCATTAAACAATCAACCAGTGCCGTTAAAAATATTTTATTTTCCTCGTATGTGAAATAAGAACAATACCTAATTTCTAGGGTTATTATGGTAATTAAGTGAAATAATATCTTTGAAAGGCCTAATATATAAAAAACACCTGCTGAAAGGGCATCTATTATTAAGGTCGTTATGGACTAAGGTTATAGACAGGCATCTCTCAAAGGAAAGTCTCCTGTTCTAAAACACTTGTCTTGTTAACTTGTCTCTTTTTCTTGGTAGACCCTGCAAGACAATGACAAGGAACTGAGTTTTGTTGTCAAATTTTGGGGATAAAGTCTTGCTTATCCCTTCCTTATTGTAAGCTCCAAAATGCAAGTGGAGTAGGAGATGAAGCACATTGAAATTTTAATTTGATTTGTCTTCAGTTGTTGTGTTTAGTTTAAATGTGTGCGTATGGGTCAGTGTCCAGTCAGCAAAACAGAAACCACTGTAGGACTTTCAAATGGAAGAGCGTTAACACAGGAAATCAGCTACAAATGTGTTGAAGGGCTGGAGGGAAATAAAAAAGAGAGAAAGAGAAGCTGAGATCACTCAGAGATTAGTAACTGCAGAAAGCTACTACCATCCTAGGGCTGACCAAACAGAGAAAAAATAGTGTTGAGGGAAAAAAAAAAATGGTGTTATCCAGAATCCACGATTGCTTTGCTGCTGAGGTTGCTAGGACATCCACTACTCCACTGCTATTGTTGGAACATCTTTCTGGAACCCAGGAGGCTGAACTCCCACCCACAGGTGTCTATCACTCACCCTGCTGCTGCCAGAGCCAGTGCGCAGGAATCCTGTGCTGTGGAGGCTCCGGGGGCATCTCTGCCTCTCCTGCTGAAATTCCACTACCTGAGCACAAACCCACATCACCCACTGCTGCTGCCGCTGCCAAAGACTTCAGCAGAATTTTTTTAAAATTGGCTCCTCCTTTCCGCTTACCTTCCAGTCTCCCAGCCGTGTCTCCCATTGGTAGAGCCCAGTTGGAAGCCAGCTGGCAGGGGAGTCTGGGAAATGTAGTTTGCAGCCTTCCAGCCCTCCATGGAGAAGGGCGGAGAGAGTGGGAATGGAGCTGAGAGGCTACAGACGAAGAACCAGCCCCAGGCTCGACTTATACGCAGATATTTCACACAGATGTGTGTGTATCTCCAAATGTTTTCTACTCAGGTCGATCGGAAGCAAAGAGAACATACGTTGAATGTTTCAAAACCTCTAATAGAACATTATCTCACCACATTTAACCATCTGATGATCAAACCGCTTTTCCTCCTGGCCGTTTATTCCTTTCTTCCTTAGGGTGAGCAGGGACTACATACATGCTGGTGAAAAGTTGCATGTCACACTCCACTTTGCAAAACACCAGTGGAATCATTCCAGCCTCTTTAGAAACAGGGGAACTGGGGGACCTCACTTCAGGTCGGCAACACAACCAGTTTCCGTGCCCTATCTAGTCCACTCACACATCAATATGGGCGAATCCTGATGACTGGCTCCCCCTAAGGGGGCCGAGGACGAGTAACCTTCACTGAACCTCTGTCCTGTGCTAGGCACCACGCTGTGCGCTTGCACATGTTACCACCTTAGTCTTCCCAAGTACCCCGAATGCTAGGTATTGGCGCTCCCATTTTTCAGACGGGAACATAAAGTCTAACATTATAAATGCGTACAGATAGAGGATTTGAACCCAGGTCCAGCTTACTCCAGAATCATATTATTTCCATGACACCAGCAGCCTCCCAATCTACTTTGGGAGTTAAGATGTAAGCATTGAAAGAGCAGGAGAAGGGCTGGGCAGAAAAGGGCAAGAGCCAGATGACGGGTTCAGACAGAAGTGAGTAGAAACAGTGGAGGGACTGGGACGGCCACCACTTGTCACAGTTGTCTTTCTCCTTGTGTCCCCTTTTCCCTGCCAGTGTCTCTCAGAGGTTGAGAGAGGCCTGGCCTACTTTTATATTTTTCCAGAACCCAGTATAAGTTTGAATTTGGGGTCCCAGCCAAATGTTTCTGTTCATCTCCACCATGGTGGGCCCCCGTGCTGCCCCTCCCTCTGTCTGCACCCCAATCTGCTGGGCTCCACAGGGCAAGCTTCTTACATTACACACAAGGCCTCCTCTTTCAAAAGGTTGTAAATACAGCTGGGCAGGGCCCAAGCCTGCTCTTTAATTGCTATCCCTAAGGACCCATTACATCACTCTGTACCCAGGGGAGGTCTATAAATATCTTCTGACCAACTGAAAAAACACACTAAGCTTTTTTTAAAAAAAAAAATTCCCCAGCATTTTAGGAAAAGAGTGGCCACTAAACTTAATTTCACAGGCTCGCTTTGGGATTTGCAACGTTTTGAGCTACTACAAAGCATGAAGAAGTCCGTGGCGTTGAACAAAATGAAAGAAGTAAACCATAAATGTATACTACTTTCTAAAATCTCTCCCTTTTAAAATCTGATGATACAAGACAGTATTTCCTGCCTGGGCAGCCTTGTAATCGGGTCCTCACCTCACACACCCTGCTCTCCTCTGGAGGAGAACAAGAAGCAAGGAGAAAAATAAAAGGAAATCGTGTGCTACTGGGGAATTGCTGGCTAAAAATTCCTTCTATCTCAACACTTTGTCCTCCTAACCTAGTTCTGTGGAATATCTCCATGGTCCAAAGCTTTATACATTTAAGCCAAACAGAACTCAGAGAGGAGAGAGAAAATGAGATGTTCTGAGGTCATAAAATATTTTAGCTTAATTTTCCATTCTAGGTGAATATCATCTATAGAAAAATGGTTTTAAACACCATTTTATGAAAACCCATTACTGGGAAGCAACTAACAAGGGGTTTCCTCTTGGTGAATAATTTGGTGTTGCTTTTGGAATTTCACGTCCATCATATTTTCAGCAGGCGGTCAGAAAAGCAATAATGGTAATTCTTCAATTTTACAACAACTACAAGACAGATCATCCCAAGGGTCTGAAAAACGTATATCCCCAGTGGTGATTTCTTAGGACGTTTTAAAGACAGATTGCTTTATAATGCTCAGTGAATTCCATAGGCATTTTCAAAATGTCACTTTCCTGCCTTCAATTTTAGTTCCTCTTTCAGCTGTGGAACAGCAAAGGCTGCTGCAGCAATTACCTTCTCCCACCCTTCTGGGGTCTCCAAATAGAAATGGATGGAAGGACATGCATGATATTCTGTCTCTGGGCCCATGAGCCTGTGATTAGGGGGCTACATTACTTCTCAGCAGTGTCAGGTTTCTATTGACTCAAGAATCCACCCAGAAAATTGGGGAAACATCTTTTGCAGAGTGATAACAACTCTCCCTCCTCCAGCTCATGCATTGGCCACCCGATACAGGAAGGAAGTCACAACTCAAAAATAAAATTCACACATAAGCATTCAGCCGACATTTCAATCTTAATCTGAGGTCTCATGGTGTCCCACCCTGAGCTTTACCCAATGTCATGAACAGTCACGTGGGTATTCAGACACCTCAGACTGTCTCCTCTGGGCCGGGGTCTTCCTGAGAGAGGTACCCCAGCAGAGTCAGTTTTTTCCCCTCTGCTGAGAAAACCCGGCCCGTGGCTGGATTTGAGTCCCACGCCCACACCCCCTGTGCTGCTGCCGTGTCCGTCTGCCTTGTGATGAATTCCCCAGGCTTTAAGACAGCATCCTTGGATCTCTTCGAGTTTTGCTTAAGGAGGATTTTGGAACTTGCCTCCTGGACACAAATGATGGATGAAAGAGCTTGTCACTGAGAAACTTTCATCAAAGTCTCTGCTTTTATTCCTCCCCTGGAGCCTGCCCCACCTGAAAGAGGTCCCCAGGCATGATCTGGTCACACTCAGAGCCCAAAGCAGCCAGGAGGAGCTTTCAGTGTTTCCACCCAGAGAGAACGTGGGGTTTAATACCTTGAAGTGAATGCACTTCTCCAAACAGCCTTTCAGTAAAAGATCGGTGCCAACTTCTGATATGCATATTTCTTTTATTTTCTTTTGTTTTTTTTTAGATCACTTCCTGGTAACAGCCAGGACTCTTATAGGTGACTGACTTCTTTCATAATCTCCCAGCACCTGCCCAACACCTCTTCCCTCACCGCAAGGCTCTGTTACCCAGAGATCAGTGTGAGGCCAGTGGCAGAGCCACCTGGCCCCCAGGACGTGGGACATCATGATTTGAATCCAGCGATCAAGGTCTATTAAGAGACCTCTATTTGTAGTCTGGTGCTGCATGAGATAAATTGTTTTTCTGAATGTTAACTCCAAATCATCACTCCATACCAATGAAATTAAATCAGACACCTAGCCCTAGATATGCCTTCAAAAATTATTAGTCTCTGACTACTTGCAGACTCAGTCCTTTCCCAACCCTTTTCCCCAGCCACCAGCTAGTGTGAATCGTGTATTTATTTGCTGACTATAGTTCTTTCTGCCCTGGTTTCACACAGTCCTCGCTGCCCCCATCCATGTCGGAGGTTTGCAGAAACAACCTTATCTTGTGGCAGCAATTTTCGAAAACATATAAGTCCTTTTCTTTCCTCTCCACCTCCCATCCCCACCATCCTGTACTACATTGTACTAGTGCCAACTTCCCAAGCTTTTCTCCAGGTCATTGCACTGGAATATGGTCCATGGAAAAATACCACCTGATATCTTTGCTAATGCAGTGGGATGATGGGAATTCAGGGGATTATGGAGATCATTTCTCTGCGGTGTTAACGGAAGGTCAAGGTCCACAGTACTTCGTGTCCCTGCTTTAGAACACAAAGGCCAACAGGACTCTCACCTTCTCACTGTACCAGCTTCAAATCAGAGAACTTGGGAGCCAATGGGTGTGGCAGCACGGTGATTTGCTGAACCAACTGGTGAACAAATATTGACACTTGCAGGTGCAGCTTCCTGGACAGGGGCTGCACAGTGAAAGTTACCTCCCTAACTCTTTCCTCCTCTTACCTTTAATAAGTCCCAGTTTAAACCAAGTTTAATGGATCCTCTTTTTAAAGCCTTCCAGCGCAGGGTTCATAATTGCCCCGGATAGAGCTCCTTATTGTGTAATTTAAGTCCACTTCACTTAGGTATCCAATCTGTGCCTTATCGGCATTTACTAATCCATTGTGTGTAACTCATTTTTCATTATTATTTTTTTCACTGGAGTATAGTTGATTTACAATAGAGACGGGGAGGGAGAAGCAGGGGGAGGGGAGGGAGGAGGGAAGGGGAGGGAGGAGGGAAGGGGAGGGAGGAGGGAAGGGGAGGGAGGAGGGAAGGGGAGGGAGGAGGGAAGGGGAGGGAGAAGAATAGACGCACGGGCCTTGGAGGAGGAGGAATTGGTTCGGGTTAAGAGTGGCTCCGCGGGCTTTCCTGGTGGCGCAGTGGTTGAGAGTCCGCCTGCTGATGCAGGGAACATGGGTTCGTGCCCCGGTCTGGGAAGATCCCACATGCCGCGGAGCGCCTGGGCCTGTGAGCCATAGCCGCTGAGTCTGCGCGTCCGGAGCCTGTGTGCCACAACAGTGAGAGGCCACAACAGTGAAAGGCCCGCGTACCGAAAAAAAAAAAGAGTGGCTCCGCGGCCGAGAAGTTCATAGTACACATCATCAATACACAGGCGGGGCTGACATCCATGAGGCAGCATGAGCTCTTGAAGGCCCACCTATCCTATAGTTGCTTTGTTGGTGAGGCCTTTTCTCTAAGCGTTCTGTGATAGGCAGAGGCATTACAATCATTTGAAGGACCTTGGCTGGAAATGTTGGGGAAGTATGCACGTCTAGAAATTTCTCTTCTATATTTTTATTTCCTCCAAGAGTGCCAATGCCACAAAATCACAGGACGTTGGTTTGAAGGGGAAATTATAGCGGTGAGGCAGCTTGAAGGATATGTGAGGAAACCGTAGCATAAGGAATGAGCATAAGGCTGGCACTGCCTCTTTGAGAGAAACTTCTAAATGCCCACCGTCCAATACCATGAGAAGCAGCCACGTGCATGGGAGGACTCCTACCTCTGGCCACTGAGCCAGCCAGTGGTACCCGAGCCAAGCAGCCCACCAGGGACACACCAAGGTTGATGGTGCTGCCATGGTTCTTCCCTCCGCCTGGAAGGTAGTGTGTACCCTCCACAGTCTTAGTCATCCCCAAGGCTCAGCTCCAGACCACCGCCAGCAGGAGGCCTTTCCCACCCGCTGCCACTGTTTGAACTCACAGCACTCACTGCTTCTACTAATTACAGTCTGCTCTGCCCCAGTCTTTCCAAGCCAATCAACATTTTGCAGATATGAGCAGCAAGGGTTTTCAGAATTCAAGAGAAAGTTTTAGCGCTCCACGAAAACTTAGAAAAAAAATCTGAATCTCTTGCAGAAGCGTCTTCCATTAATGCAAATAGGAGCTGGTTTCATCACTTCAAGAAACGGGACTTCCCGGCACATCTGGGGAAGTTGTAAGTGTAGGTGAAGGATTTGCAAAGACATTTCTCCCTGTGTTTAAAAAGGAGTAATTGATCAAGAAGACTATCTCAGGACAATATTTTTAATTTTAATGAAGGAAGCAAGTCACTCTCAGAAACCAATGTCCTTCTGAACATTCCATTCTCAAGGAGAAGGCAACAAGCCCAGGGAATAAACCTGCAAAGGATGGACCCACTGAGGTAGGTGCAATGCCAGCTGAGATGAACTGTACTAATATTTTTATTAGCACTGCTATTACTTTGATCAGTGCTCTGGTTGTAAGTTCTATACGTTTAAATGATCTGCCCCAACCCCACTTTTCCCATAAGCCCAATTATTTTTCATGCTTGAATGTTTAGGAGTCAGGTTTTTTGGGGGGCGGGGAAGGATGATGCATATATGACATTCAGTAGAAACCCCAGTATGTGGCAATTTCTGGTTTATTGACCTATGACACTATTTTCTGGATTTTTGTCTCATTTAACTTTGCTGTTATTAGTTTCCTTTTAGCTGGTGTAATAAATTACCACGAGCATAATGGCTTAACGCGACACCAATTTGATCTCTTACCGTCTGCAGATCAGAATTACAAAATGGGTCTTAATGGACTAAAATCAAGGTGGTCATAGGCAGGGTTGTGCTCCTTTCTGTCTTTTCCAGCTTCTAGAGTCTGTTTTCATGTCTTGGCTCATAGCCAACAATGGCCACTCAAGTCATTCCCATATTGTATCACAGACTTGCCTCTGTCTTTCACTTACAAGGACGCATGTGATTACATTGGGCTGAGCTAGATAATCCAGAATAATCTCCCCGTCTCGGAGCTTTGACTTAATCACATCTGCAAAGTTCTTTCTGTCACGTAACGTAACATATTCACAGTTTTCAAGCATTAGGACGTGGGGGTTTTAGGGGCCCATTATTCTGCCACTACCCTGTCATTTACCTTTCCATGTGTTCATGCTTGGGCACCCCCAATAGATTGGGAACTCATTGAAGGGAGGGATTGATTCTTTGTCTTTCTTTTCCCCACAGCAATTGCCCGATTCAAATTCTCAGAGAGTATTTTTACCACTTTTTAAAAATTGAAGTATAGTTGAGTTACAATGTTGTGTTAGTTTCAGGTGTACTGCAAAGTGATTCGGTTATACATACGTTCTTTTTCCTAATAGGTTATTATAAGATATTGAATACAGTTTCCTGTGGTATACAGTAGGACCTTGTTTATCTATTTTATATATAGTTGTTCGTATATGCTAATCCCAAACTCCTAACTGATCCTCAGAGGGTATTTTTAAATTAACTTTCCTTCCTGATTCTACTTTGAATAACATCCAGGTATGGGCTGTGCTGAGCCAACCACGGTACCTTACCTTCTTGCCAGGCATTGGGGATACAGTGATGATTAAATATGGACCCAACTGCCAATAGATTTGCCTTACAAAATGTTCAGGATGACTGGCCAGCATCCAGGGGGCAGGCTCTTTCAGGCATGAATAACACATACAACTAAAGATAAAAATAAGTGTGAGACCGAATCAGGTGCAGTTTGACAGATCAAGGAGAGAGCTGGAAGGAATGGAGGAGACAGCCGGGGACAAGCGAGTCTGAGTGGGTCCATTTTCTCTACATTTTGAATAAGGTCTCAGAAAATCAAAGTGGTCATGAGGGGCCAAGATGGTGTGCAAAGAAGTAACAGTATAAAAATGAGAGCCCAGAAAGCAGCAAAATACGTTTATGCCTAAATGTATCAGAAGAACAAGGAGTGCTCACCTTATTTCAAGCGACACGATAAAATATTTTAAATGTATATAGACTAACGGCGGGGAGGGAGAAGGCAGGAGGGACAGATATAAACAGCCTTCCTGGGCTTTTGCTTTGTCAGTCAAATGCTCACACAAATTCGGGCTCCATGTACATTTAAACCTTCTCTCCCTCCACCCCGGCGCACACCCTCCAACTCTGTAGGTACAATGATGTAGTCACATTACCCCATACTTCCCTACCTCCCTGTATTTAAAAGTGCAGTCTCCTCCTTCCTAGTGTTCCCTCTTGCCTCCCCCATCTTGCCAGGTTTAGCTCAAATGCAACCAGATTCATCTCAATGAGGAAAGACTTTGCCCCTCCTGGACCCCCAGAGCGCTTTGTTTGCAAAGCACAAGCACCGACCATGTGTGGTTTCAAATTCTGCAACACAAATCCCCTTGCAACCTCTAAAGCAGAATCTGGTGCGGCTGATCGTATTTTCCAGAGATGGAAAGATTACAAGAGTATCCAGGCTCTTCTAGAACCTTACCACTAACCATCCAGATGTAGGGTCGAATTCCCATTCCTTTGAATCTGGGAAGACTGTGACTCGACTGTAACCAGTAGAAGCCAGTGGAAATAATGCTCTATGACCTCCAGGTCATAAGAGGCCTGGAGCTTCTGTCTTGCTTGCTGAGGCCCTTGCACTTGGAGCCCTGAGCTTCCACACCAGAAGTGCAGCTACCCTGGGGCCTCCATGCTGTGAGGAAGCCTTCACGTGGAGAGGCCCTGGATAGGTTCTCCAGTCCACGGTGCTCATCTTCAAATGCTCCCAGGCCAGGCACCAGACGTGCAAATGAAGGAGTCTTCAGATGATTTTATCCCCCAAAGGCTGTGACACCCCAGCTGTCTAAGCCCCAGATATCATGGAACAGAGGCAAGCCATCCCTGCTGTCTAAATTCCAAACCCATGGAATCCATGAGCTGGTAGTTTGAAGCTGCTGAATTTTAGGCATAATTTCTTATGCAGCAACAGTAACTGGGGCACCAGGTATGACCAGTATACATATTTTCACTAAATTTACTGTCCAGGAATGTTCCTGAATCAGAGTTATCATTATAGCCATATGTTATCAGAAAGAAGAAATATTTGGGGGGGAGTAAATCACTTTTCTAGAAGAGAAAAGTGAGCACAATTTGGGTGCCTAGAGACCAATGCAAATAGGCACAACTGCCCGCCCCACCCCCCACCCCCACCCCCCGCCAGGATCCCCCAGGGTGAACTGCCCGGCAGGTATAGGAAAGATCACCACCCAACATAGGCAGGAATGTTCCCTGCAGGAGGAAAGCAGCAAGCGAAGCTTATCAGACAGATTAGGGATTTCCAGGGAGTCATGGGAAAAGTGCTTTTCTGTTGCATCTTAATATTTATGTCTTTTTTTACATATTATATCTTTTTTTTAAATTTTATTTTTGGCTGTGTTGGGTCTTCGTTGCTGCACGCGGGCTTTCTCTAGTTGAGGCAAGCGGGGGCTACTCTTCGCTGCGGTGCGCGAGCTTCTCATTGCGGTGGCTTCTCTTGTTGTGGAGCACGGGCTCCAGGCACATAGGCTTCAGCAGTTGTGGCATGTGGGCTCAGAGTTGTGGCTCGAGGGTTCTAGAGCGCAGGCTCAGTAGTTGTGGTGCACGGGCTTAGTTGCTCCGCGGCATGTGGGAGCTTGAACCCGTGTCCCCTGCATTGGCAGGCAGACTCTTAACCACTGCACCACCAGGGAAGTCCCAGTATTTATGTCTTTTTAATGCCACATTGTGGGTAAGACACACATATACACACACACACACATAAACACACTGTACTGCTGACAGGGGACAGGACTTCCTGGTGATTGGATAAAGCAGTTATTGCTGGGAAGAGAAGGGAAGTGTATTCTTCCAGTGAGTTTTGCTTTCTGCGGCTGAAATGTGAGGAGCTTGGCAAACTTCCCAGTCCAAGAAGCCCCTGTGACAGACTGATAAAGGAAGGAGACTAAGCCCCACCAAAGTTACTGAAGTGAAAGTGAGCTGTCCTAACATGGGATCCTTCCTTATAGGGGGAAGGCTTGAAATTAAAAACAAAACACAGTAGATTTTGTAATATTATCTTGGAGGTTAAGCAGTCGTCTATAGATATTGTTTTGTTTTGTTTTTTACATCTTTATTGGAGTATAATTGCTTTACAATGGTGTGTTAGTTTCTGCTTTATAACAAAGTGAATCAGTTATACATATACATATGTTCCCATATCTCTTCCCTCTTGCGTCTCCCTCCCTCCCACCCTCCCTATCCCACCCCTCTATATAGATATTGTTAAGACATTTAAGAACTCAAGTGATTATTATTTGGACTATTAGTTTAAGATATAGGAACAATTTTGCGCAAACCAGGATGGGCATATAAAGTTCTTGTATTTTCTTCTCCAATTAAATTAATTCATCAATAAATAATTACTGAGCAGGTAATTCTAAAACTGTTCATTTGGATATAGAAATCCAAGAAAGAACTTTTAAAAATCTGCAGTAAATGGATGTTTCCTTCTATATAAGCTGGTCCTTACTGTGTATTGGAAATCTACTCAACATTCAAGGATCCAGACTTATATTTTAAACATCAGCCTTCCTTCTTGTTGTTCAGAAAGGTGTACACATGCACTGAATATTGGTTTAAGGTACATTGGTCTAAGGGTAATCACCTACCAGACACCCTCAAGTACCTGGTCACCGCATAGCCGAATCTCCAGCAAACCTGTGCTGACATTCTAGGGAAAGTCAATCATAAAGCATCTTGTATTAGTGAAGATCGTGCTCGTTGCTGTCACACATAAACCCCCAAACCTCAGTGGCAAAATACTATTATTTATTTATATGAAATATAAAATTGTATTTATGAAATTTATTTCTCACTCATGTAGTGTCCAATTGACACTGGCAAAGAAAGGCAAAGCTCTACTCTGCACAGTCCTGTGGAGACCCAGCTGAAAGAGGCAGGGCCATCCTCCAAGCATGACTTGAAATGCTGCCCATAGCATGGATGCATGGAATGGTTTTAAAACAGGAAGGAAGTGGTACCTCCCTTGTTCCAACACCCAAGATAACTTGTTTTAACAGGCTCCCGTAAGGTCTAAGAACTCATACAGTCATCTTGCCTTCCTCTAGCCCAGCCCACATGGTTCTGTCAAGAGAGACAACAATGATGGTACATTAATCATTTAAAGCACTGTTTCACTAAAATCTCTGTTAAGTATTTGCCATCAAAAGCCCATGAGTGAACCTGTATCCTTAGCCTTTTTGAAACCAAACTTGGGGAAATAGATTGATATCACTTTTTATATGATTATCTTGTTGTAGCCGGACCATCCTCTTGCAGGTGGAGGTGCGGTTCTCCTGAAGGTTGTAACATTCCAGCTGCCAACCATTCTGGCAAGAGATCATTTCTGGGGCAGGAAATAAGGATCCTGGGTTGAGATGAAGGGCTACAACTTCCTCCCCTCCTTTTTTTTTCCTGTTAATCTTTTTTGTCTGTTTAATTTTCAGTGCTGCACTCAATGAACCTAAGAGGGTTGAGGAAAAAGCTTTTTCCTCCCCTACATCTCAAATAGATGAACACACTGTGATGTGTACAATGGAATACTACTCTGTAAGAAAGAAGACTGAACTACTGAAACATGCAAAGACATGGCTGAATAGCAAATACATTACATGAAGGAAAGAAGCCAGACTCAGAAAGCTACGTGTTGTATCATATCATTCATATGACATCCTGAAATAGGTAAAACTTCTAGAACAGAAAGCTGATAGGTGGCTGCCAAAGTCTAGGAGTAGGAGAGGGAATGACTACAAAAGGGCAAGGGGGACGTTTTGGAAATGAAGGAAATATATTAATTGTAGTGATGGCTACGTGGCTGTGCACTTGTCAAAACTCACAGAACTGAATACATCTACTGCATATAAGTTATATCACAACCATTTTTTAAAGTGAGGACAAGAGAAAAAATATGGCACAAAATGAATGCCAAACAAGGAATAAATAAATGCCTATTCACATCCCATGGAACTGTTTTTACTTGGAACGTAGTTTGTGTTCGGTTGAAATCATAGATGAAGCATTCAGACAATCACACCAGAATCCATCATTTATTTATTCATCCCACAGAAAATCCCTGGAACAGGGTCTTGGTCACCTAAGAGCTAGTCTCAGCTCTGCAGATTTTTTCTGCCACATGAGCCCATTTTCCTTATCTGTTAAATGAAAGCACCCATCAAGGATGTGACCAAGATCTCTTCCACTCAAGTCTTGGATTCGAAATGTCAAACTTCACTGACTTCCCTTCTTTTGAGACTGCAACTTGCTGATCTTCCCATCTGACTGACTTGCCGTGCTCACAGACCCACTCTTTCTACTCCAAATACGTTGGAAGAACCCAGTCTTTGCTTATATTTATCTGCCCTTGACTCTCTATGGTGATTCCAGTTTTTCAGCGTCTTCTCTTAGAACACCCAGTAATCTCATTTGTTTGAAATCATCCCTAGCCCTTCATCCCTTAATGGTTCACTTGAGCAGCCTAAAAAACATCATATTTCCCCAATTCTAAGATGCCACTGATTTTAAGATGCTCTATCAATGAATAGAAGCTTTTCAGTGGGAGAAAGAAATAAGAGAAGTTAGAAAGAAAGGAGGAGGGGGAAAAGAGAGAGAGAGTGGCTGAACTTACTATGCATAGTCTTAAATAATTTCAGTATTCATTTACCCATGCAATTATATGCTGCCTTTGCTTTCCTATACACCAGCAATGAACCATGGAATTTGGAATTAAAAACACAATATTGTTTACATTAGCATCCCCCAAAATGAACGACTTAGATGTAAGTCTAACCAAGTATGTAAAAATTTATACAAGAAAACTACAAAACTCCAATGAAAGATGTCAGAGAAGAACTAAATAAATGGAGAGATTATTCCATGTATAATACATGGATAGGAAGACTCAGTATTGTCAAGATGTCAGTTCTTCCTAACTTGATCTGTAGATTCAGTGCAATCCCAATAAAAATTCCAGCATGCTATTTTGTGGATATTGATAAACTTACTCTGAAGTTTATATGGACAGGCAAACGATCCAGAATAGCCAACACAATATTGAAAAAGAAGAAAAAAGTTGGAGGACTGACACTACCTCGTTTCAAGACTAACTACAAAGATATGATAATCAGAACAGTGTGGTATTGGCAAAAAAATAGACAAATGGATCAATGGAACAGAATAGAGAACGCAGAAACACACCCCAATAAATATAACAAACTGATCTTTGACAAAGGAGCAAAGGAAACACAATGGAGAAAAGGTGGTCTTTTCAACAAATGGTACTGGGACAACTGAACATCTGCACGCAAAAAAAAAAAAAAAATTCTAGATACATACCTTCCACCCTTCACAATTATATGCTGATTTTATTACCAGAGTTTAGCTGTAGTTTATTTCATAATCAGAGACTAAATAGTTTTCCAAGTCATTTTGGACACCTACAGTTTTTCACAGCCTTAGGAGATGCTGCCCTGAGTCATGCTAAAGAGCTTGGCACACTTAAGGTTGACAATGTAATTTGAAGGCATCACAGAGAACCCTAGGGGTTTGTTGGCATTTCCTCTTTGTTTAAACATAATTCTGTGTTTCCTTTTTTAAAGTTAAATGTTATGCAGCTTCTATTGAAAGTCACTAGAAACTTTTGAAAGATTTTGAAGCCTAAATAATAGTTTTTTCATGATGCATGAAGTGGTCACACCAATTTTCCCTGGTTTTGAAAATTTTCATAATTTACCCTGTGTGATGGGGCAATTTGTAATGCTTTTGCTTCAATACAGTAAAGCAGTGTAAGCTTTGTGAAGACATTTTCTGTGACCATTAGGGACACAAATTGAATTTAACAGTGTGTGGTGCCAATAATGAAACAGAAGTGGCAACGTGGAGGGAGAGGTACTTCTACACTGGCAAAGCTTGTGGCCATAGGCAGTGCCAACCGTATTGGCACCTCACTCCTCTGCCCAGCAGCAGGCAAACCATTTTGACAGGGCATGCGTTACAGTTCCCGAGTTCATAAATGTTAACATATGGGAAAATAAAGTGAGTGTTCAACTAGAGAAAATAGGGTGGTGTCCAAAAATTACAAGGCCTTGAGAATTCTGCCGAGCTGGAGCTGTGTCCACCAGCTCAAAAGTTGTGTCTACCTCTGCCCTTTCTGTCATCCCAACTCCCCCTCCAGCTTCAACCCTGGAGATCACAGAGTTCAAATCACAGCGTGGAGGGAAAACCAATCTAAAAAAGGAAGAAGACAATGGATATGCTTACTTCAAGCTTCCTGCCTGAACTACCATTAGGCTAATTTCTTCTATATCAGACTTCATTTCCTGAGGGCTCATGAGCAAATGTGTCTTTTCATGGCTGTGCTAAGACATGAAGCCTCCTTTTCCCAGCGCCTCGAGCATCATTTGAATGAGTATGAACACACGGCTATTGTGAAAGACCAACTCCTATCTGATATAGAAATTAAGAATGATTCCTATAAAAGTATTTTGCAGTTTTGCGTGTCCATGTGTGTGGTTATTTTTGCTTTGGGTGTTCTTTGCTTCTTTCTCTTTTAATAAAGTTATAAAGCAGACAAACTTTTCATGGTGGTTACAAGCGCTCACACAGCAAAGCCCCTCCCTTCCTGCTTAGCAATTAAGGGCTTTGCTTTACTGCCTCTGAAAAACTTCTTAGCTTTAAAAGAAAGAATAAATCCCCCAATCTGGAAATAGGTGACAAGAACATACAAGAGGACAGAGCCAAACCAGGCCAAGATGCAGGTGCCTGGAAGGAATTTACACAAAGCTCTGGGAGAAAGGGTCACCTTGTGAGGGCTCGGTGCCCCCCTCACCCAGAGGGTTAAATTACTGAGACCACAAAAGGAATACACATCAATTTTTCAAAATGATCCATGTTCACTGCATTTGAAAAGAAGACAATCTTTATTATTAGGGCATAGTGTTGAATATACATGCATAAGATCTACCTCATTATTTATCAAATGGTTTGAAACACTTATATCTTTTCTCTTTCCACGAGAACTGCCATGCTGAGTGTGGTGTGTTGAAGTCTCCTTTTACTAACGTGTTTTCATCTATTGCTATTCTCATTTCACGTCATTTCTGCTTTATATTGGTGGTTGCTGTATTATTTGGTGCATAGATGTTTATAATTTATCCCCATTGTGAACTGTGATTTTCAGGCTTATATATTAATAGCATCCTTTTTTCTCTCATTTGAAGCTTTTTGGCCTGAATTCACTTTGTCTAATATAAGAATCATCACCCTTCTTTCTTATTGTTTTTATTTTTCTGGTATAACTTTGCCTGTTTCTTTATTTTTGGTCTTTTGAATCACTGTGATTGAGGTGTGCCTCTTAAATATAACGTTGCCTGGTAAGCTAATTTGATAATTGGCTCATTTGTCACTACAACAAGAAAAGAGAAGAAACCAGTAAAGCCTGTTCCATTTATTAATATGACATGTTTAGTCTCAAGGCTGTCATATTATTTTATGTTATAATCACTGCATGTTATGTTTACTGTATTTCCTTCTTTATTTGGCACATTTTCTTTGCTATTTCTTTTTAAAAAATTTTTTAACTTTTTATTTTATATTGGAGTATAGTTGATTAACAATGCTGTTAATTTCAGGTGTACAGCAAAGTGATTCAGTTATACATATACGTGTACCTATTCTTTTTCAAATTATTTTCCCATTTAGGTTGTTACATAATATTGAGCAGAGTTTCCCTGTGCTATACAGAAGGTCCTTGTTGGTTATCCATTTTAAATACAGCAGTGTGTGCTATTTCTTATATCTCTATCTTTTCAGATGACCTGCCTCTGCCCTCTCCAGGGTAGTTCCCACCATTCTACTGGATCTGCTCCCCAGGCTCAGGCCACTGCTCATCCAACCACTAAGAAAGAGCTAGGGAAGTAGGAAATAAACCTCTGCGTAGAAAGGGGTGTGGGTCCTGAGATGACAGCTTACGTACCCTCAGCCATTCTCTCCTCAGGCTACCCACCCCTCAAGGGTGATGGAGTGTCTTTACACCCCAAGGGTGATGGGCTCAAGCAGCAGTCAGAACACTACTGAGAACAGCACCCACCATCTTCAGCATCTTACTGATCACATCCTCAGGCTAGATTGTCTTCCCTGAATCTGGTGTCTGACACACTCTGCTTGCCCTTTTCCCAGGAGGCTTCTCAGCTCCAGTGTTAATCAATTGTGGCAAACATGCCCTGGAAGGGAGTTCTCCTGCCCTCACATCTGGTCTATGTCTAGCCTCTATCAAAGCATCTGCCACACAAGCTCCCCCATCCTGTGCCTGACCTAAAATAACATTCTAGGACAGGATAGGAGTATAACAAAAAAACACAAAAGCCTAATAGTTTGTTTGTCTGATTCATAAGTATGTTGAAATGCACCTAATTTCAAAATTGCTGAGTCAAAATGTCATGCATCCCATGAATCTGGTGGGAATGACCGTGCCAACTGGCCTATGATGAAAATTATATTGCTGACCCAGAACGAAGCAAATTAGGATCACCTCAATAATCAAAAGTTAATTAAATTCCACCTGGTGGTTTTAGAAGGCATTTTAAAAATGTGTTTGAGTCCATGTTGTTAAAAATAAAAGTCACTACCAGCAGATTCTGATCCCCTTCAACTTCTACAGGAAGGAATATTTTCTTAGCTCCTTCTAAGCCCACTCAATAATAAAATTGCTTTTCCCAATAAAGAATGGCCCAGGATCTAGGGGTGAAAAAAAGACTCACTAATTTTTTTTTCGGTATGTGGGCCTCTTACTGTTGTGGCCTCTCCCGTTGCGGAGCACAGGCTCCAGACGTGCAGGCTCAGCGGCCATGGCTCACGGGCCCAGCCGCTCCGCGGCATGTGGGATACTCCCGGACCGGGGCACGAACCCGTGTGCCCTGCATCGGCAGGCGGACTCTCAACCACTGCGCCACCAGGGAAGCCCAAGACCCACTAATTCTAGCTACATAGGAATTGGCGTCGGGCTTCCCTGGTGGTGCAATGGTTAAGAATCCGCCTGCCAATGCAGGGGACACGGGCTCGAGCCTTGGTCCGGGAAGATCCCACATGCCACAGAGTAACCAAGCCCGTGCGCCACAACTACTGAGTCTGCACTCTAGAGCCCACGAGCCACAACTACTGAGCCCATGAGCCACAACTACTGAAGCCTGTGCACCTAGAGCCCGTGCTCTGCAACAAGAGAAGCTGCCGCAATGAGAAGCCCGCGCACCGCAATGAAGAGTAGCTCCCGCTCGCCGAAACCAGAGAAAGCCCACGTGCACAATGAAGACCCAACACAGCCAAAAATAAATAAATAAAATAAATTTATTTAAAAAAAAATTTAAATAAAGAAAGAAATTGGGGTTACATGTCTGAGCTCTGAGATCCTTAGTGATCAATTCTTGAATTAATGTAAGTCTGGGAGCGGCTGGGTAATTTGGAAGCAGTGCTCCATAATATGGATCCTAGCTATTTTATATCCAGGTTACATGCTTGATAAAACCGAGTGCATACAACACAGCCCAGACTCTAATAGCATGATCTTATTTCTTACAGCATTCTTGCAAATAAGATGCTAATACCCTATTTTATATACAAAAACCCTGCTTCTTATAGATATTAAGAGATTTCCCAAAAGTCATCAGCAAGTGAGAACTGAACCCAGGTTCATCTGGTTTCAAAAATCTCATCTCTTTCCAGTCTACCATGTTGCCTTCCCACATACACTAGGGAGTATAGGATGAAGATGCTGTTCTCTGGGTGTTCTTAACTTTGGAGTTTTTACTTCCTTTGTTGTTATTGGCAGAGCGGATTCCTTGAGATGCATGCATGTCTCAAATAGGCACTCAGCAGGCTCCACGCCCATCTTTTGCTCATCTGGCTTCCTCTAAATCGAGAGCCATATTTCCTGGTCTTTCTTGCCCGGGGCTTCTAACTGGGAATTAGGTTTCCCTAGTTATCTGCGCTTGCGTGAGACTAGGAGTCAGGATGGAAGCAGAAGCCACCTTCCCGCGGACTCACCTGTAACCACTGGCCAAAGTCACTGTGTGACACTGGGACTTTCTAAAGCTGCATCCTCGAGGCTCAGTCACTAATTTAGCGGGTGTTGAGAGATAGTTAGGGTGGGGCTGACAGGGACTTCCTGGCTCTCGGACCTCAGCTAAGGCAGCATGTCCTCACGATCAATGCCTCCAGTGCCAGCCTCCCAATTTCCAACCTTCACGGTTGGCAGAGGGGGAGGCAGCCCTGCGGTCGGCCCCTCCAGCCTTTCCAACCATGCAGACACCTGCTTCTCCCTGGTCAATGCCTCTCTGCTGAAAAGAGCCAGAGTGGGTTCTGTTTCCTGCAACTGAACCCTGCGGATACACACCGTTCCCCATCTTTCCCACTAACTGCTGGACTTTGCAACTGTCAACCCTTCAATGGATCCTTTAACCTCTAAAATAAGAGCTTTGAATATCTCCATCACTCCCTGTCTCCCTTACCCAGCTTTATTTTTCTCCAGACTATTTATTGCCTCTGAAAGATTATTTATTGTTTGGATGCCCACCCCTACTAGAATTTAATCTCTATTCAAACAAAGACTTTGTTTTATTCACTTCTGTACAGCCCTCTAACACTTAGAACATTATTAACAAATAGTGGGAATAAATAAATAGTGTTGAATGAATGAGTCTACTTTTCTTAACAGAACACTACTACCAAATTAATATGTTAGTAGTAGAGTCATCAACAGTATACCCTCAATAACGCGTCCTCATGAAGCTTTCACCTGGGTTCAGAAAATCCTCAACGAACACAAAATGATACGTGTTCTTTGGATCTCAGCATTAAATTGAGGGTGACCAACTCCTTCTGGTTTGCCGGACACTCTCCCAGTTTTAGCACTAAAATCCCACATCCTGGGAACCCCAGCAGTCCTGGGCAGACGAAGACAATTAGTTTCCCTAGTTAACTTCATGAGGTGCTAAAGAAAGGCATTTGGAATTATATTATTTTAAATCAATCTCGCAAATAGAAGTTTGCAGACACAAATCTTTTAAACCAGCCTGTGGTTTCCTTCCCATGTCACAGCTGTCTCGCAAATGATCCCTGAAGCCCTCAGGGTGAAATCTGAGCAATGGCCTTGGCCTGCATTCTACACTTTTACTAATACTCCTGTTTGGCTATACGTTGAATATGCTACAGCTCAGCATGTGAAATATAATTAATAGCATATTTCATAATTAAATGAAAAAACATGATACAGGAGCTTCCCAGAGAAAAGCTATAGCACTACATCCTTCAGGGAAGGCAAGAGAAATCTGTTTATAATCTCGTTAATTCTAGGGATGAATAAAGGCTTAGCTATCACGAACCATAAAGAACTCACACTCTCTAGCGCTAACATTATCCTGAAACTTCAGACGGCCCATTCAAGTATAATTTGTGGATTGAAAACAATGTCTTTGATCTGGTGCATTAGAGAGAGTTGGAGAATATGAGCATTTTCAGATCTACGACCCAAGCTTCCGGTAGACCGATCATCTTGGAGGTTCTTTTTCCCTGATGATTCACGGTGTTGAATGTTTAGATTTTAAAATATTCTTCTCAACCAAAACCAAAACTTAGTGATGCAATCACCCTGGAGTTTGTTTTGCACATGCAAAAACAGTTGTGTTACTAAAATCAACTGTTGCACGTGACGGTGGCTTTTCTCTGGCCGTGTGTGTGTGAGGGGTTAACGGAGGCAGAGTTGCACAATCCAGCACAATGCATTCCTCAGAGCCAGCAAGCTCTGTCTGAACGTGTTTACAAAGCAGATACAGAGAAACTGACCAAGCCTCCCAAGGGCAGCTGCTTAGAGAAGCAGAAGCACCCATGCTGCGTTTCTTCTTAAGACATTGCCTAAAGGACTCCGGAAAATGCTCTTTTCTGACTGTGTGAACTCTGCCATGGCCTACCTCTCGATCCTTCCAATCCTTCCACGGTGTGACTCAAGTTCTTGGACAGACTTCACATTTTTGCTCACACCGGCTATTAGGCGGGCCACTTCCTTCCTTCCAGGCACTATTTTCGGTAGCAGAGCCCCTGCACCTGTTGTCAGTGTGGCCACAGAAGGAAACCTCAGAAACCCTCGTCTGTCCGCCCAGCACGGCCAGCACCGCCCCAGCCAAGGCAGCGGATGGTGCCAGGGCCCAGAGGGCCGGCAGGGGCCCAGAGGCCAGGCAGCCTCAGGAGGGAACGTCTCACCCACCATCTTCTTGGGTCCCCTGACCCAAAGTTTTGCACAACCTGGGGCGCTCCTCTCCAGGTCCGTGGCTGGCCACGCTCCAAAGGGGGACAGCCCAGGGGCCTGGCCCTGTTCTTTTGACACTGGTATGTGGATCCCAGGGGAAGGGGAGGAGATCCTGGGGGCGACTGCCTAACTTCCACATGTGGGATGCAAATGTGACTGACACACAACCTTGAGAAGCTTCCAGTCCCACGGACTGGGATCCCCTCAGGGAGGGGTCTACTGCAGCCTGGGAACAAGATGGAGAGCTGGTTCCCAGCCCCCTCGGCTGGTCAGGTTCAGGTCCCACTGGCTCTGACCATCCTGGCCCTGGAGGCGCCAGGGTGTGGCATTTCAAGATGAGATGGCTGAACACCATCAGGTAAAAACCAGTTTCTGCCTCCTTTCTCTTTGTAAACCAAAACGGCTGCTGAGACACAGGGTACCTGACACTGCATGCCAGGACCCATTTTAGCTACCTGCGTGCAAACTTCTTCCTAGTGTGCTTTTTTTGTCTTGCCTCAGTAGAGATTCCGCAAAATAGCGGGCTTCTTATTCTCACCTTTTATCTGGGTCTGTTTGTCCATAGCTAGAATAACAGGGGGGCTTTTAAAACCTAATGAATTCAATGTTCAAAGAATGGCCTCAAGCAAATGGAATGTCTAATGTTCCATTAGGGCAGGAGGCCATTTGGGACTTAACATCGTTTTCATTCACATGCAAAATACTTCCAAAAGCTCAAATTTGAAAACTCAGAACCCTGAAACCCAATCACGTACCTTCCTCATTCCTAAAATTTTGATCTCAGTAGTGGTTACCTGATAGTTTAGTACACTTTAGATTTGGGAGGGGGGGAGAAAAAGGACACTATTTTGGGGTTCTGATGGCCAATGGATTTGTGTGCATTTCTTTTCCATGTGTATTTCTTGTTCTCTATAAATACATTTAAATAGACTAAACACCTCCTTTGGCAGTTACTTCATCAAAACATGGAAAAAATGTTATGGTTGAGTATGGATTTATTTAGAGACTTGCAAACAGCGTTCTGGAAGCCCTTTGTGGTTCAGGATGTGCTGGGTTCTCTCAACCTTCTGAGTGGGCGTAAGTTCCTGTCACTGGATTCACAGTTCACATCTGTACCGGGTCCTTCTTACCAAGGGGTGACCTAGGTGCTGTCTGCAGAGAACAAGACGCTGAACCTGCTAGTTATACACACACACACACACACACACACACACACACACACACAAGCCCATCATAAAAGCATATCAGCTCACACAGACGCCAGACGAAAGCAGCACGTGTCCCCAGCACTTCCTGTAACAGACAATGAGGTCTGAGGCTGCAGTCCCCAAGTCGCCCCATCTCATTTGTTTTTCTTCCTCAGGCCAACCCTAGGCATGGGCTGACTAGCTTCTTTTCCTACACTCCTCGCAAGTAACACTGAGAAACATGACAGCCTTTCTCAGAAATAATTTAAACATGATTCTGTTTTCCGTGGCCTGCTTGGCAATGGACGGTCACCTTCAGTCTCTCAGTGGTGCATTTCCAGATCCCCCATCTTCTCTCACCTGGTAAGATGCTGTACTTCCGGTCATAACTGTGTAGGAGGAAGCACGTGAGGCGGCGTCTGGGCCCTGCAGAGCTGCTGACAGGGGTCAGGAAGTGAGCTGGGGGTTCCCTCTGTATTTGGAAGAGGGAAGGGGGGCAGGAATCAGGAGCTGGCCTTAACCCTTTGATCTCCAGGCCATGTGACGGAGAGCCACCTTCCATTATTGGTTTCTAATTTATTCTAAAACAGGATGACTAAGTAGAAGGATTTAGATACAAGTCGCAAAGAACTGGACCTGTTTATTCAGGATCTGGGAGAAGGGTAGGTCTCCAGTGAAGAGCACAGAAAGCAAGGCTTTCCGTGAAGCGCAGGTAAACCCAGAGTCACCAGGGTGTTCCTCGCGGAAGCAGCCAACCATCAACCCTGGCATTTCAACCACAGCACAGCAACTAGTAAAATGCTTCAGTTAATTTTTGTTCAGGGCTGGATAATTTTATGGCCGCTAATTATATCTGCAGCCACCCACAGAGAGAGGCATTAAAATTAGCCCTTTGTCCTTTCACTGAAGGAACCTTTTCAAATATTAACCTAGCAATCTCCTCCATAAGCCCCCAGAGGTAGTAGGGGGGCAGCTAAGTCTTCGTAGGCTGATTTCTTGGACATCGTGGAAGCATGAGGGGTGAGCGCCGCGGCCTTCTTTCCCAAGGTCAGAGACTGGGTGGTGGGGGGAGTCTGAGGTGTGGAATTCACATTTGTCACTAGGAAAGACATGCCTTAAGTTCTGAGGGCAGGGCCTAGGTCTCAGAAAGAAGACTGACTTGACGAGGAACCCAACAAATGTTTCCTGTTCTCAAAAACATTTTATCTGTGAGCCCGGTATGTGACATAAACACAGAATTTTAGTCCTATGTTTAAGAACAAGAAAAACACAGATGTGGGTGGAATTTGCTGACTGTAGAGTAGTGGAAAGGGGAAAAAACACTCCTCCAGAGTCACACCAGCCTTGGATTATGACTACCTATGTGACCTTGAGCAAAGGCATTTTCCTTTTAGGTCTCCATCTCCTCCCTGTGAAACGGAGATAAATCTCTATCCTGTGCACAACCTGGATGAGTGAACAAGTGGAATCATCATGTAAGACACGCAGCACAACGTCCAGCTCCGGGCGAGCGCCTAACAGAGGAAGCCATCTCACAACAGAAACCTCCAGGGTCGAAAGGGGGAAAGTTCTGGTCCACCAGTCCAATCCCATGACTGTGCTCTAAGGGACACACACACAAAGCCAGGCGTGATGCCCATTAAAAATTTAACTATATATCATATTCATTTATTATCAATCCACAGGATAATTTGATTGCTACATGAGCTCATAAAAGCTTTTTCACCTTTACAAAATTAAAAAAAAAATGTGCCACAAGGATGTAATAACAACTGCCGATAAACAAGAAAAGGAATCTTAAAATTATAAATTTGCTGTAGAAAAGATAAAAAACAATTATATTTTCTTTAGAATTTTACCTTGAATAAAATATTCCCCGGTATAAAAAATAAAAAAGCTTGCTCTGGTTAGAATTAGAGTATTTTTCTCTTCAAATCTGGGAATTTGCATAATCTCTCCATGATAGTTTTCCTTTGTACCGCGTGGCATTCAAGCATAGCAGATTAGAAAGATTTTCTTTTTTTCTTTTCTTTTTTTTTTGTTTTGTTTTTTAAAGCAGTCTTTTAAAATGGGACATCTGTGGAGAAGTTCATTTTCTTCTCCTCCTCAGGGATGTGGAACACAGCCTTTGAGGGCAGGAAAAGGAGGAAAGAAAATGAAGGGGATAGGAGGGCCGGGGAGGGGAGGGAGGGGAGGGGGTGGGATGAAGGGGAGGCAAACGAGGGGAGGGGCTGGGAGGGGAGGGGCTGCAAAGCAAGAGGAGGAGATGGGAAGGGGGAGGCGGGGAGGAGGGAAGAGGGGTGCTGACTGTGCTATGAAACAGAGCAGGGTCACGAGAAGGTCTATCTGTAAGTGCTTTAAGATAAGGTGCAGAAGCAGACTGCAACGTCGCTAGTACTGCCCTATGTACATATTCACAAGAATAAAAAATTCCAGCTAGTTCACATTTTCTCCTCCATTCAGAGGCATCCGTTCCACCATGCTGGCCTTGACCGCAGGCAATGCAGCACCTCACTGCCCGTGTGGGTGTTGGTCCTATGACGTCCTTGAACTTGAGGGAGCAGCCCTGGGAGATCCAGCAGGCTCTAGAGATATGCGTCTACCAAGGGGCTGGAGTCCTGAGTTAAAAAGAAGCTCCAGTACTGGAGTTGGACACAGCAATCAAAGTTCTATTGTCAAGGCTTTTTCCCTTAAGATTCGTCTAAAATAGGTGTCAGAAAGAAAAATATAATACAAACAAACAATAAAACAAAGCCAAGAAATCCCAACAACCACCAGGGGAAGTGGAAGGCTTAACAGCTCTTGACGCGGGCCTGGGTGATGTCGGAGGTCTTCTTGATGACGCTGGCCCGGGTCTCCCGGTCTGGCCGGCTGCTGCTGGGCGCTGGGGTCACGGAGGGGGCGAGGGGGAGGTCTGGGAACGGGGGCCAGGAGCTGTTGTAAGGCACGGGACAGCTCTCCTCTTTGATGGTGACCTGGAGGTCGGGCTTGTTGGAAGTGACGAAGGTCGCCATGCTGGGTAGCAGGTACGTGCTTCGTGTCCCCATGTTGCTGAGGTACTGTTTGCCTTCAATGTTCCTCTTCCGCCAGTGTGGTCGGCCCTTTCAAAGAAAATAATCATGATATACATTTCCTTTGCCTTCTCTTGAATGGCTTTTTAAACAATGTGCCACCCTTCCCATGTGTTGGTGTCTGAGTTTCTTAAGAGGCATGGAATAAACGAGAACCTTAGCGACTCCACACCCCTGAACTGAAATCCATTCCCAGCCATGCATGCCCCAAGCACAGTTTCTCTTCCCTTTTTAATCCATGCCCATTGGCTACCTCCCAGAAATCTAGCCAAGGCTGTTCTATGAAGGCAGGAAAACAAGGCAGCAGCTTGGTTTCTGGTTCCCCTCTACTCCGGCTGCCCGGCCTCATGGTTAGGTAGCTTTGGGCCAGGATGGCTGATGTGTCACGGCGACTAAGTCCTCACAGATGGCCCGATCTGATCTTTGAGTCAAGCTGCATTTTCAGAGTGCCGGAAGCGAGGAACCCAATAAAAGACAGGGAACGCCCCTGGATTGCTTTCAAACGGGTACAGCTTAGCGCTCCAGAGTGCATGCACATAGCTGGCTTCAAGGGTGGCGTCATTCAGAGAAGGAGCTGGAATTCTGACCTTGAAGAAACGGGTTCCGAACGTATGTGCGCATCTCCACCCACTGTCCTTCAGAATTCCTGGACTATACTTTAAAGTGTTTAGTACACTGGGAAATTACTAATTCAGACAATCAGTAGTCAGTCTCTGTCTGTCTGTCTCTCACTCACTAACTCACTCACTCAAACGCAGACACAAAGCAGGCTTCGCAGGAATGCTTCCCCTCACAGTTCCAGCCATTTCCTGCCATTGTCTGAGCCTAGCCAAGAGGAGAGAGATCAGAAGCAAAGCCACTTGGAATCCGGACTGAACACATACCTGGCCCGTGGGCAGGGATCACAGGGCGGGCTGGGGGGGAGGGGACACTCCCGGTATCTGGGGAGCTACTTTTGCTTAGCACTTTCCGACACTGACTTCTCATCATTGCCTTGGGCCACTTGGACCTTCTATTTCTGCTTGTGAATTAGGATGTTTACGGTGGTAAGCATATCAGCGTTTCTTGGCCTTTTCCTGCCGTCATAGCCTCCTTTCTCACAGTAACATCTTACCCCCTTCCCTCCCATTTACTTCCCAAAGCTTCATTTTGTAAGTCAAAAGCACTGTAAATTTTATGTGATGTATATTTTACCACCAACACCAAAAAAAAAAAAAAATCCAAAAGTGAAACTCATGCTCAAAAGAAAAGAAACTTCACCAGCAGCGGGGAAACCAACATGCCAGTTGGGAAGGCTTTGCGCCGGCGCCACCAGGCTTACCTCCGAGCTCTCTTCATCACTGGGCACACTGTCCGTAGTTTCGCTTTCTGTTCACAGAGAGAAAAACACAGGTCCATCATTCCTGCCACTCAAACTGTTTCGAGGCCCAGGCAGTGTTTAAAACAATACATCAGCACGTCTTTCTTCAAAAGAGAAATGCATCACTAAACTCATAACCTCCGTCCCATTGCGTCAGGTCAGACGCGTGTGCCTGGGAGATGCTAGGGAGGAATTTAGAGATGAAGGGTGGCTCGTTTTCCCAGGGCCAGGCTATGCTTATTCATGGCCTCTCTTCCCGGGATGGGGTGCTGGGTCCCCGGGCTGCCCATCCGCGTTCTGCCCGCCCTGCCCCCCGGCCCTCTGCTGGCTCCACGTCAGGCCCTTTCCTCACAGCTGCTCCATCACAAGCCGCTCACTGGTCTGTTCCCATTCATGGCATTTGGTTCATTTAAGTCCCAGCCCAGCCTCCCCAGATGAGCCCCATTCTCCTCAGATCCCTCCTTTCCCTCACGGCCCTTCAGTACTTATATCCTGCGTTAATAAAGTGGCACCTTCCCCCTGGGTTACTGTGGGTGCACAGATTCTAGGGTGGCTCAGCTGCTGAGTGTTTACCCTCTTGTGGGGTTCCCTGCTCTGGAGGGCAGGCGGGGCCTGTGACTTGCTTTGAACCAACAGAACACAGTGGAGGCGATGGGATGCACGTGATGACGTTATGTAACCCTGCAACCTGTCTAATGAGGAGACCATCTCCCTTGCTGGCTTTGAGGAAGCCAGCAGCCATGGCGGGGAGGCTCACATGACAGACAACTAAGGACCGCTTCCAGCCAACAGCTAGCAAGAAACTGAGGCCCTCAGTTTGACAACCTGCCAGGAACTACATTCTGCCTCAAACCCTGTGAGCCTGGGAGCAGATCCTCCCCGATCCCATCCTCAAATGAGACAGTAGCCCTGGACCAGACCTCAGCTGCTGGTCTGTGCAGAGAGTGCCCTGAGCAGAGGACCCAGCCAAGCCATGTCTGCTCCCCCGACCCTCAGAAACTGTGGGATAATAAATGTGTGTTGTTTTAAGGCACTAAGTTTGTGGTTATAGGGTCACGCAGCAATAGATAACTAACTCACTTACCATCCTGATCCATCCTGCCACCTGTGAGACACAAAGCAAGTTACTTAACTTCAGTGAGGCACACTTTCCCCATCTGTAAAATGGGAGTATAAACACCTTCGAAAGAGGATTACGTGATGAGTGAGGGAAAGGCCTAGTACGGCGCCTGGAACACAGCCCACACCCAGTAAATGTTGGTGCGCCTTTGTCCTGAGCCTCATTCAACAGGGGATCTGCACCCCATGCTAGGGTGACAGGGTCACACTCAATAGCTAGCGATTACACATCACCTGTACATAGAATACAAGATTCTTTTAAGTAAAAAATAATTTTGATTTTTTTTAAAGCAAACTAATTTTTTTTTTAAGTAGAAAAATGTTAATTGTTTTAAGTACAGAATTGATGGTGTGCAGTTTTTCAGGGTTCACAGCATTGAGAAAATGAAACACAGTGGGTAGAACTTCCAAAATACACGGACGCTTAGAGAGCCCTGAGTCTGGGTCATTCACTTCGCAGACATGGCCTGAAGGGAAGCTGTATTAGTGAACGTTTTGGGGGCCCGTGGGCCGGTGCTCTGCACGCAGGTCTTGTTCAGTCTCTAAGTCAGGGAGCAGGTCCTGTCACCCCTTGATTGTGCAGAAGGCCTTATGTGTTCTTGTGCCTTCTACCCCTTCCATCCCAAACCTACAGAGGGACTGGCCTCCAGCCTCACGTCTTGCTGGTGGTACAGCTGTGACCAGGTGGCTCCCAGCCCAGATAGAGTCCTTCTGACGACCCGGGGCACCAGGACCAGACCAGGCCCTCCATGAATTAAAGGCTAAGGAACAAACGGACAAACTGGGGCACAGATTCCTTTCTCGAACAAAGAAACTGAAAGTTACTACACGGGGCCCACCCTGGGGTCTCCATGCACGTTTCTCGGCCACTGTTCTCCAGTGACTTCACCTGGGCACAAGCGATTGCCGATAAACCCAACCCCCAGCAACTAGAAGATGGGCCCGTCCACTCCTCAGACTGAGCCGACTTCCCTAAGCATCCCCAGCAGGGGCAGCAGAAGCCCGGCAAAGGCCCAACCCTAGTTGTCAGGGCAAACTGGCAAGGCCGGGCACAAGAGAGGTTTCCACACAAAAGCAAATTATACACAAGAGCAAGGGAAAAGGCCCCTCCACTCAACCTTCAGGCTAGCCCAGGACCCTGAGAAGGCAGCAGTCAGCGCTGCCACTCCCAAGAAAAATGCGGAACAGAGATGTTGAGAAACCAGCCAAAGTCGTCGTGGACTGAGTCAGCACAGAGGAGGGAAAACAAAGCAAGCTTCTGATTCCAGGGCCCCGGGCGCTGAAGCTCTCCTGCTGCTCCAGCCTCTGGTGAAACTTCAAGATCCCCTTTCCATTTTTATGGTTAGCTTTCTTAGAGCTCCGGAGCCAAGGTTTCTCTTCCCTTCCTGTAGGTCTAGGCCCCCTCACGCCTAATCACCCTCCATAAACACCATCATCTTCTGTTCCTCTCCCCTTCACATAAAAACAAGATGCCATCAGGCTTGCTCTGGGCGCTGGAAATAGGCAAAAATGGGCAGGTTAGACCAAGGTTCTGGGATTCCACAGCCCAATTCACAGTTGTGGGAGGGGTGGGAAGGCAGACCCTGGGGAAGACTCCTTGGTAAGGCCTGGCACGAACCATGAACAGAATCAGAATGTTAATCGCCTGTGAGCACCCAGTTTTCAACTTCAGGGAGATAGTCGGAGACAAGACAAGTTCACATGCTCTGAACTTCTGTTTCCAGCTGACACAAACGGTGGCTGAAGAGCACCGTTTCTAAAGGAAGATCAACTGCCTCTGAAGTAGTTTTGAAAACTCTCCATATAAGCAAACTGGGAGTTCTCATTTTCATCGTTTAAAAGAATGGCCTTGAGGGGCTTCCCTGGTGGCGCAGTGGTTGAGAGTCCGCCTGCCGATGCAGGGGACACGGGTTCGTGCCCCAGTCTGGGAGGATCCCACATGCCGCGGAGCAGCTGGGCCCGTGAGCCATGGCCGCTGAGCCTGCGCGTCTGGAGCCTGTGCTCCGCAACAGGAGAGGCCACAACAGTGAGAGGCCCGCGTACCGCAAAAAAAAAAAAAAGAATGGCCTTGAGCGCCTTGAGCCTAGGAGCAGGAAATGCTTCAAGCTCTAGCCTGAGGACCCCAAACCCTTCTCTCTAGAATAACAGTGGTGCTCGCGGCCACCCCTGGGTCACTGGCTCAGGGTGCTCTGTTGGGGACACTCATGCCCATTTTCCTCTGTTTTCTTGGTTTTACTCCATCATTGCCATTTTCAAGATCGGTTCTTATAGAACAAATGAATTCATGGCAGCTCCTGCTTCCAGATCAATGTTACCACCGACACAGCAACATCAGTTGTTTCATTTTTCCTTCTGATTACTTTGGACTTACTTGGTTTCGTATTTGCTTTGAGTAGAATGGAATTTAAAAAAAAATTTTGGAGTTGCTTCCCGAGCACGGTCTGAGTAAGTTGCAAGTGTTTACAGAGTAATAACAGGTACCTAAGCAGTTTGTTTCATCTTTCTGGTCTCCGTTTCCCAGAAAGCGACTGGGGTGAGAGGGAAGGAAGAGGCTTGGATTAGATGACCCCAAAGATGCTTCTTCCAGAGTTGCAGTTTTACAATGATGCTAGTCTCAGGCTCACACTCCACTTAGCCCAGTTTTTTTTATCGTCAGACCATCTCAGGAACATGATGGGGAGGGAGATGTCTTCTGTCACAGCCTTTTTGCACTACGACATCTTGGTACATTTTCTGAAGGCTCTTGTTCCACAAGTTTTATTAATAAGATTGACAAGGATTCCTTTCCCTCAATCATTTCCTTAATTACTTTCCCTAGAAGGCTCAATTAAGAGGTTCAAATCAGAGTCCTCTGACAGCACTTCTATCTTTGCCGCACCCAACAAAATGCAAGCCTGCTACGGTTTCCAGAAGGACCCAAAGTCTTTCCCACTGGTCACTGGTCAGGAGGAAATCTCCCTTCTCTCAGTTATCACCAATCAATCCTTCGTCTTATACTTTCTTCTCCATACTCTTGTCCAGCCTTCCCCAAAATACTACTGTGGCTTTCCTTCACTAAACCACCCACAACCTAATAAAATCCTGGTGCCACACAGCAGGCAAGAGGCCACTTTGCGGTAGACCTTTAAAAATAAAAATGACTCGTCTCTAGAGTTTCCCAAGGTTGGGCTTTGGGACATCCCTCCCCAGGACATAGTTTTATGAATCCAACTAGAATTTCATGTTGTCTTAAAACAATCCAATGCAAGTACGCGCCCTCAAAGGAACTGTCCCTTTTCTTGCTTCACTGTAATATTTAGACCATGGAGAAGACAGACTTGCAGAAATGAATGTGGTTTTTGTAATACTACTGGGGTTATATTTCAATGATCAGTAGGGGGGGAAAATAGCCAACAACCGCTTCCAAATACCGGTTTCTAAGTGAATGAAGTGGTTTGAGGAGGCTGCAATTCAGTTCAGTAGTCCACACAAAGGGACCCTGTCATGAGAAACAGGCAAACAGCCTATTCTCGTGGGGAACGTAAAGTTAGAAAGTGAATACCACCAAAGAGTTGCCTTTCCTAGTAGCAAGCTATGGGATCCCTGACTGAAAGATTTTAGCTACCCATGGTCAGTAACAGATAAGTTTCTTATGTGTCATAGGCTCTAGAAAAGTAGCAGCGATGACTTGTCTTGACTCTATCCAGGAAGCTTCCCTCCACAGGGTTCTAGAAAATTCAGACAGTGAAAACAATCGAAAGAACTAAAGGCCAGGCTGAGACACCAGGCTCCAACCAAACCCGCACTGCCCGCCAGCCTGGCACCAAAATCCTTCTTTTCGAATCTTGCAAATGTCCTGAAAAGGGTAATGAGATTTTCATTTCTCTCTGCATGAATCAGCTGTTCTTGGGACTCTTCTGCTAAAGCAAAATGCCAGTGCTGGCAGAACAGCAAGAAGACGCCTTTCCAGAATCCCCAAGAAGACTTCAGAAAAGTCTAACTCAATAGATAAATAGAAAAGTCTATTTTAAAGCTCCAAGCCCTTAAAAAAAACAAAACAAAACACTTGGGGTGTAATAATGCCTGCAGCAGCATGATATAGAGGAAAGTCACACATTTCCAGCCCTCGTCAGTGAAATGTAAGCACAGTGGCTTAGTGTTTCAAGTTTCAGTTATCTCAACTGTAAAATTAGGGCATAAACATTCTGCTCTGCCTCCTTTGGCTGGTCCTTGAGATTCTGCGAGGTGGACTGTTCTGAATGGCAGAGCCCCACACGGTCCTGCAGGGCAGCAGTGCAGTCAAGGGGCTAAGAGCAGGCCTTTGGCATCAGCCACGTATGGGTCTGACTGTGCTACGGGTTGTCTGTTTCTGGACATGCTGCTTCACCCCACTGACCTCAGATACCTTTTTTTTTCCAAATAAATTTATTTATTTATTCATTTATTTAATTTTTGGCTGCATTGGGTCTTTGCTGCTCTAGTTGCAGTGAGCGGGGGCTACTCTTCGTTGCAGTGCGGGGGCTTCTCATTGCGGTGGCTTCTCTGTTGCAGAGCACAGGCTCTAGGCGCGCAAGCTTCAGTAGTTGTGGCACACGGGCTTCAGTAGTTGTGGCTCGCGGGCTCTAGAGCGCAGGCTCAGTAGTTGTGGCGCACAGGCTTAGTTGCTCCGCGGCATGTGGGATCTTCCTGGACCAGGGCTCAAACCCGTGTCCCCTGCTTGGGCAGGCGGATTCTTAACCACTGCACCACCAGGGAAGCCCGATACCTAACTTTTTTTTTTTTTTTTTTTTTTTTTTTTTTTTGCAGTACGCGGGCCTCTCACTGTTGTGGCCTCTCCCGTTGCGGAGCACAGGCTGCGGACGCGCAGGCTCAGCGGCCAAGGCTCACGGGCCCAGCCGCTCCGCGGCATGTGGGATCCTCCCGGACCGGGGCACGAACCCGTGTCCCCTGCATCGGCAGGCGGACTCTCAACCACTGCGCCACCAGGGAAGCCCCCAATACCTAACTTTTAAAGAGAGAATAATGACAGTACCCAGGCTGACGGGGTTATTCTCATGATAATTAAATAAGCCAATCGATTTCAAGCACTTAGCACAGTACCCTGGGTACAACAAACACGCAACGAACAGTAATTATTACGAGACGGGCAGATATGCAAGAGGGACTGGCATACGCGGGAGTTCAAAATGTTTCATGAATAAATAACTGATGACAAGCTTATCCTGTCTGACAAGATTATAGGCTTCTTGTAGCCAAGGTTCGTTCTCACTTTCCTTTTATGTTCCCAGCACGAAAGAAAGTCAGGACCTTGAGGACATTCTGCGAAGTGAAATATGCCCGTCACAAACGAACTAACGTTGTAGGATTCCGCTTATGCGAGGTACCTAGAGTAGCCAAATTCAGAGAGACAGAAAGTAAAAGGGGGCTGGCCAAGGGGCTGGGGGAGGGGGGGAGTTATTGTATAATGGGCACAGAGCTTCAGTTGTGCGAGATGAGAAAGTTCTGGAGACGGAGGGTGGTGCCAGTTGCATAACGATGTTAGGTCACTTAATGCTGCTGCAATGTGCACCGAAAAATGGCTAAAAGTGGTAAATGTTATGCTGTGGGTATTTCACCACAGTGGAAAAAAATAAGTTAAAATGAAAGAAAGTTGGGGTTCAGGAAATATGAGGTTAATTTAGGGGCGGATAATTCACAAACAACTTGTCCTTTCAATCAACCTAATTCTAACGCGGACTCTGCGCCGCTCACTGGGGTGGCGTCCTGACTGAAGGACACGCTATTTGGCAACACATAAAGGACACTGGGAAGAATTCCTGAACTATTTATTAGAGCGACTCTGGTTACCCATGATAGGGCCTCTGCTTTTTATTTGTAATATCTGCAAGCAATAACCCTGCCTCAGAACTTATATGTCAGAATTGTAACTGAGTCACCAAACGTTAAGTGGAGACCGTGAGAAGGAGTGTATAAGGTGATGTAATGTTGGTGGGAAAAGGAGCCGCCACTATATCCCGTAAGGATGGAAGAACCCACTGAACCCGGTGCTAATTCTGTGACTGTCGGGGCCAATTCCTGCCATTCTGTGGCCATTCCCTGGGGAATCTGCAGTGGGCTCAGTCCCTGGCCCAGCTAGAAGCTGTATGAAATTGAAAAAGAAGAGGAAAATACGTGGAAGTGACAAGTAAACTTGGTGAACGACAGAATGGAACTTGGGGTCTGAAGGTTTAGTTTGAGTCCTGACCCAAACACCTACTGGCCGTGTGGCCTGGAGGAATCCCTTCTATTCCAACGAAGGAACCGGAAGAGGTGATCCCTAAGGTCCTATCCAGCTGGGTCAAACTCAGATTCCATTAAAAACATCCTTCCGAATTTCTGATAACTTGCGCAAATAAAATGGACTCAGATGAACTACTTCCCCAGAGAAATCTTCTTATTCGTTAGTCATGCGTGAACATGTTACGGGTGATCAAGTGAAATGCTGTGACTGGGTCTTCGAATTGAGAACAAAAATATCCTAGAAGATGTTGGTTGAGGACATTAAAGCAAGACTAGTTCCAGACAGAATAATCCTTAGGAAACAGGAGAGGTTCTCTGCTATGTTGGTGAAATCAGTGAGTGACCCTAGACTAAAGGATCACCCTCCCTGGTTCCTTGCTCAGTTCCAGAGTTTCCGACCCCCGCCCCGCCCCCGCCTTACCTGCGTAGGAAGACACGGGGGAGATCTGCAGGGGGTAGAGCTCGCTCATGCTGACCGCCTGTTCATCACTCTCAGTGGTCACTTCCACAACTTGGCAGATGTCTGGTGGATTAGTGACAATCTCTTGATCCTCAATGTTGCTGTCCAGATGTGACTGTCCTACGACTTCAAAGAAAAGACAGCCATCATGCACCAACATCACCTGCCTTCACAATCCTAGCTCACACGCTCGAGAAAGGAAACCTCCCCCCAGAGAGGCCAAGAGTCAGATTCCTGGTCACCAAATGTCATCTGCCATGAAACAAGAACAAGCCTTAGCTTTGGGTTAATGTCCCTGGAGAAGCAACTTGCCAATAACCTGGCTCGCCAGGGCTGTTTCCAGTGTGCCTGCCAATGGGGCTTACGCGTGGCAACATCCCAAACTCAACCCGGCCACAGCCAAGGCTGCAGGACGAAAGCTGCATCCAGACCTAGCCCCAGGGCCAGAGAGATACACAGTGCTTTGAACCTGACCCATTTCTGTTCTCAGCTCTCGCTCTAAAGGAAGCTGCTGTGCTAGTTTCTGGGTCCTGGGGTCCAGAGAGACATCATCAAACCTTAATAATGAGGGAAGGGGCTTCCCTGGTGGCGCAGTGGTTGAGAGTCCGCCTGCCAATGCAGGGGACACGGGTCCGTGCCCCGGTCCGGGAGGATCCCACGTGCCGTGGAGCGGCTGGGCCCGTGAGCCATGGCTGCTGAGCCTGCGCGTCCGGAGCCTGTGCTCCGCAACGGGAGAGGCCACAGCAGTGAGAGGTCCACGTACAGCAAAAAAAAAAAAAAAAAAAGAGGGAGGACCACCAAAATCCACCCTATTGTGTCATTTCTAGCTGTGGGACGCTCCGTTCATACTCCCAGCCTACCTCCTCCTCTGCAGACAATGGATGTCATATCAGAACAATGGAAAAGAATGCTTTCCCAATTTTCTAACACACCTTCGGAGCATCAACTCCTCAAAACACTGATAATGTGAATTCTGACCACCCTGCCTCTGAAATCCTGACTCAACTGTTTTTTAATTAAACTTTTCAGTCTGAGATCTCGTGCAGTTGTAAGAAATAATACACAGATCCCACGTGCCCTTTACCCATGTGCAAAACTATCATACAGTATCAGGATATTGACATTTGACAATCGATGCATCTTGTTCAGATTTCTTCCGTTTCACTTGTACTCCTTCGTGTGTGTGTACCTAGTTCTGTGCAATTTCATCACATACGCGGTTTCACGTACCCACCTCCGCAGTCAAAACACCAAACAGTCTCATCATCACAAGCATCTTCTGTAACTGTATCCACCTTCCTTCAGCCTCCTCCCCTTGTCTCTAACCCCTGACAACCACTCATCTGTTTCCCATTTCTATAATTTTTGTCATTTCAAGGATGCTTCACAAATGGACTCACACAGTAACCTTTTGAGATGGGCTGTTTTCACTCAGCAGAATTCCCTGGAGATTCATCCAAGTTTTTGGGTGTATCAGTAGGAATTCTTCAATTGGAGGAACCCAACTCAATTCACCCACTGAAGGGATTGTAGGTTCCTGTCCATTCTTCGGCTATCACGAATAAGGCTGCTATGAACATTCATGCACAGGTTTTATCTGAACATAAGTTTCCATTTCTCTGGGACAAATGCCCAAGTGTGCAATTGCTGGAACACATGGTAATTATATGTTTAGTTTTACAAGAAACTGCTAAACTAGTGTCCAGAGTGGCTATACCATATTACGTTCCTACTGGCAATGTATGGACAAGCTAATTTATGCACATTTTAGCCAGCTTTTGGTGTTGTCACTACTTTTTTTTTTTTTTTTCTGTACGCGGGCCTCTCACCGTTGTGGCCTCTCCCGTCGCGGAGCATAGGCTCCGGACGCGCAGGTTCAGCGGCCACGGCCCACGGGCCCAGCCGCTCCGCGGCATGCGGGATCCTCCCGGACCGGGGCACGAACCCGCGTCCCCTGCATCGGCAGGCGGACTCCCAACCACTGCGCCACCAGGGAAGCCCTGTCACTACTTTTTGACTTTAGTCATTCTGATAGATGTGTGGTGATGCCTCATGGTGGTTTTAATTTGAATGCCCCTAATGCCCTGTCTTACTTTCAAACAGAGCTGACCTTATACTTCTGTTGACAATTGATTGGATGGACTATCCCTGAAAACTGGCACCCATAAACAAATGGGACCAACAATGTTTTCCCAAGGGCCTCTCTCAAAGCACTTTGCCCTCATAATCAATGTTTTACTCATGCCTGTATAAGTTATTTTAACATTTCAACACATGGGAATGACAGGGAAAGCATCATTATCCTGTTATAAATGAAGAGTATCAGGCACAGAGAAGTACAGTAGCTCGTCCAAAGTCACACAGCGTGGATTATGGGCTGTGCTCTACGTCCCGGGCCACCTGTAAAATGTTCAGATTAGGCGGGAAGGTGGCCACATTCCAGTCTCCTTGAGAAGTTAGCATCATGGGCCAGTTCCTGTTTTCACTGCTCAAGGTATAATATTTTGATTACTCAAGTATTTCTGTTTATACGTGGGTTTCTGTTTTAACTGCTTGAAGGGGGGTGATGAAGTGACTAGCAGTAAGGTAGGGAGAACATTACCTGACTTCTACTCAGGTAAGGTTTTAGAAGGCAGTGAGAATTCATGGATTTTCTAGCAAAGGAAAAAAAAGCACCGAAGAGGCTGGGAAAGGAGATTTGGGGATGTGATAAAAGACTCCACAAAGCCACAGCATACAGAATGCAAGGGAAACTGGATGCCGTGTGGGTTTTCCTGGAGGGGATAAAATTAAAGAAAAGGAAGGCAGGCTAAATATGGCAGGCAGACTCCCAAATTCTTATTTTATCCTTTGGACTATACTACTTGAGCCTGAGAGCATCAATTATGCAGCTCACCAGACACAGACTGAGCGCTGACACTGACCTCTCTCAAGTTTCTTCTGCCTCCTCTCCCAAGTAAAATAAGACGGCAGGAAAACAAGATGGGTCCTGTCCTTTCCCAAATTGGTGGGTGGAGATAGAAACCAAACAGGACGTGTGTGTGTGTGTGTGTGTGTGTGTGTGTGTGTGTGTGTGTGTGTGTGTGTGTGTTTGATGAGGGGGTGGATAAAACTGATACCTTACATACTAAGAAAATTAAGATCTTATATAGATTTGATTTAAATCAAGGCCCCTTTAACTTCCAATCCTCCAAAATTCATCTCTCCCTTGCACTGTCATTCCTGGGAGTATAAACTATGGCAGCCATTCAAGCATCTTCCTAATTATGTCCCTTTGTTCTGACCAGGAATTCTCTCCCTCAGTGTTTTCCCCCATAAGTCCCAACTCAGCCATTCAACTAACAGAGATTTCCTGAGCATCCTCTTTGTACAAGGCACTGTTGTCAGGTAGGAAGGGTAGAGGAAGTGTAATCTAGTCCAGGATCTGGCTTGTAAGAAGTCCAGTAGGGCTGGAGGCCAGCACACAATGATCTAGAGAATAAACTGAGGACAGTAGTGAAAAGGAAAAGCAGGGAGGGCGGAGGGCCCGTGATGAAAGTTCAGGAAGTGGGATATTTTTTTTCCAGTTACAGGAAATCAAAGGCTTCGGTGAGGCGGCAGCGCGGTGGGTGGAAGGGGAGGGTGAGTGGCAGGCAGGAGTCAGATGCCTCTGCTTTCGGGGGGCCTTTTCCTGACCCCCCAGAACAGACTGCCCTCTCTTTCCTGCGGGCCCCTCGCTTGCTGTCCCCATGGCTTGGCCAAAACGACAGCATGACGCGACCTTGTGCCGTGCCTTCACTTTCGGCCTCGCGTGCCCAGTTAATGCAGCGGCCCTTTATTTAACCCTTTATTCGTACGTGTTGTCTCCCAGCCACACTGTGGCTCCCGAGAGTTGAGACCTTGCGTTAGAACTTTTTGTCTCAAGTCACAGCACACGTTCACGGCTTGTACCGGAGAGCAGCTCAGTGAAGCTTTGCTGAGGAAAGAGATGAATAAACAGAGCAGGGCTCCCAGACTGCAGCCAGAGGCCTGCAGGAGTTCAGGACCGCTAGTGAATACCAAATGGAACGATGAACGTTTTCTAGAAAATTTCCAGACTCCTGGCAAGCGGGCTTTTTAAAACCTAGGTGAAGGGATAAAGACATAGTAGGCCATAGCTGCCAGCGGCTGGAAGGAGGGAGAGGAAACATTTATGGGTGAGGAAAATGTCCTATGTCTTAAATGTAGTGGTAGTCACACCACTGAGGATGTCTGTCAAAAATCATAGACCTGTACACCTAAAGGGGGTTAGTTTTACGGTATTTCACTTAACATACATGCCTTAAGACAAAAAGTAGATGAGCATCTCTATTCAAATTTTAAGTGTATCCCAAATGCTGGTGACCAGGATAGAAAAATAAGTTTTCGTTTTCTGGGCTACATCTGGATACCCAGTTAATATTACATGATCTCTAGGGCCAGACATTGCCCTAGGAGTATGTGGCTTTGTGCCTGGGACAGGGACGACCGCTGCTCTCCATCTGAACACGACTGAGGGCACTTTAGAAACTTCTGAACTCGTAAGTCGCAAGTCCAAGAGAGAAGCTGGGAAATCCCAGCATGTGAGATGCTCTCTGGAAGGGCTTTACGCACCAGCCCTAATCCATCTCTCTCTCTTTATCCATCTATGGAGATAGATGAGAGCTGATTTCCCCTGAACCACCAAACTTCGCCCTAAGGGACAACACAGACAGTGCCACTGACTCCTAACAAATGAAAAGTCACAAGAATAGCAAGCTTAGCAAACTGCTACAGCACATAAGGTCAGAAGTGGGAGCCCTCTAGGTGCTAGAGTCTCATGACTGATAACCCATAATAACAAAACCTAGCATTTCCTGGGCCCTGAAGTTTGTCTTTCCCACCTTGACCTATCACCTGCCAGACCTCACAACTCCACGGGGAAGACACAGCTATCACTCCATTTTAGACAGGAGGAAAAGCATCGTGGAGAGTTAAATAACTAACGAAGAGTTCAATGACTAATTCAAGGTCAGAGAGCCGGAAGGTGGCAGCCTCAGGAGGCAAATTCTGCTTCCCCTCTCAACAGCACCGTCTCCCTGAAAGAAAGAGTTAAGGAAGTTCAAACTGAGTTTCCCTGGGCTTTCTAAGCCCCTCTTAGGATAAAACCTTTCAAATCTCACCTTAATAAGACTCTGGGCTCATAACCAATAGTGAAATTGCTTTTCAACAGTTCTATATTGGGTGCCAAGGAAATTCCTGAACGGTTAGGGAACTAGAAATCCACTAAGCTTCTCCAGATTATGAAGGTCAGCGCATCAGGAAGAGTCCCCCGCAGGCATGTAATTTTATCTGGACCTCGGTGCTGAGACTTACAACAATATTATTCATGGCTGGTTACTGATGAACCGGGTTGATTCCTTAAAAGGTCATTCTTACCTTATTAACAATTGTTGACAACGCAGGGCTCCACCTGCGAAAGTACTGGTCCCCAAGCCTCAGAGAAAGCTCTTAAAAGTAGACTATTAGGAACCGGAAAGTTCTGTGAAGGTGGGTTGGTCCTATCACTTTGCAGCTGAAACCCAGGGAGGTTGGGTAAATTGCCAAGGTCACTCAGGCAGCTGCAGGGTCAAGATAAAAGCCTATAAAAGCCGGCCATCTGCATGCTGCCACGGAGAGAAATTTCTTCTCGCCCTGATCTGAAACTTCGAGAATTTAAACTGTGAATACCAGCCCGATGACGCAGCACAGATGGAGGCAATGTCTCTTAATCAAATGTATTTTAATATGATTTGATAATACCACAATCATAGTATTAATTTTACCACCTTCTAACCACACAGTGAGTTTTCTGTTACACCCATTTGGTCCTCACAACACTCCTGTGAGGTAGGTGGGATCAGTTTTTATCATTTCCACTGTATTTAATTTTTTTTAAAAGATTTTGTTTTGATGTGGACCATTTGCAAAGTCTTTAATGAATTTGTGACCACACTGCTTCTGCTCTACGCCTTGGTCCCTTGGCCGCGAGGCACGCGGGATCCTAGCTCCCTGATCAGGGACTGAAACTGCATCCCCTGCATTGGAAGGCGAAGTCTCAACCACTGGACCGCCAGGGAAGTCCCCTCGTTTCCACTTTAGATAACGAGGAAATTGAGTCTCCGAGAGGTGAGGGAGTTTGCCTAGGATCATGTGATAAATAAAACCCTGCAGAACTAGGTCTAGAACCCCAGTCTTTTAACTTCTAATCTGGTGCTCTGTTTTCTTTTTTAAAATAAACTCTGGCCATGATTCGCTTTAGGCATCCAAGGGCGACGGTGGGAGACACAAGTCTCTACGGGGTTAGTACTTTCAGAGAAGGGGCCAGCCTGCCTCAACAGTGACAAGTTGACGTGGGTGCAGGGTGTGGTACACACACTGCACTTCCACGAGTAAACATCATCACATGCTGCTCTGCTATAAAGGGGGGCAAATAATATGTTCTAGTAAAAACTCAGTTGAGTTCATCACCGTGTCTCAAGGGTCAATGGTCCGGCAGCAGATACCTGCCTAAGACCCCACGGGTTGGCAGCATACCCCTCCCGACGGACCCGCCGAACGCCCCTTCCTTACTCTGCTGGGTTGACAGAGCTATAGCGTCCACCCCACAGTAACAAAACCCACAACCCAAACCTCTCTTTCTCGCTGGATAGGCACATGGAAGTCCAACTGTTCAGAGGCATTCGACTTCAAAAACAGGTATAAAAGAAGTGGACAGGGGCCAGGTCACCAGGACACTGGGGACATGCGGGTCTTTGTCCTGGGGGGTTGGGGGCAAAGGTGACATGGTAAGACTGGCATTTTTTAACAAATGACTGTGTCTGGAGAAGGGGCAGCATGGAAGCAGAGCTGAGGCAAGCACGAAGGTGACTGGGAGTCGCATCTGAAATAGAAAGAAGGGGACGGATTTGAGGAATAGGACGGGGGAAGACAGGATTCGATAGTTAATTATAAAAAAGGTGGAGGTGTCAAGGCGGAAAAATATATACAGCTCGTAAAAAGTTGGCAGCTTTCTCGGGTAAATAAAAACCCCTTAAAGGTTGAAAGAACCTCCATGTCCACTGCCCAGGGTTGCCGGTGCACGTGGTGACCGAGGGCACATCCCATGCAGCCTCACCTCTGTGACCTTGGCTTCTCCAAGGTCCAGTTCACCTAAGAAAAACGAGATGTATTATTGGTTGTGTCTGGGTTTACTGTGAGATCTGGGTTCACACCTCACATGGACTCTCCTATTGCTAAGAGTTTTCTAGGGGTCCTGAGAAAACTGGATGCCTTGTCGCTGGACCCCGCTCCTGAGGGATGAACCAGCATGGAAAGCCTTCACTCGCTCCTTCTCAAGAGGGGTGCCTTCCATCTAAACAACCACCCCAAACCTACTTTTTATCTTGTAGATGGAAATTTTCATATCTTAAGCACCAGAGAAAATGGCAAAAAACAAAAGCAAACAAACAAAACAGGGAACAAAGATCTGGAAAAGCTGAAGACAGTTCTACAGCCTGGCATCACCTTTGGCCATCCTCAAGTCACTATGAATTCTGGTACCAGAGGCTGCCAGGCTTGAGTTATGACCGTGAGGCCCTGGGGGTGCCCTAAGTTTGGTCTCTTAGTTGTGAATCTGTTTTCCTCCTTTTTTTTTTTTTTTTTTAACTTTTTTGTTGTTGTTCTGCTCCTGTCGATATTCAAGTTTCTAAGCTTGGCTGAAAAACAGCTACTCAAGGTTTACTTTAGATAAAGTTGGTCAAATTTGGAAGTAACTACCAGAAAAAGGTACATCCTAGAAGGTGCATTTTGGGCCACCAAAATCGACAGAATTCAAATTACATTATTTCCTAATTGTCTCTGTCTAGTCCCCTAAGGCCAGCTTGATTTACTTCAGGGTCATGAATAGCCTCCCTCATTTCACAGCAATCTTTGCTTTCTTGAAGGGTGGGGTTACCTTTTATCAAGAAACACAATGGGGTTATGAAGCCCCGCCTAGGCCAGGGAGAAAGAATGTCCGCACCTGCTAACTTCTCACACTGGCCTGGAGGTGATTTCAATACTGCTCAGCAGAGGCCCTGCTGACCTGGGCAAGAGGCCAGCAGGGTATTATCAGAACAATCCAACATGTTGCTGGCTTCTTCCGCTTCCTAAAAACAGAAGTTGCCGCACACACAAAATAATTCAATGTGAAAGAAAAGTAAAAATAAAAATGAGTCTTTTTCTCCCTCCCCTTAAAGGGATAGCAGGGAAGATCTTTGGAGGTGCTGACCTGTGCGTTTAAACAGGAGGGAGAGATGAAACATGAAAAGACCTGGTTTAAGCAGTGAGATGCTGCCCTCCTGCTTGGAGCACACAGCCTGCTAAATCTGGACGTACATTCAGCTGTTCTGGACAAGAAGGCAAGACCAGGACACTGCCCATTGACCATGGGCGTGTGCACACTCGTGCGTGCGTGCGTGTGTGTGTGTGTGTGTGTGTGTGTGTGTGTGTGTTTTCCTGACGTGATTTGCCGCAGAAATAAAAGTAAAACACAGCAGCAATCCAGCAGGAGTTCATCTGTCAGGGTAACAGGACATTTCGTGATTTACACCCTTACTGGATTCACTTACCAAACAGCACCCCTCCTCCAGAATAAAAGTGTACTGGGTGGCTAGCCTCCAAGGGATTAAGATATTGATTTTCAATCTATTTCCCTAGTGACAGAGCCTACTGACAACGAGAAAAATGCTCTCATAGTAAGGACTCGTTTCAGCTCCCATTTTTAATCTTATAATCATGGGCTTATAAGAGTAGAATGAAAACATCTTGAGGTTTTCATCTTGGTGCCTGGATACAAAACTGGCCGGAACTCTGGGTTTAGAGACAAATGAATGGAAAGCAAGAAATGGTTTCGTTTTTAAATAAAGCATTTTTTAAAAAAGTAAAGAGAGCCCGAAAGAGAATCTCTCAAATGCCACAGTGGCCTTGGAATCAGAACCCCTGTGCTTCTCATCTCGGTCCACACATCGCAGAGGCTGGGATGGCTAATGACTGGTCACTTGGGAGAGTGGAGACAAAGCTCTGCGAAGGGTTTAAAATCCGAGCGAGTGCTACTGTTAGCAATAATCACAAATGACCCACTCCTTTAAAATACGTGCATGGATCCACTTCCTCTATCATTACATACCTTCACAAGGGTCACTGACTAATGAGAAAGAGACATTCAAACTCATTTTACTGCCATCCATTATGATTTTATTGTCAGGAAGAGAATCATTTAATCCAGTAGGTGATTCTCTAACCAAACCTGGCCTTTGTCTTTGCCCCAGGATAATGACTCATTAAATTAGTACCAACACCATGTAGCCCCAATCATACCATAAGGGCAATGAACAATCGACCTGGCAGAGAATTTACCTACTGAAGGCTCAACCAAAATGTTAAAAAAAAAAGTAAAGAAAACTGGTCCAATTCTGGCTTTTGTTTGGCATTTTATCTGAGGCTGAGTTCACCTCCTCAGTGAAGGGGAGCTCCAAGAGCCAACCAGCTGCCTCGAAATAAGCTGAATCTTAAGAAAGCGTGCCTGGGAGATCGGCAACTATCTTCCTTTTTAAAAAGGGCTCAGTGGGCAGAGGCTTTCTGAGGACAGCCTGCTGAGAAAGGGATGATAAAAGCCCAGGTGCTGGGGAAGCAGCTCTCAGCCGTGGAAAAAAGGGCCCAGGAGGGACGAGAGCTGGGCTTCCGGTCAGGCAAGTGGCCTCACTCCAGAGGGGAAGTGAGAAAGATACTCTCGGAGAGTCCGCTCGGCTGAAAATGACTGTAGGGCCATCTGTCTCTATGCAAAAGCGCCCCATTCAGACGTGAGCCCTGCGAGGAAGCCACAGCCATCCTGACATGAGATACAGCACGTGCTGAGTCTCAACCCAGGCTTCATTCTTTCTTCACGCTGCTGGAGACCTCAACGTGCAAGGGAGACCCTGTACATGTGATGCTACTTCCAAAGCCCAGGGGAAGGAGAGGAGGCTGCGGCCTCCTGTCCCTACTCAGCTGAGAACCCAGAAGTGAAGGTCCTCGGATATGAGGCCTGCTCTTGGAACAGGAGTTTTCCTGTTCTTACCAGCATCAGAAGCCCTAATTGTTTACAAAATGGAACACAATGTAATGAACCAAAAGGTACTGAGGGCAAAAAAACCGAGGTTCTGGATTCCAGGGCTGGGGTCAGAATACAAGGTCAAGCCTGGGCCTCTTCCACGCTTGCAAAGAGTCCCTACCCTCCGTGCTTGGCAGCATCCCAGCGGGACTTTATTGAGATATAATTCACACTTGTCACCCACCTGCCTAAAAGCCTCCAGGGGTGGTGTTTCCATGGTGTGTGTATGGAAAACATTTGGGCACTTTACTATCTGCTACACTTCAAGTTTTTAAAACTTAAAAAAAAAAAAAGAAAACCAAAAAACCCCACACCCTCCAGCAGTCTGGGGATAAAACCCAACCTCCTTCCCAGGATCTTCGAAGGTCCCCATAAGCCCGCCCCGCCTCCCTTCTGAGGGACCTCACACGCCCCCCCACGAGCACCGGCCTTCCCTCTAGTCCGTCAAGCGTGTTCCTGCATCGGGACCCACACTGCAGGTCTCAGCACTGGTGTCATCTCATCTCTCCACTCTTCTCTGGCACATTTATCACACACGGTAACGCTGTTGTTACGTGCAGTTTTTATTTGTTTATTATGTGTCTTCTTCCATGAAACTAGGGATTGGGCCCGCCTTGCTCCCCAACCTGTTTCTGGCTCACAGCGCTACGTCTGGTATACAGAAGGCACTCAACACTCTTTGTGGGATCACAGGGTGCCCTCTGGCCACGTGCCTCTGTTTCCCCATCTGTGAGATGAGCACCACCTCTGTGGCAGGCCCGTCTTGGAGCAGATGCTGAGAGGACCCACAGGGACAGTCTCCCCCCTCCTTGTTCCCAAGTTAAAGAAATAACACTTTTGTCCACGTGACCAATTATTGAAAGACTGAGAACCGCTAATCCTTAGCCGCTGGGGGGAGCATCCCCATCTCATCTGCCTATTTTTTTGAGGCGGATCTGCCTCAGTGCCTTTACCTGATCCTCAAAGGCCTTTATTCTTCAGCCCTGAAATCTGGGGGCCTGAACTTGCATTTTGAGATCGTTCCAAGACCTCCTCCCGCTGACTATGTTATTTCAAATCACGTTTTACAAATTCTCGACCCCAGGGAGCTACTCGTGCGTATAAAAAAATGAGATGTCAAAACAGTTTACCTATGATGTTCACCGTACTATCCACTTCATTTTTTATAGCTGAAGTCAGGGCCGCATACTCAGGAGAAAGATCACTTACTCCATTACTAAGCCCCAAAGATGACTCAACTGGTTCTTGCTAGGAAGAAGAAAAGAAAAAAGAATTGAGAACACTTCCTTTTCCCTCCCTGTGCTTAGCTTAAATTCTACCCTCCGTCCACTTTCTTTAATGCCAAGGTCACGTTCGTCTCCCAAACGCATTCCCTACGTGTTTTAAATCAGCCTGGAGCTTAAGAAGCACATTTCTGCGTAGAGTGTCTCGCCAAGGGTTCCCTTTCTTTCCTTTTCCTTGGAGGAGACGGTATCCGTGCACCTGGCTTGCCCTCCTGAAATGCTTATCCCTGCGCAAGGTAGCCCTGGGGTTAAGCGGAGCTGGGTTACTGCCTAGGTAAAGCACCTTGCTGCTGAGATCCCAACTCATCTGTCTCTGAGGGAGGGGGTGCGTGTAAGACTCAGCTCCTGGCTTTCTCTCTAAGGGAGGAATCTTGCCACCTCTTTTATAACTCCGGAGGAAAAGCTCTGCCTCAACTATCAGCCCAAGGATGAAATCCAGAGGACGTGGTGGATGAATTCTTCTTGGATAGGGTTTGCTCTGGATTCTGGCCACTTGAGCATCCTGCCCCAGGGTCGGGGGCAGGTGGCCGGTCACACGGGCCAGACTCATAGCCAAAGCCTCCGCCACCCCGTGGAGTCCAGTGAGACAGCCCACACCCATGGCTCTGCAGGCATGCCTTCCGAATGCCCATGCAGCCCAAGAGGCTACACATTCATATTAATGAAACTAGGAGAGCAAACTCCTCTTCCTAAGCTTGGCTCTCAATTCTGCTTTATTCAAGTGCACCAGAGCCCTCCAACCTCTGAACGCGCCAACGGCTCTGGGAGAGCCAGCGCTGGAGTACAGACTGACTTTCAGCGTTTTGATGAGAGAGCTTCTCCTCAAGGGGAGGTTACACTGGCGTCTATGACAGCAACAGAATCAGACAAAAAAAGCCACACGTGACAACTCCTGGGGAGACCAAACTGGAGAGGAGGGTGGAGGGGTGGCAAGAATAGAAGACAGGAGCAGAAGATCATGTGAGGTGGATATGACTGTGCTTTGAAAAATTTAGAGTGGATGCTGCAAGGCATGCAGGGTGTTCTTACCAATTTATGTGCTGCTTGGAACCAATGATGACCCCAAACCAATGATGACCCCCTAAGACCCAAAATCTTAGGGAAGGAGGGGGAAATTACCCCCTCCCTCCCAATCCCACCTGGCAAATTCCCGCCATGATAACCATGGCTTCAAAGACATCACCTCACTGTATAGCTCAGTTCTCAAAAAAATAAACAAAAATCACACATGGCAGGGTTGACCAGATGTACCAAATGTTGAATCCAGGAAGAACCCAGGACAGCCCCACTGGGCAGAATGTTTATCCCTTTCTCCTGCAGCATCTCTTTGACAAATTCCGAAGAGTTTATCCTTTCTGGGAAGAAACTCCCTTGCCTGTGACTTGAGTCACCACTTTTCTCTTTCTTTAGAGGCAAACTCCTGACTGTGCACCTGCCTTCCCAGCATCACCTCCTCACTGCACCATCATGAAGCCTGCAGTCTGGCTGCCACTCCACTTGTGGAATCAAGCTCCCAGCTCCTGGGGTTGGGGTGGTGAGACAGCCTGGCTTTGGAGTCACATGAGCCTGGGGTCCAAGTCTTCCTCTAGTTATAGGACTTTAGCCTCTTTAGTGATCTCTTAGGATGCTGCGGACAGCTGTAAACTGAGGACAGTAATAGGACCCACGTCATAGGGATAATGGGAAGATTAAATGAGATAAATATGCACCTGGCACCTATTATTAAATAAGCACTCACTATTATCTAAGGTCACCAATAAAACGCTACTATCCCAAATCCAGTGACCTTTGCGCAAGTCTCTTTCCCTCAACCCCACACTCTGACATCCAACAGGAAGGCCTGTACTCTCCACCCTTGGTAACAAAATCTATCTGTTTCTCCACCTTTCTGATGGCATCCTTCTCCCTGGCTTCCTCAATGGTCCCCTTCCCACCCCACCCCCCATCATGCCCCACGTGTCATCTTCTCTCCCTTCCACCTCTTCAATTCCCCAAAAGGAACTAAGAACGTTTTAAGGAATTATGGAAAGAACTGCTCGTTTTCGTGGGTTTCTTTCGTTGCCAAGTTATTATTCACTCATTCTGCTTCTAGGCTTCTTATAAAGGTAATGAGGCAGTCAGACTTGCATATATTTAAAAACCTAAATTATTCTGATTTCTCAGTTGGAGACTTCAAAAGAGTTTCACATGATCTACAGTGTAATTAGTGGCAAGTGATACTTCTATCACACTACACTTGAGAAAACTATGACTCATAGATGAAATTAGTTTTCCAAGACCACACTGCTTTTACTCTGAGGAGATACAGGAACTGAACTCACATCTTTGGTCAGGCAACATGGTCCAATTCCAGTAGCTTCTGTCTGAATAAACCCTTGGATCCTGTACTAATGCCAATGGAGATTGAGACTGAACTATTTTCAACATTGTTCTACTCCCCAGATCCCCACCTTGCCTCTTGCACTCCTGTAACGAAACAGAATACTCTACCAATGGAGACGGAGCTGGACTACTCTGAATGTTGTTTTACCTCCTCCCATCCCCACTTCCAAAATAACCTGCCGATCTCCAAGTCTTCAGTGCAAACCTCACTGGTTTTAGAAGAACAATATAGCAGATTGTATAGTGAAATGTAGCCAGCACCTCCCTGAAAGGGCTCCATCCAGGGTGCAGAAAAACAGGGATCTTCACTACACTCAGTTGAAATTTTTGAAATGACTAGAATAGGAAGATCGAAACCTAAACTATGTTTTTTTTTTTAAAAAGCAAGGAACACAAATTAAGAAAATGGGTGAACATTTCTCTACGGAACATGTACAGAGAGATCCTGCAGGTCACGAACGGCCTTTGCCCACAGCGTCTTCTGCTTCTCTGTGATGCCCACTCCTGCCCTGTCCCCCGCCTGGCTGTACCATGACCTGTCCTGGTGAATCCTGAACTAGCCTCCTCTTTCTGTTCCCTTTCTTACTTTAGATGTAGGCTCTCCTGTAAATCACCTTGCCCCAAAGAAAACCAAAAAACAGATTGTACTTGGGTTCAGACCGCTCCATGATCTATTAACCCTGCCAAATATTTATGCCCAAGAAACTTTCTTCTCATTATAGAATCCAAGGTTTGTTCTACAGTTTAAGGGACTTTAGGCAAAAGCAAACCGGCACAAGAGAGCGTGCAGGGGCAGGGGCAGGGGCAGCCTTCCTTAGACCTCTAAAATAATATTCCTTTGGTTGGTCTCAAAGCCATGCTTGCTGGAGGCGCTTGGGGGTGGGCCGAATAGAGGACAACCAAGGCCACTCATTCTGTTGCCACAGCCCTTGTCTACATGTCCCCTCCTTTGAGGCCAAATATAATGGCTGTAAGACCATTTCCCATCCCCAACCTCCAGAAAGGCCCTAATTCATCTGTGCAAAGCCAGTCTCCTGAAAGCCAAATTTAAGGGCATCTCTAGGTCTCTCTACCAACAAAATCTCAGGCTGACAGCTGGGCTTCATGAAAGTCAAAGTCGGCCCGGGGAACTGCACACTCTATACCTCGGAGGCCCCGAGGCCACTAAGAACAGGAGTGCAGCTGAAACAGGCTGCGGCCTCCTGCCCAGCCCTAGGACACCTTCCTCCCGTGGAACTAGGCCGTCTTCATTCTCTTCCTCGCTGCTCCCACTGTAACTTCCCCTTAGACTTCTTTCTTCGGCTGGCTTTTCTCCTCGTCTTCTCCTTGGGTCTCCGTGTTCATTTCATGTAGCTTCCCTCCTGGGGAAGGCATCCGTTCCCACGGCCTCCAACATCGTTCTTGGGCAAATGACCACACACCTGGCATCCAACACTCACCCGAGCTCGGTGCCTGTCAGATCCAACTGTCCACCTGGTGTCTGCTTTGGAGGGTCCTCTGCCCTTTCTAGCCCACCACGTCCACAGTTAAACTCACCCTCTTCTCCACAAAACATGCTCCGCTCCCAACATCCCCTCCAGGAAGCTTGAGAAGTCAGGGCCACCTCTTAGATCCACACCTGGCTTCCTCCTCCCACCTCTTCTTCCAGGGAAATGTCTCCTCTCCATTCCAACTGCCACCATCTTCACCTAAACTCTCTACTGCAGTCTCTGCCCCCATCTGCTGCTTCCCATCACGGTGAGAAAAACCTCCCTTAAATATCAGCCCCTCCGTGCTCCAGAGCCTTCCCAAGGAGTTCAGCTGTGCCTTGTCTCACAAAAGCATCCACGGAGGTTACTCTGCCAACCAGTTTGCAGACTGCGCTCTGAGCAGTCCTCCCAAGAGCTACCAGGAGGAAAGCGAGGCACCAGAGTGGGCAGGACAGGCCCCCCACCTGCTCCCTCCAGGGCAGCTCTGATTTCATCTCTTGAAAGTTCAGGTGGGTTGCCGGCGTGAGGCTTAAAAAGTGAAGACCCCTTGCAACCCATGGACAGATCACTCCAGTATCAGCCCTAACAGGTGGTCGGTCATGCAGCCTGTCTTTGGACAGTGACAGGGAGCATATTGTTGCATATTCCAGCTCAAGTCACTGTGGGCGGTGAGAGCTCTATTAGAAAGTTCTGCTCAGCCAATACCTGCTTTTCTGTAACCTCCACCCAGAGGCCTGCACTCAGAACTAATACAGATCAGTCCTAGTCTTTACCAAGTGACATTAGAGACAGTCCCTGATCATGTTTTCCAGCATCACACCGATGTTTTAATCTGGAAGCACTTCACAGCTTCGAAGCACGCATATGTCCTCTGCAAACAATCCTCTGAGGCAGTAAGTATTAATTCCGAATCCTCCCTAGCTACATGCCTCTGTTTCCCCTTGTACCCTCACTCAGGCTCTGGCTCTAATGAAGCCGGTGTCCTGACTCATCCAGCGAAGACCAAACAGCAGCTCTGATCTCCAGGGCTTCACGTATGATCTGGTGCTGGGGAATGTCCACCGATATACTGAAGAGTCCCCCGAGCCCTGGATCAGAGCCCACAGCTTCCGAGAGGCTGAGAGGCACTGAGGGCAGTGCAAGAGCACAGGTTCTGAGGTTGGACTAACCCGGAATCAAATCCCAATTCCATAAAGTGGAGCAACTCTGGGAAAATTACTCAACATCTTTGTGCCTCCATTCCCACGTATGCGAAAGAGAGAAACCCTGCCCATCACAGGAAGAACTAAATGAGATAATAATCAGAGCTGAGAACCGGGTAGGGGCTCCAAAACGTCAGCTACCACCTCGCTGCTTTATCCACCTCTGTCCTTACTGATCTTGGCCTTGTGACATTTTCTGAAACACCAATATGCTCTGATGATGTCCCATCTCATACAGCTCACTACTGTGTTTCTTACTCTTATTTCCTTAGACAGCCAGTTACCTCCACGCAGGCAGGGCTTAGTTCAACTAAAAGATGGCTCACTGAGTGCACAGCATATACTCCCAAAGAGAACATCAGGGGATATAGGGGCAGCATTTCTGCACATATTACATGGTCAAGGAGCCTTGGGTCTCCCAGTTTCAGGGAAGCTATTTAGGGAGGAGACAAAGAGCATGGAGATAAATTGCCTGAATAGCCCAAGACATATTCTGACAGTGGGCCTGCGTGCTCTAAACGTCCTTTGCTAGTTAAAACTTCAACTTGATCAACTCTACTCCAATAAAAAAAAATAATTAAAAAAAGATTAGGATTTCTTCACGTATCTTAAAAAAATTCAACTTGAATTAAAGGAAGATTGGGAAGAGCTTGTTTTAATAGCAAATTTTCATACCTAGTTACTACATCCAAGACAAATTTTCTCTGTGGAAGAAACCAACCTAGTCTATCCAGTTGCACATATATATATATATGTGCACAGAACAGAAAACTCAGAGCTTAGGTGTTTGACAAACAATAAAAAGTAATGTATTAACAGCTCAGTAAGGATAAGGTCCTTTATATATATAATTCCAGACAACCTAGAGAACTAACTTTGAACCACTCTACAGAAACATTAACACTATGCAGTCGTGAACCACAGAACCTGGGGAGCCCGCTCGCCTTATCCACGTTCTGAGGCTTCGTCATAGGACAGATGAGAGTAGATTTAAATTCAAACGTTTTCCGATGAAAATCACCTGTCTTCTGCTGAAGGAACAATGTCTCTATGAGGGCCATGTTTCGGACACTGACCATGTCTACATCACAGGAGGATTTCTCACTGTACTCTCTGCTGGGCCCCACATGGCTGCACCTAAGAGGAAATCTCTCACTTGCTTCCCTGGGTCAGTGCGGTGTCTGGCCATGTGGAAAACACTGCCATCGGTGATGTGACTGCAGATGTCCTTTACTTACAAGAACACCATGTGTCATCAATTCTAAGGTGCACATTCCTCACATTTCCACACCCCTGAAATGGGACGTGCCTTCTAATCAATTCTGTGTCATGATTTCACTGCAAGCAGTTTTTTCTTGCTTACAGATACATAAAATAATGGTGCATCTTCTAATCGATGGCATCTGATGTCCAGTGAAGTCTGGTGGTTATGTTTGAGCAAAGCTGGTTGAAAGTGAACATCTGTTACTCCATTTTCATTTCTCCATTAACTGAGATTGCAAAATTAAATCTGCATTCTAAACCCCCCACTCCCTCCTCCCCATATATTACATTTATTTATGCATCTATTTAGTCAACAAATCTTCATCTATTCAGTGAACATATGTGTATTAATTATCTGTTCTGTACCAGGCACTGAGCTAGATGCTGTGAAACTAGTAGCAAATATGATATAGCTGTACTTAAGATTATAGCAGATTCTTCAAAATCACATATTTGTGGAAGTTACACTTTTCTGACTAAACAACAATAATCAGAATGTAGGCCCTAAAAAGATCCAAACTGTGGGGAACTTGATACAACAAATAACAGGGTTTTTTCATTCCAAGAAAAAATAAATTTTTAAAGTAATCTAGGGGAAACCTATAGGTTAAAAAAACTTAAGAGACATATCCAAAAATCACAACATGTGGACCTTATACGGATCCTGATTCAAGTAAACAGACTGTATCAAAATTATGACACTTATGAGACAAATTGGAAATTTGAACACTGACTGGATATTTGATGTTTTTGAGGAACTACTGTTAATTTTTTCGGATGCAATAATGATACTGTGTTATTTTTAAAGAGTGTCTATCTTTTAAAGATATATACTGACGTAGTCATGAAAGAAATAAGATGTTTGGAATCTGCTTTAAAATACTGGGCCGAACCACATGAAATTGTTTTTGTAAGTCAAAAATGGTTGAACATCTGCAGTTTCATATTGGATGTATGGAAGTGGAGGGAGGTACTAATGAGACAAAATGGCCCCGAGCTGATTAATGCTGAAATCGGGGTGACGGTCTATGAAGTACGTTTGACTCACTTGCCTCCTTCCTGTGTATAAAGTTTTTCCATAATAAAAAGTTATAATAAAATGAGGCCTATACTATGCTATATTTAAAATAAGTCACCAACTAAAAATACTGGAAGTGGAAACTGGAGGTCTCACTGCTAAAACACTCTAGCTAAAAAACTGATTTTCCGTTGCAGGAGTAAATGTGTCTGAAACTTTAACAATTTACCTAAGTTTTCCCTCTACCTTCACAATTCAAACTGAAGTACATTTTTTGGGTATTTTTCTCCAATTATTTTGACTAAGTGGCTTGCTTTTAAACATTGTGCTGTCTGGGCAATTTGGTTTTTCCTTCAAGAGTTATTCTAGAGTAGAAACCGGAATGCTTGGCATCTCTTTTAAGTTCAGTTCTAAATGACCGTGCGAACTTGGCCACATGTTCCACTGCCCTTGGGTCCATGTCACTCAACTCTCTCGAGCCTCTGTTTCTTCATCTGCAAACAGGGCACGGTGAAACAATCTTCTCTCTGATGGTCTATAAGTCTGGACTGCAGTGTCTGCTCTTTGCTTAGCAACTTGAGCTCACCCTCGATTTTGCATGGGATATTTGGCAGTTCTCTGGCTATTTGACAAGGGCCACCTAATCTACACACAAAGACCCTCACACTGCAGTGGATTTCAGACTACACAGCCCACTGAAAAGCTCACACACACAAACGCATCCCTACGGAAAACTTTTGGAAGTTATGAAAGCTGGTTCTATAGTGGAGCAGGAAAAAAACTATTGAGATCCACACGAACAGAGGGCTTGAACAGACCTCTGTGTCCCCAAACTAATGGCTTGTCATGGAATATATGCATACATACATGCATGCATGCATGCATGCATACATACATACATTCATACATACATACTGGGTTGGCCAACACAATACATATATATAAATATAGGTAATACATTCTAATGTAAGTATATACTATTTAATATACTTTTAAAAATATTTAATGGCCTGAAAATCTACTTAATATCATCAGATAGTAGCTGGTGGCTGGAGCTTAGCTGGAACTAAGTGACATGCTGGCAACAGTTGCAGGGACCAGATGGAGGCTTGAGACTGTCAAGCTCAGCCTGGATTTGTGAGTTCATTCATAAATTGCTCAGGGAAGTTGGATGAAGCAGGGGATGTGTGTACTTGAGTCTACAAGTGGGTACATGCCAAAGAGGAGACGTGTAAAGCACATGAAACGCAACAGCAAAAGAAGCAAGATTAAATACTTCACAGAGATCACATCACTTATTTTTATGAGACAGAATATGAATCATTAGTACGATCACAGCTCTGGCCTCCTCTCTGAACAAAGATTACCTTGATGTGCTTCACTCTGTCTTCTTTTTCTGTCTTTGGTTTCTTTCCTGTGGCAACAAAAATAGTTCTGGATTAATTCATGAAGAACAGAGAGGCATTTTCCCTAAGTTAAATTCTTTCTGAAACTCTCAATGAACTTATTGCTTTAATCTGTACATGGCCAAGATCCCAAATGCTTCTTTGACTGCTTTTGGGGGGCCCTGAGAGTCATTTTCCCCAGCCAGGTAAGAGCAGAATTATCATCCACAACGGGAACGAGGGTTGTATCCTTGCTGTGACTACAGATGTGGAAATAAAGAAATCACAAAGGCACTATAAGGTATATCAAGCCATCATTGTTTCAGTCAGTAAATATCGTTATCTACCTTTCTTAGAAGGTCGTTCAGATAAAGGCAACATTCGGTAGACTCGGAAGGCGTTGTTTCCTTTCTTTATGCTTTTATCTTTGACTTCTTCAATGTCAGGCAGAGAGTTCATGGCACATCGAAAATTCGCCTTCCATGTTTTTGGATCGGGTTTATCTACTCCTGGTTGATGCTTTCCTAACAAAATAGTTGAAAGAATCAAGGTTAAGAAAAAGAGGGGAAAAATTATTTCTAGAGTAAAAATGTCTGGAGACAGGATTGCTGGCAGGTAGTACAGAGAACCCTTTTAATTCTAGGCCACACCTACAGTGAGCAAACCTCCTGGTTTATTTGGGGCTGAGCAGGTTCTTGGGATGCAGGAATTTTTGTTTTAAAACCCGACGGTTCCAGGCAAACTGGGGCAAACTGGTCACCCTGGCTCTACGAAATAGCTTGAGAGAAAATTATAATGGTAGAAGAACGGAGAATCAGGGTAAGGAAAAGACAAAGCTAGGAGGCCAGTAGACCGACAAGCACAGGCAACTGGAAGGTCTCTTTTTCATCTGACTCTCAAACATTAAGTAAAAGTCCGTTCCTGCAAATAGCTGGCTAGTTAAATTTTGTTATAAATAAATATAATCTTGACTACCTTTGGGGGAGATAAATTTGACCCAAGTTTATATGACGCAAAACAAATAAGTTCTATATTCCCCTGGTACACACCTGGGGAACTTCATCAGAAAACCACATTTACAGGAAATTTAAGGACTAGGTTTTCTATGGAATGGGTTGAGCATCACTTCTTTTTTTAAAAAATAAATTTATTTATTTATTTGTTTGTTTGTTTGTGGCTGTGTTGGGTCTTTGTTGCTGCACATAGGCTTTCTCTAGTTGCAGCGAGCGGGGGCTACTCTTCGTTGCGGTGCGCAGGCTTCTCATTGCGCTGTCTTCTCTTGTTGCGGAGCACGGGCTCTAGGCGTGCGGGCCTCAGTAGTTGTGGCTCGCGGGCTGTAGAGCGCAGGCTCAGTAGTTGTGGCGCACGGGCTTAGCTGCTCCGCGGCATCTGGGATCTTCCCAGACCAGGGCTCAAACCCGTGTCCCCTGCATTAGCAGGCGGAATCTTAACCACTGCGCCACCAGGGAAGCCCGAGCATCACTTCTGAGTGATGCAGGCTGTACCCCACGTGTCCTAGATGTGCCTGGGAACAAGTCCCAGGTTTATCAGAGCTATTTTCATGAAGTCATAAGCCAGGAGATTTTATATATGTAGTAAAAATAAACGATAGCTAACAGTCTACAGTATAACTGAAATTTGCGAAGAGAGTAGAACTTAAACATTGTCACCAAAAAACAATGTACACTTTAAATATTTTGCAATTTAATTTGTCACTTATACCTAAAGGCATGAAAATAACCACAAAAAAGCAACAGTGCCGGGCTCTATAAACAATGCGGGGTTAATACCTGTATGGATGGCCCAGTTTCTAAAGAGCGGTGCATCTTTTTCCACATCCCACCCGTGTCTAGCTGCATGCATCCAGGGGATCTGAAAAATCTTCTTTTCCTGAAAAAAAAAAAATCAGTAAGCACTGCAGCCCTGGGTTTCAGGCCACCTTTGCAGAGGATTATAGCTAGTTCCAGCTCGTAAGATTCCCTGCTAAGTATCACTGGGTGTGCTGAGTATCTACTGTAAACCAAACCCACTTCCCCACTGGGCCCCAAACCTTGAGAGTCTACCAGGTGAGATTGAGAGGCAAGTGGAGTCTGGGAAATGTCAATGTGCCTCCTTTCCTTTATAGGAACACAGGTAACTGGCCATTTACTGAAATTTCTAACGCTTAGTCTTATGATCTACTCCCATCACTTGGTAAAGAGGAACTCCTTCTGCCTTAGGTAAATTAAAAATTAGGCAACTCTCCAAACGAACACTCACTTTGCCGCTAAAGGGAAGTTGGGGGTGTCTGAGGCCATTGTCACAGAGACTAATTATCTCAATCTGCTCACGCAGCCAACAGAAATAAAAGATTTTGTTCTAATCCCTATGTGTCTACTACCCTGCATGAAATAGCAATAAATACAAACAAAGATGTACCAATGATACGAAGATGATACTCCTTTTCTGGAGAGAAGTCCCTCGAGTACTGTTCTTCTTATAGCAGACCCTCTCCATCTCTCTTATATCCCAAGAGGTAACTCAAAATTGCTTAAAATCAATCCTGGCAAACATAGGATTAGAAACCAGTGCTTTGGAAACAAAGTCACACTTGTAGTAAAACTACTTATGTGAAACTTGGTTCACTTGGCATGTTCACGTGGTCTCAGTTTTGGTTTTTGCAACACCCTAACGAGCTGCGCGTATGTTATTTTTTCCACTTTACAGTTGAGGAAACTGAGAAACAGAATTAAATTTTCTAGCCAAGGAACTTATAGTAGTAAGTATCTAAATTCAAAACCGAGGTCGTGTAATCCCATATTCAGTCACTTATTCATATCACCCATTGTCTCCCAGGGTTTAGATTTAGAAGATTTCCTGTCCTACAACAGATCTGTTGACTTGGACTCCATGGAGATTAAAACCCAGGAAAACCATATTTTTTTAAGCTCTTAAGGTAGGTCTGATAATTTCTAGGTATGCGGATCTCTGCACAATACACTGGAGCAGGAAGGAAAATGTCAGTAGGGATTTTCCACCACTTTGGTCTCACACAATGCAAGATACAAACGGTCCCCACCGACCCAAAAGGGACTTGGCCCTCCCCACAGAACATATTGCAAAGCCTGAACTAAAAATATGTCAGAACATTTGAGATCTCCCTAGAACTGTTAAAAGGGAAAATTCTATGTATTTAAAACTTGGTCAGTAAAGAAGAACTGAAAGCGAGAGATTTTTCATAAATCCCTCCTTGTTCATGCTGTATCATCCACTGAGAGAGGGCAGGGTTTCAGGTTGGCCAGATTCAAAAGGGCAGTGATCAGAAGAGGGCTGAGTGAAACTTTATTTCTCACTGTAGATGAAAATAAGAGGGCAAAATCACTTAATGCAGTTTCTGACGTTCACACGAAAGGGAAAAACGTGCAAATGAATTTATCTCAGTGAAAGAACTTTTCCTGAGCTACACAACCAGAATCTAAAGGTTTATGCTTAAAGGTACAGATCCTTAAAGAATCCGCTGTTGTACTTTCTTCTAGGACAAAGGAGATCTGGGGTGACACAATCTGAAATCTATCTCCTAAGACACAAAGTTGATTTTATAAGTAGATCTTTTCAAGCATTTGTGTGTCTGCAGGCACACACACACACACACACACACACACACACACACACACACCCCTCCCAAAACTAGTTTCCCAGAAACCATGCTCAAACCATGAAACCACAAAAGTAATGACTGAACCTAGCAATTATCCACCACGGATCCTCTTTAAATGGGCAAAGGATGTGAAGAGACCTTTTTCCAAAGAAGATAAATAAATGGCCAATGAGCACATGAAAAGGTGCTCAACGTCACTAATCATCAGGCAGATGCAAGTCAAAACAGCACTAAGATACCATTTCATATCCTCTAGGCTGGCTAGAAGTTTTAAAAAAATAAACAGAAAATAGTAAGTGCTGGTGAGGACGCGGAGAAACTGGAACCCTCACACATCGCTGGTGGGGATGGAAAATGGCGCAGCCATTCTGGAAATCAGCTTGGCTGTTCCTCAAAAAATTAAACACAGGGCTTCCCTGGTGGCACAGTGGTTGGGAGTCCGTCTGCCGATGCAGGGGACACGGGTTCGTGCCCCGGTCCGGGAAGATCCCACATGCCGCGGAGCGGCTGGGCCCGTGAGCCATGGCCGCTGAGCCTGCGCGTCCGGAGCCTGTGCTCCGCAACGGGAGAGGCCACAGCAGTGAGAGGCCCGCGTACTGCAAAAAAAAAAAAAAAAAAAAAAAACCCAAAAACAACAAAACACAAATTACCTCATGATCCAGTAATTTCATTCAAAGAATTACAAACAGCTGTCCATGCAAACATTTATACATGAATGTTCATAGCAGCACTACTCAACAATAGTCAAAAGACTGAAACAACAACCCACATGTCCACCCACTGATGGAACAGAAAAAGAACGTGTTACACATGCATAAAATGGAATATTATTCAGCCACAAAAAGGAACACAGTATGATACGTGCTACAACAGGGATGAACCTTTAAAGCACTGTGCTAAGGGAAAGACACCTTCCACCAAAGGCCACATGTTGAAAGAGTCCATTTATATGAAATATCCAGAAAAGGCAAATCCAAAGAGACAGACAGCAGCAGATCAGTGGTTGCCATGAACCAGGGAAAGGAGAATGGGAAGTGACTACTTCATGGTACAGTGCTTCCCTCTGACGTGATGAAAAAGTTCTGGTCGTGACGGCTACATAATATTGTGAATGTACTGAATGTCACTGAATTGCACATTTTAAAATGGTAAAATTTAAAAAAAAACTACATGTAACTTGTAACTAGTTTTTCAAATTGCAAAACTACGTTGAAAGATAAAGATGGCAAAACTCATTTTAAACCTGAAAGAGATTCTGACCAGTAAACATTCTGGTTGTATGGGACAGGGAGGGCGTTGCTCTGCGTAGACTCTGTGACATCAGGCTGTGCCATGAGAATTCCAAGCGCCGGGTCCCCACACCTGGTGTCTACACACGGTGTGCACGGAAGGACTAAATGCAGTAGCGGAGCTACTCATGTTCAGATACATAGAGACCTCTGCCCACCTGCAGGCAGGAGAGAGAAGCCCGGCTCGAGTTGAGAAGACGAGATGATCTTGAGCAAAGCAGAGCAAACACAGCTTGGCCCCAAACGGAAATTAGTCCTCTTATCTCCCTGTGCCTCTTCACTCCCCCAATATTTACAAAATGTTCCAATGTCGTTTGCTATTTTTGTTTGGACTTCTTACTTTGTTCCGAGATGACCTGATATTTACACAAGCACAAGCCTGCTCTCAAAGTGCAGAGCAGGAAAAGGTCGGGAGCTACCTGATGATCTCCCAGGCTTGGGGAGGGGCCTTGGTGCCTGGTCCAGGCAGATCTCCGGTAAGAAATAAGAACGTCAATAACCAGGGTTGGCGGGCTTCCCTGGTGGCGCAGTGGTTAAGAATCCACCTGCCAATGCAGGGGACGTGCAGACCTGGTCCGGGAAGATCCCACATGCTGCGGAGCAACTAAGCCTGTGAGCCGCAACTACTGAGCCCACAAGCCACAACTACTGAAGCCCACGCACCACAACTACTGAAGCCCGTGCACCTAGAGCCTGTGCTCCACAACAAGAGAAGCCACCGTAATGAGAAGCCCGTGCACCACAACGAAGATTAGTCACTGCTCGCCGCGACTAGAGAAAGCCCGCGCGCAGCAACGATGACCCAACGCAGCCAGAAATAAATTAAACAAAACAAAACAGGGTGGGAATCAATCGGAGCGACGAGAAAAACGGTGAACCTGAATGCGACCACCTCCTTCCTTCCTCAAGAAACAGCCCAGGGAAACCACAAGCAAAAATGAGGACAAATCCAGAACTGAGCTGGTCTCTTCAACAAGCCAATGGAGAGACGGAAAAAAGGGAGAGCGCACCATTCATAGTCAGGAACCAAACACAACCTGCGCACATTCTTTGGCTTCTGATTGAACAAATCAATTGTAAAAAGATATCTGGGGAATACTCAAGGCATTCTGAATATGAACAGGGCAGTAATGACATTTTAAGTGACGATTACTTACGATTAATTTACGATTACCTATAGTGGTATTGTGGCTCTATAAGAAACCTTCTTGGATCTTATAGATGTACAGTGTCAGGGAGCTGCTTTACCACACACCCCACAGATCCTTTTTAAATGTTAATGATTGTTCAATCTAGATGTGAGTTTTAAATCTGGATGGGAATTTACTGCGCTATTCTTCCTAGTCATTAGATCATTCAAGCACACTATGTCTATTTGCAAATATTCATAATAAAAAGTAACTGGCCCAAGCCACGACCCCTTTCAAGAACTAGTTCTAATACTGCTTTGCCAAACTTCCTCACCGCTCCTCCAGAGGAAGCCAGAGGACCCGTTCCATCACCCTCCACCCCTCATGTATTGAAAGGAGGAGGTGGAAACAAATTTAAGGCATTAATTAACCACCTATTTGTCTCTTACTAAGAATGCACTGGGTTTGATGGTGTCCCCATTTGAGAGACACGTGACAGCTGCCAACCCCGTATTCTTAAGTCTAATTATCTTAACAGAACAAAAACAGAGTCACTGATGTTCCTCCCCTTCAAGCGCCCATCATTCATCCATTCATTCTCAGCACGATGTTACCTCCTGGGTGTCGGGCACGAGGCCTGGCACTGAGCTCGCAGCAACAGTCAAGACAGCCCTGGTACCCGCCCTCTGGCACGGCCAGCCTGGAGTGCCTCACCGTGAGGACCGACACTTGGAACACAGCTAAGGCACAAGTGAATGACAAAGCGCCGCAGACAGCACAGGTGTTCCAGGAGTCACAACAGGCTCCAGTGGCAGAAGAGAATTTGGAATGGCCTCAAACCACTCAAAACACGAACAGGGATTCTTTTTTTTTTCTTTGCGGTACGCGGGCCTCTCACTGTTGTGGCCTCTCCCGTTGCGGAGCACAGGCTCCGGACGCGCAGGCTCAGCGGCCATGGCTCACGGTAGCCGCTCCACGGCATGTGGGATCTTCCCGGACCGGGGCACGAACCCGTGTCCCCTGCATCGGCAGGCGGACTCCCAACCACTGCGCCACCAGGGAAGCCCACGAACAGGGATTCTTAGGCTTATGAATGGGCAGGAAATAACAGTAGGGTTTGAGTGAAATATTTCTGTGGACAGACAACGCCAGCCAGCCTGAGTTGGCAGAAACCTATAAATAGATGCCCTGGGGAGGTGTGGGTACGGAGAGGAAATGCCCTGAGGCCACCTGAGGTCTACATGGACAGGCACGGCTCTGTCCACATTGGGCGCTCAGGCAGCCCACAAGCTCCTGGGACTGCGCCGTCCTCAGTGGTGCCGTGTGCTGTAGCCACAGCACACCCTCCTTGCTTCAGCCTGGCCCACACCCAGCCAGCAGAGGTCTCCTGTCCCTCTGGACCAGGGAAGGGAACTCACGAGCCAAGAGCCGGAGAGGGGTCAAGTGCTCACTTGCACCAAGAGGCATCCATTCACTTTCTGGTCCTCTATCCGAAAAACACGGGCACAGTGGCCGGGAGAAAAGGTGTCTCAGTGCAGAGTACCGGTGAGGAAGCTACCCTGCGAGGATGTGTAAGTTCCCTACAGCCGTCGTAACAAACTGCCACCCGCTGGGCGGCTTTACCACCACAGAAACGGATTCGACCACAGTTCTGGAGGCCAGCGATCCAAAAGCAAGAGGGCAGCAGGGCTGCGTTCCCTTCAAACGCTCTGAGGACAATCCTCCCTTGTGTCTTCCGGCTTCTGGCGGTTCCAGGTGTTCTTGGCTTGTGGCTGCATCACTCCAGTCTCCGCCCCCTCTTCCGTGGATGTGTGTCTCCTCTTCTGTGTCTTGTAAAGACCCTTGTCGTTGGATTGGCCCAGTGGGATAATCCAGGATGATCTCATCCGCAAATCCTTATGTTAATTACACCCGCCAAGACTCTTTTTTCCAAATAAGTTCACATCCACAAGTTCTGGGGCTCGGGATGCGGACCTATCTTTTGAGGAGGCCGCCATTCAACCTACTACAGAGAACAAACTGTAGCACGTCAAGCACCCACCTGGTGCAGGAGACGCAGTGACACTGTGAGCGCGCCACTGCATCGAGCCAGCCAAAACGGGTGGGTGGGTTTTAAAAAAAGAAAAAGCAAGACCAAACTTACTTCTCTTCGGAAATCAGCAACATCTGCTTTAATTTCACACCCTAAATCAATAATAGGCAATGTTACTTTGTTCTTCACAGTAGAATCCTACTAAACCTACAAGCCTTGGTTTCCTTGTCTGCAAAATGGAAAAAATAACAGCATCTACCCCACAGTGGGGATTATGGGAATGAAGGCACGATCTTGCGCAGAGAAGTGCCTGCACTCCATAAATTAGCTTTATCAGTATCACTATCGTTATTCTTGTTCTTGAGGACCCTATGTCTCTTCAACTCTCCTTTGACTATCATCTCCCCTTTACTGACACCTCTGCATGCGCCCCTGCTAACCCAGCAGGACAAGGGGCAACCTGACTTCTCGTCTGTTTCTTTGCAACAGGCTAATTACAAAGCCCCTCCAGGATATAAACCTAAAACACTATAGACATTGCAAGCCTGGAAAAATATATTGTTTGCCATTAGACCTTAAAATACAAGACAGGTCACGTGAAGTGAGCATACGCTTTACTTAAAGTATGTCTGTTTACTTCTACCCCATCTTGTTTCAGAAGGGACTCAGATCCATTCAAATACATACACTGTTACACTTAAAATAAGTGAAAAAATAGGTAAATGAGGGGAAAAGAACAAAAAGAAATAAGATTTGAGAGATAACTGAAAAAATAAAATGAAGCAAGGAGTAACATTAGTAAAAAAAAAAATATGCTGCAATATTTTGTACACTTGTTAGGAGTGGCCACAATCTGGCTCGAAGCTCTGGAGCACGTGATACAAAGGTAAAGGCTGACCTGCTAAATTATTCATCGTGTCCTTAAGATTAAAAACGCAGCAGAAGAGGAAAAAGACATTTGCTCCGAAGAACTGCAATTCCTGGTAGTGCGAGAGCAATCTCCCTCTCGGGCCATCTTAGAGAAAGCATGATGTATTCGTTGCTTTTCTAGATTTTAACTAAATGTTTTCAGGTGGTCTTTACTTTTACATCCAATGTCTTCCTGATTCCGCCCATGAGAGGCAGGATCAACTAAACTGAGAGTTTTCAGGTTGATAAAAGTAAGGAAGTATTTATGTATAGATAGGGGGTGTAAATAATGCAATACTGCTTTTTTAGGACAGGGAGGCACACAAACAGGATTTCATGATAAAAATAAAACCATTTTTTAAGACAAAAACAAAAGTTTTCTTTACATAAAGAGATACTGAAAAGAAAATCAGTAAGCTCCATTCCCAGCAGAAAGCCCTACAGGTTCCATGTCCTCTAATCCTCGAAAACCAGAAGCAAGAACGGAATTTAGAGAAGGAAAAGGGTAAGAATTACTGAACAGAAATACAGCAAGAAGCTTCCCATCAACAGTCATCCACGAGACCAGAGCCTTACCTCGGGGTCGAGGCTACAGTCTGAGAGGATGATGTCTTCCTTGTATGACAATTTCATATTTTCACGATCGTTTTTGCTTGGTTGTTTTTCGTAAATAATAAGCATAATATTTTGGACACGAAGAACAGTTTCACTTGCGGTGATCCACAGGCACCGGCTTAGTCAGGGTCTCTCTCACACAGATACACACACGCATGCGCATACAAGCAGACGCGCACACACACGCGCACTTACCTTGTTAAGCCACTTCAGCCCTGGTATCGTGTTTGAGTTGATCTGTTCTTCCAGCCACGGGCGCATGCGCATCCTCTCCACCGGCATGGTGCCCTTCTGCAGAAGAGAAGCAACACATCAGGCATTTCTGCTACCCACTGTCATGTCTGCACCGTGAAGTCTGACACCCCTGCCTGACCCTCTTTTATTTTCCTCTTCCTCAAAACCGCACAGCTTATGGGGGCTGGGGGGCCCTGAGAGCTTATCAGGGGATTTGCCCTAGAGCCCCCCTCCCCTGCTTGAGTGCGGTGCTCATTCCCCAGAGGCCGTCTCGGTGGGGTGGTGGTGCAGGCCACCCCTGCTCTCAGCTGAGAGGGTCCCATGACGCAGACACTCGGCCAGTCACAGGGCCCGGACGCCTAACGCTGGGCTGTGTTTACGGCAGGTACCTTCAGTGTATCAGGTACTCAGAGGACCAGGGCCTGACAAATACCTTTGGGTATTATCCTTCCAAGAGCCGAGGGTGGACAGAGTAACCAAGTCATTCCTCGAGGGTATCTGGGTAACAGACGCGCGTCGAAGCCCCGGCATGGGCACTTCCAAGCGCTTACGGAATCGATTCACGCGGTTCCAAGGCCTTTCACCCACTGGCCACCCCTCCTGATGTCGTCTGTCTCCCTGCAGAGTGCACCAGCCTCTAGCTCTGCTTCAGCATCGCTTTGACGTGAAAGCATCTCTTTTTTTTAGTACTTTTTTAAAAGATTAATTAATTAATTTTATTGGCTGCGTTGGGTCTTCCGTTGCTGTGCGCTGGCTTTCTCTAGTTGCAGCGAGCGGGGGCTACTCTTCGTTGCGGTGAGAGGGCTTTTCATTGCAGTGGCTTCTCTTGTTGTGGAGCACAGGCTCTAGGCACGCAGGCTTCAGTGGTTGCGGCACACGGGCTTCAGTAGTTGTGGCACGTGGGCTCAAGAGCGCAGGCTCAGTAGTTGTGGCACACGGGCTTAATTGCTCCGCAGCATGTGGGATCTTCCTGGACCAGGGCTCGAACCCGTGTCCCCTGCATCGGCAGGCGGACTCTCAACCACTGCGCCAGCAGGGAAGCCCGAAAGCATCTCTTATTTGGAGTGTTCCCTCAAGGGTCTTTCCTCACTGCCATCCGCCTCCTCTGGCCTGGGGTCACCTGTCCTCCACCAGCCCACATAACACCTCTCTCCCCTCCTTCCAGATGCATTTCTAGATAGTCTTTCCCTTGTCCACCTAAATATACCCAGAGCGGGGTCACTAACACAGTGCCGTCTATCACTCATCTTCAGCCTGTTTACACGGAAGTTTAAATTCGATGCAGGATTCAAAAGCAGAGACAACGGCGACCAAGCATCCCTTCCACAGGACTTCGTGCACAGTGGGACATCATCCTCTTTTCAACCCTGGGCTGCCTCATCTTTCCTTTATTCATTTTCTCCTCCAAAAACGAGCTCTGAATATTCTATTCGGATGACTTCAGGCTGAGATGGTCAAAGTCTCAGTAATCTCCTCGTCCAGCTCACAAAGGCCTTCCCGTCTCCCCTACGTGCAGCTGCTCCGCCACCTGGGGCCCCGCCCTCTGCCTGTAGAGCCTAATTCAATTCTGGAACTAAATCCTAGCCCCTGCCTTTCCCTTGGCCCTCTGCCCCACTTCTGACCTACTCGCTGTCTCAGACGCCGCCTGCCGCTGCCTCTCTGTTCCTCCTTCCTGGCCTTGCCAACCCCCAGCAGTCCTCCAAGACGCAGCCTCCGCCCTCCTCCACCACGAGGCCCCCCCGGACGCTCCAGTGGAAGGAAGCCGTCCCCCTCCAGGCCCCACAATACCCAGGGATCCTGTACTGCTCATTTGAAAATCGAACATTGCGTCAGGGCAGCTATTCCAATGTTGTCTTTCTTCTTATCTAACTCTTATCTTAAATGCAAACTTTTCAGCTGTGCTCAGCCTCTCTTCCTAACCAAAGTGTAAATTCGCTGGGAGTAGGAGCTCTACCTCTTCTAGGTCTTTGGCTAATCCTACAAAGCCTAAATGCGGCCGTCCCCCCACCCCGCCCCCCCTGAGATGTGCAATACAAGGACCAGGCCAGTTCTGAAGATCAGGCAAGGTGCCGTCACCATGGCAGGCTGGCCCCGCCCACTCATCTGGTGGCTTCAGGAGTGACAGGAACTGCAGGGACAGTCCAAAAGGACATGGAACGGCCACAGGGAGCCCCCAACACAGCTGCTCTGAGTGGGTCTCAAGTTGTTCCACTCACTCGCTCTTTCACCCACCCACTCAAAGATCATATATCAAGAGTGATGTTCCAGGAATAGGAAGAAAGAAGACAGTCCCTGCCATCTAGGGACTCCCAGTCTAGCGGGAGACAGGGGAGAAGATAATTCCCACAGCCCACGGAGCATCCTGTGTCCAGGATGATAAGAGGAGTTATGGAGAGTTCTGGGAGCGTCAGGAAAAGCTGTCCACATTAGATGCACTGGCTGAGTGTGCACTGTAAGGGCTCTGCCCAGTCAATCCGATCAGATCCTCCTTCTTGAGAAGATCTTAAGACACAGAAAGGGCGCAGCTAAGTCAGGGCAGTAGGAAGAGTAGCTACGTAGTGACACGCGCTTCCGAGGGGACAAGATGACAAGCTCAGCAACACGGAAACATGCCCCTGCTTCCAATCCGTCATTATAATAACATATTCCTCCCCTATTTTTTTTTTTTTTTTTTTTGCGGTACGCGGGCCTCTCACTGTTGTGGCCTCTCCCGTTGCAGAGGCGCAGGCTCAGCAGCCATGGCTCACGGGCCCAGCCGCTCCGTGGCATGTGGGGTCTTCCCGGACCGGGGCACGAACCCGTGTCCACTGCATCGGCAGGCGGACTCTCAACCACTGCGCCACCAGGGAAGCCCCCTCCCCTATTTTTTTTCACAGACAACCCATTTGGAAAAAACGGTCACCTGAAATAGTTCAAAAAGCTTTCTGATCCGAGTAGGGAAAACTCTATTATCAAGGGCTTCACTTATTTCAGGTTCTATGGTGTTGCTGTTTTTAACGGCTACGACATCCCCGATGATACACAATGAAAGGTAACCCTTTTACCTGGAGGCACGTCCTCTATCTTACTTGATTTTACAGCCTGCTCCCCCGCCCCCTGCGACACACTGAACAGGTAATGAATTACCAGTGGTCTCGCCACACAACCCAGAATAAAAAGGTTGCCATTTGACATAGATTTCTCATGACTCTCAAGTATGCATCCTCCGGTGAAAGAAAGGAAAGGTAGAATTCTACACGCAGCCAGCACCAGAAACTCATGCCTACGTGGCATGTGTTTTCTAGCTTCTATCAGTGAAATTCAAGATGATAGACTGGTCTTCCTTCTTTAAGGCAAGTTTCCCATGGGCAGCAACACCCAGGCCAGCGTTGCTTGAACAGAGCTGAAGAAGGCATGGAACTCGGTAGAGAAGACAAAGAGGTGCTATTTTTGCCAAGAGGACCAAAATACACCAGAAATCGGGACGCTCGTGTTCCAGTCCTGGCTTTGTCATTACCACTGTGTGTCCTCGGGCCAGTCACTCAATCTCTCTGGTGGATACTTTGATCATCTAGAAAAAGGAGAGGTTTCACAAAGATAATTTCTGAGGTTATCTGTGATTCTAGGAATCCGTTGGTAACATGAAGGCTCATAATCTGATTTATCTTTTCTGTAAGCTTCATTTCTTGTACACTGTGCTGTTTTTAAAAGTGAAATACTTAAATTTATGGTTCTATAAACCTAAAATATGAAGCTTCTACCCTCAAGCCTGACTTTGGAAAATCAGCTCTCCTTACATCTTGGAGATTTCGGGCTGGGATCATCTTCAAAACCATGGCATTGGCTACAAATCAATTCAGTACACAGCAAGTATTCAGAATATTACTGGCACCAGGGCTGCTCCATAAAGGCACATGAGCTGTTCACTGTGATACACAGGACATAAATCTCATCCCCCGTGAAGCTGACAATGCTAACTGTGGTCCTGAGTAGTGTCATTAACAGTGATCTTGAATTCTAACTTAAGTAACTGAGGTTCGGGTCTTGGAATAGTAACAGCAATGGCTACTACTACTGAGCACTTCCTATATGCCACGCATGAAAACCAGGGTTTTCTGGGAGCTTCTCACTTCTCTTTTAACCCTAGGAGGTAGGGACTTTATTACCCCCTATTTCAGATGAGGGGATAGGTTGGGGAACTGCCCAAAGGCAACCTGCTGGTCAGTAGGAGAGCCCAGACTCTCGTTCAGGTCTGTCTGCGAATCCCCAGACTCAGAAACCGTAATGCCTGCCTTACTCTCACTTCAGAAAGTATTCAGTTATGATGGTCTTTTAACTGTTCTACTTATGGAGGTATTCCCAAGCCCTCTCTGTTTTGCATACCACTGACGTATCAGTCATCCTAAAATACCACTTAAATCATGTTAGTGTTCTGTATTACAGACTTCTAAACATCTCTGCTAGATTTTAGATAATAAAATCCTTGGCTGACGGGGTGCTGCTTCTGGTAACGGCATGGTAGGTAATTCAGACCTAACTCTCCTGGTGAATACCTAAGAAACCTAAACAAAGTGTGTGTGTTTTGTTTTGTTTTGTTTAGCAGCATTGGGTCTTTGCTGCTGTGCGTGGGCTTTGTCTAGTTGAGGCGAGCGGCGGCTACTCTTCACTGCGGTGTGCGGGCTTCTCGTCACAGCGGCTTCTCTTGTTGCGGAGCACGGGCTCTAGGCGTGCGGGCCTCAGTAGTTGTGGCACGTGGGCTCAGTACTTGCGGCTCGTGGGCTCTAGAGCGCAGGCTCAGTAGTTGTGGCACATGGGCTTAGCTGCTCCGTGGCATGTGGGATCTTCCCGGACCAGGGATCGAACCCGTGTCCCCTGCACTGGCAGACGAATTCTTAACCACTGCGCCACAACTTGTTTTTAAACAAACAAGTTGTTTGTTTCTTTGGCCCACAAAGCTTGTTTTTAAAAATATGTTTAGAAACTTCAGAGAACTAAGATGGTAGTAAAGAATTAGGAGGGCAAGATCTGGGAGAAGAAAGAAACCCAGGATGGTAAGCCTGATGTTTGGGGCATCTGCCGAATCCAGAAGAGGAGGCTTTAGGGCATCAAAGCTGAGCAGAGCTGTTGACACATTCAGTGACTAGGGGGATAAGAACTGAAGCTAAAGAAAAGGGAGTCCTGGAAACCTCCCTCTTTCCAAACATGCAAGCTTTGTAAGGGATAAAACTAAATGGAAATAGACTAACCTCAAAGACTGAAGCCCAGCTTTGATTAATCTCAATCCTTGACCAAATTAAAATGATCTGGAACTACCAGAAGTTAAGTTAAATCATATCTTGAGGAAAGATGACATTATCCTAAGATTCATATTCTCTCTGCTGTTTTTCAGATACAATGGCCAGCATTCAATCAATACAGCTAGGAATACAAGGCTAAAAGACAAGAAAATAGAAAACCAAGGGAAGTAATGAACAATAGAAATGGACCAATAGAGATACATACACAGATTTTATACAGATATAATGAATATACACATACCAAATGTTTCCAGACGTAATCTTTAAAACAGCTATGCCTAATACATTCAAGGAAATAAAAGGCAAGATGGAAAAGTTTTTCAGAGAACTGGAGACTATAAAACAATAGAAATTCTACAACTAAAGTATAAATAATTAAAATTAAGAACTCGATGGATGGGTTCACCAATAGATTAGACATCACCAGGGGAAAAAATAGTGAACCAGAAGAGAGGTCACAGTGAAACAGACAGAATGAAGCACTGAGACAAAAAAGTGGAACATGTGAAAACAGACCTAAAATCCATAAAAGACTGTATTTTAGACCTAAAAAGGTCTAAACATGGGTAGTTGGAAGTTCCACAAAGATAAGAGAAAGAATGAAGCAGGAGCAAAATTTGAAGAGACAGTGATCAATGACCACCTAACCACAGGTTTAATACTCACTACAGACCCCAAACTGGCAACTATAAATAAAACCACACCTGGGCATACTGTACCACACTTGATGAAAACCAGAAGTATAGAGAAAAATCTTAAAAACAGCCAGAGGAAAAACAGGCTCAGGACCTTCAGAAACCAAAAAACACAAAACCCAGAAGGCTTACAGTGACTCCTCAACAGAAACAATGGAGAACAGAAGACAATGGAAAGATGCCTTTAAAGCACCCAAAGAAAATAATTGCTATTTTAAAATGTTATATACAGTGTGAAAATTTCCTTCGGGAACGAAGAGGAAATAAAGGCATCTTCACTCAGAGGAAAACGTAGAGAATTTCTACCAGAAGCCCCACAGCACATCAGTTCCCAGTTACAGCGTCACAGGAGTAAGCCACAACCGGGCAACAGGGAAAGCAAAGGGATGGGAGCTGAGTTGCTAAGCACAGGGCCTAACTTTGAGGCTGTGTCACAGAAGCCAATCACAGCAGTGCTCAGTGCCATCTCTTCTGCAGCTGCATCATTTGTTTTAAACATGCCTGTGCAGGCTCCCGTCACCTAATAGTTCTCCCCACATAGCCATGCGCCACCCCTCGTATCAACCTACATCAATGTTACCCTCCCAGCAAAAGCCAGCTCAAGTCTATTTTCATCCATTAAACCTTCTCTCACAACTCTAAGCACTGGACCCTATCCTCCTGTGTATGTGCTGTCTGCAGTATCCAGTCATCCAGTGTACCAACAAATATTTATTAAATACACGTTATTACAAGGAACTGTGCTAAGTCCTGTGGAGAATTCAAAGACGTGTAAGACAGGATCGCTACCCTCAAGGAATTAATAAATTACCTGGGGGCATGAGACATAAATCATATAAAGTTAACTGATAATACTATAATTATAATAATAAAAGACTGCAATAGAGATCCGAAGGCAGTATATGATTAATTGCCAACTAGGTGAACTCGTTCATAAATCATTATTAGATGGGTTCGTAAGCGAAAGCTTTATGGTAAAGGAAGAGCTTATAAGGTAGGGAGGGATCACTTCGGCAGAGAAAAGGCTGCAGGTCAAGTTAGGCAAGGTAAAGGCTGGTACTAATGGCCAAAGCAGAACTGAGGAAGATGTCTTTGCTGATGTGGGCAGAGCAACTGATGCATGTACCAACATGGGGGAAGCTTCACACGAGCCAGCCAGCGTGTGAGAAGCACAGACTGGATAGTGTACAAATATCATCACTAACCCTCACAGTAGCCCTACTCAGTTAAATATTATTATCCCCATTCCAGAGATGAGAAAAAGGATAGCCTGAAAAGGTAACTTTAAAAAAAGAAAAAAGTGTCCAAGTCACACAAGCCCCCAGATGGGGAACCAAGATTTGAGCCCAGGTCTTTCTGGAGGGTCTCCAATGCCCAGCTAGATACTCGGCTTGTTTACAGGGGCTACTAAAAAGCTCTGAATGGCCTCGTTTCATCATGAACCAAGCAGCACTCTATGCAAGAACACGTGGAGGCAAGGAAGCCAGTAGCCAGAGCTACAGCTCTGTCCAGGATGGTGGCTATGGGAACACGCAGGAAAAGAAAAACGCACGCACAAGTGGCAATACATTTGTAGGAATATAATAGCAATTTTTAGTGGTGATTTTTCCTGAATATGCAGTAATCCTTCCCAAAATATAAGTTCCTCTTACATAACATCCTACACTCCCCACACTGACTTTTGTGTACCTTTTTGAAAAAATAAGAATTTCAGTTTAAAATTATGTGGGGGCTTCCCTGGTGGTGCAGTGGTTGAGAGTCCGCCTGCCGATGCAGGGAACACGGGTTCGTGCCCCGGTCTGGGAAGATCCCACATGCCGCAGAGCCTGTGCGTCCAGAGCCTGTGCTCTGCAACGGGAGAGGCCACAACAGTGAGAGGCCCGCATACCGCAAGAAAAAAAAAAAATTATGTGAATTGAGAGGAAGCTGTAGTTGAAAACTGAATATCACCACCACCACCATTCTCATCATCATTCTCTTTAACCCCGTCACATTGGCTCAGGCCCTTATTAAGAATGGGATACCAATGCTTTTCATGCATTATTTCATTCCATCTTCAAACAATCTATACGAGGTATAGTATCTTATCTCCATCTCTACAGATGCGGAAACGAAGCTACTTCCCAAGATGCAGAGCTGTCAAGTGGTAAAGCTAAGATTCAAACCCAGATCTTCCTGACTGGAAGAATATGCCCGAAACCTCTAAAACAGTTTTTATTCCAAACATCCAGTAGCAACCCATTAGAGGGTCAGGAAATCAGTTTATTGGATGAAGATCTGAATTACAGGATGAAGATAAGCACTTTAATGTATGAGACTACAGAACAGAAACTATGAGAGTTCCCCAAATAACAGTAAGCATTGTTTCATTAAACTTTTGTTTCAACTTTATATTATTATATTGGTACTGTGGCCAAAAAAGTATAAAAAGCATCGTACTGTGCTAGACTGGTTCCCAGCTGTGTGTACAGATGTGTGTGAGCATGTGGATGGTGGGGGAGGCAGAGGTCATGGTGGAAAGTAGAAAACGGAAGAGAAGGAAATAGAAGAGAAGAAGCGGCAAACCCTTACAGCGGTAACTGACTCCCAGGAGACAGAAGTGAAATGTACAAGCGAAGTTCAACAGCATGTGCTTGGCATGAAAATACCATGTTCAGAGCTAAGATGAAAGGACTCTGTGCATTATGGAGGGGGCCTGAGACTTACCCATTTGGCTATACTTAATACTTCTCTGCCTACAATATTCAAATCACGCTACATACTCTGGTGGGACCGTAGGGCCAAGTCAACAATTAGCAGTCAGGAAATCAGAAAGACATTCAGCATTTGGATGGAGCGCTCGACGCAGAAAAAAGCTTGCCTCTCGGCATAATATTATCCACACCAATGCAAAACCAATTTTAAAGTTTTGTTAAACTTCAGGAGAGTTAGTAGGTAATGGAAATCAATTGTATGCTATCCATTGTATCACGGATGTAATTTCATGCACTTACTGTTTTACTTTATTGAACGTTAAAAAGACACGTCATAGATTCATTTAAGTATTTTAGTCTCTAGCCCCGTGTTTCTCAGGTTTTAAGCAATTCAACCATGAATTCCCTTATTATATGGATTTTTCAGGAACCCAACCTTGAATGATGTGGCAGGATTGCTATAAATAGCTCAATATGTCATAACCCAGTATGGCTCAGTATATCATAAGCATACTTTGCTATATTTTCTTTTCACCTATACCAGCATCCCAAAACTGCCTGTGCAGCATTATTACCTGGGGAATCAAAAAAAAAAGGTTCCCTGGCCCCATTCTAGAACTACTGAATAAGAATCTCCAGGGTTTAAGAATCAGTTATTTTTTATTATCCTAGGATAACTGTTATGCAGCTAAGTGTAGGTATCACTGCCATTTAGTATCATTAGCCAATGGCCTTCCATGTCTCGTATGTTTCATGAATATCTCCAGTTGAGTCATGGGAAAACAGGGAGGCCGATGGGGAATAGATTTCACCATGAATGGAATATAAATGCATATGAAATTAAAAGTCTAAATACTTCTAAATACCACAGAAACAGTTTCCCATACTGAGAATCACCCAGACTATAGTTTTTGCATATTTGCCATTCTACCCACAATTTTCTTATTAGGCGTGTTTTCTATACCCTTTTAGAAGACATTACCATAGCTCCTTTACAAAAATTTCCCTGTCTCTGACCACAGTCTACCCTGGTACCTGAAACAGTACGATTTAGCCTCTGAATCACAACCATAAGCTGACAGAGAAATTGACTTATGGCCTCCACACGTGTGCTAGAAAGACACCAAAATATCTCTGGCTTTCAGTACTGCAGGTGAGCCAACGGTCATTCTAGAAAACAGTTCTCAACGCAGCCTAAAGAGAACAGAAGTTCTCTACCCAGGGAGTCAGCCTTAGAAACATATGGCACACGTTGCATCTGTGCATCTGCACTTTTCCAAGAGAGGGTCCATCTTTGCCCTTCAGGCTCCACTTCCCCGCTTCCTCTCCCTAGTGTGTCCACTCTCTGGTCCCACTCTTCCCAAACACAGCTGCCCAACCACTTTACTACATATGGGTCTCTCCCTCTTGTTGGCTCCGGTGGCAAAAATTCAGGACTGGGCTGAATAGTACCCTGTCATAATAATAATAATAATGCCATTATAGATTTATGGTTCATCACCTCACCAGAGCTTTCAAAAAGTCTCTGCAGGTCTTTATTTTTTTTTTTTCTTCTCCCTCATCAGTGCTTCCTGTTCCCCATGGGAGCACTTTCAGATTTTTCCAACCTCACTTCCACACTCATCAATCCCAGCAAATGATCTTGTCTCGGCTCCAGAGAAAAACAGAGGCCACCACTCTTCTTTCTGAATGTCTGACTCCCTTCCTTCTTCAAACTTATCTGTGACCGCCTTTTGTCCTTCTGCAGACCACTCTGCAACAGGGAACGTGGAAGGTTTAAGAGGAGAAATACTTTGTATGATCATCTTTGGGCCCATCCATGTTGCTGCAAGTGGCCCGGAGATGGTCATACTGAGAGAAGTCAGTCAGACAGAGAAAGACACATATCATATGATATCACTTACTTGGGATCTAAAAAAACGATACAAATGAACTTATTTACAAATCAGAAATAGACTCACAGACACAGAAAAGAAACTTATGGTTACCAAAGGGATAGTGGGGTGAGGGGAGATAAATTGGGAGTTTGGGATTAACATATACACACCACTGTATATAAAACAGATAAACAACAAGGATTTCCTGTATAGCACAAGGAACTATATTCAATATCTTGTAATAACCTATAATAGAAAAGAATTTTTTAAGTATATATATATATATATATGTAAGCTGAATCACTTTGCTGTACACCTGAAACTAACATGATATTGTAAACCAACTATACTTCAATTTTCAAAAAACGAGAGGAGAAATACTGAGATTGGTTTCAGGTCTTCTGAATTTGAGATATCTTTGGGATAGCCCAAGAGACGTTGGATGGGCAATTAGATATCTGAGGCCAGAGCTCAGGAGAAAGGTCTTGCCTGGCAGTAGTCAGGCACCCCTTTATAGACTGTTCACATGCCATCTCTTCCACAAAGCCCACCCTGGCCAATTCACAACTGCCCTTGAATCCATGAAACACACTGCCTCTGGGCTTCCCTGGTGGTGCAGTGGTTGAGAGTCCGCCTCCCGAGGCAGGGGACGCAGGTTCGTGCCCTGGTTCGGGAAGATCCCACATGCCGCGGAGTGGCTGGGCCCGTGAGCCATGGCTGCTGAGCCTGCGCGTCCGGAGCCTGTGCCTCTGCAACGGGAGAGGTCACAACAGTGAGAGGCCCGCGTACCGCAAAAAAACCAAAAAAACCACACTGCCTCTAACACGCATCTTATGCTGCCTTACATTCTTTGCTGCAATTTTATGTGCCTTTCTGCACTGAAACAAACCTCTGTTAACACCGCTACATATGTTAACATGTAGAACTAGCCAGTCTTGCACTCTGCACCCAGCAGGTAGCCAATAAATGCAGACCAGCCCTATCCAGCAATACTGGACATGTTCTATATGCACACAGCTCAGCAAGGTAGCCACTGGCCACACACTGCTACCGAACACCCGAGATGTGGCTGGCGTGAATGGGGAACCATTTGTTCCCAAAGATAGACACACAGTTTCAAGGCCGGTTCTAGTCTTTCCAAATCACAGTGAGTTGTCCAGTGCCAGGTAAAAACAAAGTATCTTCAGAAGACATCCCTGTGGGGTTCCTGAAAAGGCAAGTTACCCACCTGAAACTGCGCTATTCTGAGTTTTTAGTCAGGCCAGTTTGAATAAGGCCTGAGTCACCCTCGGCAAGCTGAATTAACTTTGGGAAGCCAGCCTGATGTTAAGTGGGGGAGCTTCTGTTGTGAGCCATCCTATCCCGCCTAGACCTGCGAGCCCTGGAAAACAGGGATTGCCCAGAGTATCCCATGCCACACCACCATGACACTAACACTAGATAACAAGGATGAAGGGTTAGGAAAGTTCTAAGCTGGCCAGGGGTATTACTTCACTTGATTCACAGCAACCTTGTAAGGTAGGTACTACTAAAATCCCCATTTGATAGATGAAGAAACTGAGGCACACAAGGTTAATAAGTAACTTGTCCAAGCTCACAGCAGGTGGTAGAGCTCAGATTTAAACAGGGGTCTTAGGCCCTTACTTAGCCTTTGGACCATGAGGCCAAACTGGGGACCACATAAAGAGGCATTGAGAGCCCAGTGCCTCCCAGTCTCTCCCGGCACCCGCCCTAGGAGCCCTGCTAGCGGGAGCACCGCTCAGGCTGCACTCGCCGGGCCTAATGAATAGAAAGCAGCGTCCCAACCTGGTTACCCAGTCCACCCCCTTCAATGCACACTTCCTGCCCCTTTTACTACCTTCCTGGCTGGTGGAAATCAGCAAGATGCACTGCATATCCTGTCCAGCTGGAGCTTTATTTTTGTAATTGGTACTAGGAAAACAGTATTTCTCTATTCCCATACTCCAAAATAAAAATATTTTTCCACTCTCTACCCCTTTACCTCCATCCCCTCTTTAGGAAGCAACAGGAAAGAATTAGAGTTTTTTTTTTAACTTGAGTCACTGGGTGTGTTCTCCAGTTGTTCCATTTTAGTCTCTGCCTCTGCCATAAAACAGGGTCACCTGGCCCCAGCACTGGCCACCTGGGTCCTAGAGGGGTCTTATGAAACCAGGCAAGGAGGAAAGTGCACCCTGCCTGTCTCTGCCTATTACTGATTCACCTGGAGAACTATTTCAGGAACACAATTAAACCCCATGGAAGCCATGGTCCACCATCTCAGAGTTAATTTCACAGGAATACTTTTGTAAGGTACTGAAAACCAATAAAGTGCTAGGCATTATGGGTATTTGTCAATTTCCACACCCTTCCGTGTGTATGATGAGCAATCGCTTGCCTATGAGGCCTTTTTTCTTCTCCCTCATTTTTAGTTTCAGGACCTCTGAAAAGTGCCAAACCCCCAGTCCACAAATTCCACTCCAACCAGCTTCAATCTCTCAGTGCCACTGTGTCCTACACGCTCTACACCAGCTCACTTCTCTCTTGGAATCCGGGGGCCAGTTTTAAATCTACCCTTCCAAAAAGGCTTTCCCTGACCAATGCAGATTCAACTATTACCACAAGGATCATTTTGTTCACACTGATATGACAGCCCCAAGAAATATCTAGATATTAATGATAATCGATCTTGTCTGACTCAGCTAATTAATTTGACTGACCTGGAACTTCTGAATAAGTGATTAGATCCCCACAGGGCCTAGCACTGTCCTTATTTAACTTGGTGGCCAAGATGCAGGACATTATTGGAGGTCCGACTGCCACTGTGACTCTGGGACAGCGTGGCCATCCACAGGTAGGTGGAGACTAGGGATGGCCTCGGCAGCTCCTGTGTCCACCACAGCTGGGCAAGGAGTGAGTCTGTGGCTACTGCCACTTCTTTATCACCATACCTTATGTGAGACAAGGACTGGGTAGTTGTGCCCTTAAATGAGAAATCGATGTGCTATTCCCCTAAAACTTCAGAAATTCCTTAGTCTCTGCCACTATCTCCACTCCTGTAGGAGTCGTCCAGGTCTGGGAGTATTTCCATCAGTACCTAAGGCCACTCCCCAGGGCAATGCTTCAGGAACCAAATGCAGAGGGTAGCAGGACCCAAGATCCTTATGCCTCGGTTTTCTCGTCTGTAAAATGGGGATAATTTCCTTAGGGTTTGTGGCAATGCTTAAATAAGACATGCAAAGTGCCAGTCTACTATTTCGCCCTCAGAATGGGAGAAAATATTTGCAAATGAAGCAACTGACAAAGGATTAATCTCCAAAATTTACAAGCAGCTCATGCAGCTCATTATCAAAACAACAAACAACCCAATCCAAAAATGGGCAGAAGACCTAAATAGACATTTCTCCAAAGAAGATATATAGATTGCCAACAAACACATGAAAGGATGCTCAACCTCACTAATCATTAGAGAAATGCAAATCGAAACTACAATGAGGTATCACCTCACACCAGTCAGAATGGCCATCATCAAAAAATCTAGAAACAATAAATGCTGGAGAGGGTGTGGAGAAAAGGGAACCCTCTTGCACTGTTGGTGGGAATGTAAATTAATACAGCCACTATGGAGAACAGTATGGAGGTTCCTTAAAAAACTAAAAATAGAACTACCATACGACCCAGCAATCCCACTACTGGGCATATACCCTGAGAAAACCATCATTCAAAAAGAGTCATGTACCAAAATGTTCATTGCAGCTCTATTTACAACAGCCAGGACATGGAAGCAACCTAAATGTCCATCAACAGATGAATGGATAAAGAAGATGTGGCACATATATACAATGGAATATTACTCAGCCATAAACAGAAACGAAATTGAGTTATTTGTAGTGAGGTGGATGGACTAGAGTCTGTCATACAGAGTGAAGTAAGTAAGAAAGAGGAAAACAAATACCGTATGCTAACACATATATATGGAATCTAAAAAAATGGTTATGTCCTAGGGGCAGGACAGGAATAATGACGCAGACGTAGAGAATGGACTTGAGGACACGGGGAGGGGGATAGGTAAGCTGGGACAAAGTGAGAGAGTGGCATGGACATATATACACTACCAAATGTAAAATAGATGGCTAGTGGGAAGCAGTCGCATAGCACAGGGAGATCAGCTCCATGCTTTGTGTCCACCTAGAGGGGTGGGATAGGGAGGGTGGGAGGGAGATGCAAGAGGGAGGAGATATGGGGATATGTGTATATGTATAGCCGATTCACTTTATTATAAAGCAGAAACGAACACACCACTGTAAAGCAATTCTACTCCAATAAAGATGTTTAAAAAAAAAAGTGGCTATTTAATAATAGTTTCTGCAGACACAAATTTAAGGTCAAGGATGTTTGATGGAACATTATTTACAGTAGCAAAAATTTTAAGTTGACCCAAATATCAGACACTAGGAAGATGGTTAAATAAAATGTGGTAGGCTCAAATCATGGAACACTGTAACTATGGAAGAATATTTCATTGGCATGGGAAAATGCTCAGAATATATATGTTGATATAGTTAATAATCATAATTATATATTCTATGTATGTATTTTTATATATTCTATATAAGTAATATATAAGTTAAGACAGCTCAGAATATAATACAAGGTAATAAGTGAAAAGAAGCAGGCAGTGGGGTCGGTTTTCAAGCATCGGGGCAGTAAACTTCCAGGGCAAGCTGGGCGGGGGTGGCTGCCCCAGGCTGCTGGGTCCCAGCACTGACAATGCTCCCTTCTCGGACGGTGCTGATGACAGTCAGGGCTCACCCTTCCCAACTGCTCCAGCGATTCTTCAGAGACAGCCGGCAGCACCGCCTAGTACGGGACTGACAAGGGGCACCAAGACACTGTTGCTTGGAACTGGGCAGCTAGGGGACGGGGGGGGGGGGTCAGGGAGGCGGCATCCCAACCCCAGGCAGCACCATATCAAGCTCTTCCTGAACAGTTAGAGTAACGGGCTGCAATGCTTTCCAGAAAAGGTATCGTGAGGGGTGCAGCCCCCGTGGGGACTTGTAAAGTCCCACGACATGACAGTGAGTGCCATCCTGTGCTCTCTCCAAGTCCTGCGTTTTCCAAGAGTCCTGATGTCAGCAGAGTGCCCTAATTTTAGCTTAGAAAATAAGAATATGGCAACAGAGAACATTCTTCTCAAAACTACTAAGAGAGTTCCTTCTACCCTTCTTTCCTCCCTCCCTCCCTTTATGAACGATTTAGTCCAAAAGCACATTAGGTGGAACTGAGCAAAGCAGAGGCAATGGATTGAACAGTGTTCCCCAAAATTTATGTCCACCTGGAAACTGTGAATGTGACCTTATTTGGAAATAGGGTCTCTGTAGATGCAATCAAGTTACAATGAGGTCATTCTGCCATAGGACAGGCCCTAAATCCAATACGACCGATGTCCTTACAAGAAGAGGGAAATCTGGACAAAGGCCCACAGACAGAGGAGAAGTGAAACGAAGACAGAGACAGAGACTGGACTGATTGAAGATTGGAGTGATGCATCTACAAGTCCAGGATTGCCAGCAACCACCAGAGTCAAGGAGAAACTTCTCCCCATGGAGACTTGTGCTTAGAGCCCCAGAAAGAAGCAATCCGGCTGACACCTTGACTTAGGACTTCTGGCCCACAGAACTCTGAGACAATAAACTCCTGTTGTTCAAGCCACCCAGTCTGTTGGTACTTATGGCTGCCCTAACATACTTAATATGGCAGACATTAGGGAAGCAGGGCAGAAGCATCCCAGTGTGGAGTACTGGCATAAAGAGGTGGGTGGGAGGAGGCCTGGAGTGCTGAAGCCCACGTGTGGCAGTGAGGATGGGCGCAGGAGGGAGGGACAGCCCAGAGCGGGGTTCAGGGCCCAAGCAGAAGGAAGCGTCTCCTGTACAGGAGGGCGGCAGCTGTCTAGTCCAAAGTACAGGAACCCACAGAGTGAAGTGAGGTGGGGCAGCCGTGGGAACATGAGATCAGAAACATTCAGGCAGTTGAGTAGATTAACTGATACATTAAGGATAATGGGACCCAGGTTGCTCACTATGGGAGAAGGAAGTTCAAATACAGAAAGAAAACGAGACTAACCCTGGGTGTTGCATTAGAATAGGACTGAATTCACGGTTTTTCATATATCTCCATAAATACAGAAATAAACACAGATATAAATAGTGAGTGTATGTGTAAGTATACATATAAACAGTACAGATATTCCCTAACCCTGTCCACTCAGAGGGTCTGGGGACAGCAATACACCAATGGTGATGAGCACATGTAATGCCCAAGTCTTAGTTTCTAAATACCAGTCTCCACTAAAAGGAATCAGGGCTTCTTGGGAAAATGGCTGATTCCAGGGCTAGAGCAGGGAAAGCAAAAGATGAGCCTGAACCATCTTGGGAGCCAGAAGGTAAGGAACTGATCAAAGAATGCCGGGAACACATCAAAAGAACATAGCAGTCAACCTAAAGGGGCTCCCACTGGCCAAATCTGAGACAATCTGAGCATCGAAATAATGATAAAATTGTGTTATAGCCCACTGAATGAAATAGGGATCTACGGAAAAACTAAATAGGGAGAAGAGGAAGCTTTTCCACAAGGTGCAGTGCCTGCCACAGAAAGACGCTGGAACTAGAAGATCGCCTCTGGCAGCGATCCAAGTAGTAGTTATTCAGTTAAGAAACATCACTGATGTTAAAACCAGTGGGTGAAAGGTTGATGAGAAGAGGACACCTACATAGACTCAAAGCACCTCCCACAAAATATTTTTTATTACAAAGGGGAAAAGAGTAACTTTACAATGGAGAAGCCTGACAGATACCTCCGTACTCAATCAAATGAACATCACCAATAAAGGAACAAGTCAAAGACATACACCACCTGAGAGGAGGCAACAAAAAGAACAGAGCATCACGTCTGAAATATCCTTGCAGAAAATGCATAATCTGAATCTAACCATGAGGAAACCACCAACAAACTCAAACTGAAAGACATTCTATGAGATAACTGGCTTATCATCATCAAAAATGTCAAATTCATGGACGTTAAGGAAAGGTGACAACGGCACGACACCTCAGCCTGGATGGGATTTTTTTTGCTACGAGGGACATTATCGAGACAACTGGCAAACCTGGATGGGGTCTGTGGGTTAGATGGTCCTCATGTCAATTGCCTGATTCTGACGGTCACGTGGAGTGTGCCCTTGTCTGCAGGACAGACACGCTCAAGGATTCAGGAGTGATGGGACTTCAGGTTGGCAAGTTACTCTCCAGAGTTTCAGAAAAAAAAAATTCTTTACAAATATTTTTGCAGCTTTCGCAGTCTTAAACTAGTTGCAAAGAAAAAGACTTGGCACGAAAGACAACAGTGAAGCAAGTGATTTACAGTCCAGAGGGAGAAACGACAGCACTTCTGCAAATATGACAAACTCTAGCAAATTCCCCCTGTGGTGCTGAAATTAAACTGTTGATCGTTTTTTCTTAATCCAGGCACGGCGACTGTATCAAGTACACGCGTCAATCACTTTATCCGTCCATCCATAAGGGGCCGCGCGATCAAGCGACAATGAACTGAACAAGGAACCTCGAAGCTTCATTTCCTGGGGAAGATGGTCCACAAGTCATTTAAAGTGTTGGGTGTGTAGAAAACAAAAAGTGAGATGACCCAAAAGCCCACCTGCATATTTTATTTTACTTTTTAAAATAAACTTATTTATTTTTGGCTGCATTGGGTCTTTGTTGCTGGGTGCGGGCTTTCTCTAGTTGTGGTGAGCGGGGGCTACTCTTGCGGTGCGTGGGCTTCTCTTTGCCGTGGCTTCTCTTGTTGCAGAGCACGGGCCCTAGGCGCGCGGGCTTCAGTAGTTGTGGCTCGCGGGCTCTAGAGCGCAGGCTCAGTACTTGTGGCTCGCGGGCTTAGTTGCTCCGCGGCATGTGGGATCTTCCCGGACCAGGGCTCGAACCCGTGTCCCCTGCATTGGCAGGCGGATTCTTAACCACCCGTGCGACCAGGGAAGTCCCCCGCCTGCATATTTTAGAGAAGGCTCTCAGATTTCAGCATCAAAGATTTACCTCCAGTTAAACTTCTGAAGTAATATTTACATGAAGTTATTTAGATTCTAAAACATGAGGTTGGCTTCCAAGTGACACTGCTTCACCTCGTAGGTTAAGTCAGCAGCGGAAGAAAGAAGTCATAAGCATGGGTCCCTGGGCTGCCAGTGACGCAGGGTTTAGATATTCAGTCTTCAGAGGCCCCACGCCACAGGATTCTCTGTAGGGCATTTCAGGCCAGTCTGAGTTGTCACCAGAGCCCCCAAAGCTGGCATTCCTGGCATAGTTTCATTTTCTTTCATGACAATAGTTCCGGATCCCACAGCTTTTCCACCACTTGGCTCAAGAAAAGCCCACCATGAATAAGGGTTTTGCTTTTTGTTTCTTTTTTCTTTCTTTTTTTTTTAAACAGATCTTTATTGGAGTATAATTGCTTCACAATACTGTGTTAGTTTCTGTTGTACAACAAAGTGAATGAGCCATATGCATACATATGCCCCCATAGCTCCTCCCTCCCACCTTCCCTATCCCACCTCTCTAGGTCATTGCAAAGCACCAAGCTGATCTCCCTGTGCTATGCGGCTGCTTCCCGCTAGCTAGCTATTTTACATTTGGTAGTGTATGTATGTCGATGCTACTCTCACTTTGCCCCAGCTTCCCCCTCCCACCCCATGTCCTCAAGTCCATTCTCAATGTCTACGTCTTTATTCCTGCCCTGCAACTAGGTTCATCAGTACCATTTTTATTATTGTTTTAGATTCCATATATATACACATTAGCATACAGTATTGGTTTTTCTCTTTCTGACTTACTTCACTCTGTATGACAGACTCTGGGTCCATCCACCTCGCTACAAATAACTCAATTTCGTTTCTTTTTATGGCTGAGTAATACTCCATTGTACATATGCACCACATCTTTATCTAATCATCTGTCGATGGACACTTAGGTTGCTTCCATGTCCTGGCTATTGTAAATAGTGCTGCAGTGAGCATTGTGGTACATTCCTCTTTTTTTTTCTTAATTTTTGAATTTTATTTTACTGCTTTTTGTTTCTTATTTACAACTCTTCCTCAACTTGGGGAAAACGGAAGCCTGAATAACCTGCTCCCACTTGGCTGATCATTTCAGTAACCGCTTTGGCCTCCAAGTAACAAGCAGAGCACGTATTTACTGTTTCCCAAGAGAGTCACTATAACACTGTAAGAATAGAGAGTGAAACCAGCGGCTCCAGAACAATTCCTTCCTTCAGCGAGGCCGGCACCAAGCAGCCATTCTGACGTCTCCCCACCACCTCCCAACCCCGGCCTGCTCTCTGCCAGGCAGCCAGAACGCTCTCGTAAAAGCATAAACATGATCTGCTTAGAGCCCACTGTTGTCGCCCACGCTGGCTCCAGCTTCCCCTCCCTCTGCTGGCCTTACTCCCTGACCCTCCGGCCAGCAGGGCAGCCCAAGGCCTCTGTACCTGCCGTCCTCAAGGGCATCGCCTTTCACTGGCTGACTCACACTGTTCAAGTCTTAGCTTCAAAAGCACGTCATCGGCAGGCCAGGCCAGGCCTCAAATCTGTCTGCCTTCCTAGACAAGAATCTCCACAAGGCCCAAGACCAATTCTGCCTGCTCACCACTCTGTTCCCAGGGCCCAAGGGTATGGCAAAGACTGATGCTAAGTTAATAAACTAGGACCTGACTGTGGAGGCCAGGCATCAAAGATAAGGTGAAGGGGAACAGAGAGGGGGCTTGCAGCCTAGTAAAAGAAGGCTGGTACACAAGCAATTACGATAAGGAAAATGATGATGTGCCCTTAAGCAAAAAAAAAGTGTATATTTAAATACTATGGAGAATTCGTCGAAGAAAGCAGTGGATATGTATTTTTACATTTAAAAGATTATTTCTTATAAACACTGCTTTACAGTATTTTAGGCTTTCAAGATATAATCTGGAAGCTTATTTCAAAGTTGTACATATGGACATTCACAAGAAACTTACTGAAGCCCACCAGCATTCCGTTACCCAGAATGCACAGATGGTCAGCATGGTGACCAATCATCTATCGTCCAAACTGGAACACTTTTGAGCGTGAATGGGACCTTATTAATACTTATACCTTTCCTCTAAACAGATGTAAAGAGAAACTGTCCCTGGAAAAACCAGGATGAGGGGATGTTCAAGTCATGGGAGATAACTGCTCTTTTATTCAAAATCCTTGGACCAGATATGTCTCAGAATTCCACAGCCTGGGGATTTTCGAGAGATAATATGGTGCCTAGACCATATAGAACATAACATCCCCAGCAACCTCCAGAGCAGAACCCCTTAATCTAATACAGTAATATTTCTGCAGTAAAACGTGAGCATTCACACTGATTGGGATTAGTAAAAGCTATAAATAGCTTCATGCCAATTCGAGGCAGACTCTACTGACAAGTGAGTCATGATAAAAACTTTCAGTTTTCAGAGCTGTTTGGATCGCAAAGAAGGGATTTGGGATCTGTAATTAATTTCAAGTTATTTCTATCCTTGGAATATATTATTGTTCCCATGTTATACAAGAAAATCAGCATCTTCTTCCTTAAATTGTACTTACATTATAAATTAATCTGGCATGCACTGTGCTTGAGTTAGTGAATAACGGCACATTTTTAGTCCTGAAATGGAAAACTTTGATGCAAACTGCTTTTGCAATATTAAAAAGTGAGGAAGTACTTTTGCTGAATATTTTTTTTAATTTGACATCTGAGGTAGCCATTTAAAAATTATTACTGCCTTTACAGTAGTTCTACCTAGCAATATATATACATTTTTCTTTACCAATCTAATACAAAAAAGACATTTATAATATAAGAAAAGCTTTAAATAAGATTGAAAATTTCTTTAAAATATCCTCCCTAAGCTTCCCTTACAATAACATTGGTAATGACATCATTCCTCTTCCTACATTTTAAATATTTGATTTCAAAAATTAGATGTATTACAAAGAATACTTTCACGGGTATCAAGTTAAATCACTTTTATTTGTTGCTGTTCACTATAGTCTATGCAGCGTGAGAACTGCGTCATCTGTTGAGACGGGTACATGCACCACCCTCCCACTTCTTATAAGCCCTACTGCTCTGTGGAAACCATCATGTGAAACAAGAAGACTAAATACTCCAAGTGGCACAAATGTAAATTCACTCAAGGAATTGTCTGGAAAGTTTAACTCTTACAATTAAAATAATTTTGAATGAAAGCACAGGTATATCATTGCCACGTGAGATGTCTAACGTACATTGAACTGTTTCGGTTCTGCAGGACTTGGGTAGAGATTCAATTCAGAGATCCTTGCACACACACTTCCTCCAGGCAGTGTGAAGAAAGAAAACATAGCAAGGCTAACGATGGTCAAGGTGAAGGAGCCCCAGAGACCTCCTACCAAAAGGGCCAAGGCACTCACACCAGAGATTAATTTACATGCACTGAATTGCATTGCTTATAAATATATGCATTGAAAAAGTCGAACTTGCCTCCAAAAAAATGCTCTCCTGATTCCTCAGCAGGTAAAGATGGTGGTGGCATGATGATGGCAACGACTATGGTATGTACCTGGTATTAAACTCTACGCTCTTTCTATATTATCTCCTTTAACCCTCACAACAACCCTATGAGGTAGGTACTATTATTATTATTTCCATTGTCAGAGGAGGAAGCTGTGGCTTAACCCCTGACAAAGCTGATTCTCCATCACTGGGCTCCTTTATCATGAGACCCCAGCATCCAAGACAGGCTTCAACCTTGAGTGGACAGGATTCCTCTACACGTGACCTTTGGGTTCTCAAACATACACACTAGAAAACCAGTGTGTGGACACCATGCTAGTTCTGACAGTTGCTTCCTCACGTCAGGAACATTTCAGGAACATGAACGTTTAAGTCCTGCGGGCCTACAGATCCAGAAAGAAAACGCAGAGCCGAGTCGTGGTGGCTTTTCCCTACACTTTCTGTTTTGTTGGGTCTCTGTTCTGAGGGCGGAGCAACTAAGAATACAAATCACCCACAAACAAGGATGGAACAAGAAGACAGTGAGCTGTCTGGGGCTTTTCCTAAAAGAGGAAGTCTTTTGACCTTGTATGACTCCAGGGCTGCACTGGTGAAAATACTGTGTGTGTGTGTGTGTGTGTGTGTGTGTGTGTGTGTGTGTGTGTGTGTGTGTGTGTGTGTGTGTGTGTGTGTGTGTGTGTGTGTGTGTGTGTGTGTGTGTGTGTGTGTGTGCGCGCGCGCACGCGCGCGCAGCGCGCGAGCGCATGCGTGCGTGATCCGTCTCACCAGATCCAGCAGCAAAGAGAAGCAAGGGTTTAAAAGCTGAAGTCCCCGAGCAAAACTCTGCAAAACCTTCCCACCTCTATTCGACACGCCCCCCGGGGGATGCTGGCAACCACTTGAGCCTCCCAACAGGCATCCATGGTGGGTCCTACCAACACCTCCGTGAGGGAGAAGGAGGCAGGAAAAAGGGTCATAAGGGTAAGATTTTAACAGTCTCCTGACTGTCTAAGCCTGCAGCCAGCAGAACAAGGGGGCAAGGAAGAGCTGAGGAAAGGGGCTGGATTTCAAAAGATCTCTCTTTGAGAACACTGTCTGTGTACAGTTTCTGAAAGAATGTGAAGACCAAAGTTTTTGCCTCAGGAAAATCATTCTGCACCTCTCTTATCTGATGCATCCACTATAAGGGTTAAAGAAGAGCTTCTATCCACACCCAAGGACTCACAGAAGGAAGAAAGTCTCATCACAGCACCCCTTGGTTAATTTCCTCACAAGGCCTGCCATGGCAGTAACAGAGCAGAAAAGGCAACAGTGTGAACTCCAGCCTGGTTCTAAATCCCAGCTCTATCACTTATTAGCTGTGTGACCTTAGGCAGGTTATCAACCCTATCTGTTCCCAAAGGGCTTTGCAAGGATTAGATAAGGAACCCTGTAACACATCTAGAATAGTGCTTTACGTCTCATATGTACTACGGGCTGGAGTACAAATAGGTACAAATTTTCCAGACAGTAGCTTGGCCATGGGTATCAAAAATTTTAAAGGATACCTTTTGACCCATACACGGGTCAAATGTTTCCTAGACGATTTAACCACGTGTGAAACATGTTTTCTAAAAAAATAAACAGGGCTTCCCTGGTGGCGCAGCGGTTGAGAGTCCGCCTGCCGATGCAGGAGACGCGGGTTCGTGCCCCAGTCCGGGAAGACCCCACATGCCGCGGAGCGGCTGGGCCCGTGAGCCATGGCCGCTGAGCCTGCGCATCCGGAGCCTGTGCTCCGCAATGGGAGAGGCCACAACGGTGAGAGGCCCGCGTATCGCAAAAAAAGTAAAATAAATAAACAAAAAAACACTACAATGATCTAAATCTATATGTATGTTACATATACAAATGTAATATTCTTTCTTATAAACAAAATAAGATGAGAAAGCTGTGTGAAGTCACACAGATAAATTACTTTCCAGATACAACTGAATTATGAAACTCTAAGAGCATTTTTTTAAAATCCATCACCTTCTAAAAGAGTATTTTCTAGAAGAACTCATGGAAGGCAGTGAGGACCTAAAAGCGTAGACTGACTTTTAAAAAATATGTCATAAATTTGAAATCATGGTGGGACCACTGGGTGTGTTTGGCCCCAGACCCAAGTACCTAGATGGCATCAGATTCTGCAATTCAGCAAAGCAAGAATCATGGACAGATTTCAAAGCATATGGACTCAGGCTCATACTGCATGTTCAAACCTTCTTTCCATATGGAAAATGGGAAAAGAAGCGACCCTAGTTTTCCCTTAATCAGCATGTCCTCTGAGCACTGCCTTTGCTGTAAAGCAAAGTGAAAGGCACGACTTCTCCTTTTGGCAGTTAAGTGGGGACTTCATTTCAGACTGTCCCTCCTTCCATGAATACATGGGTGTCCCTGGAGCCATCCAGCTAAGCCAGCAATACAAAAGCCCAGAAAAGACATCTTGGTCCTCAAGTACATGGGGAAAGTACAGGAAAAGTTAAATAAGATGGTGCATGTGAGAAAACTATGGACCACAGAGTGGATCACTGAGACACACAAAGTAGCTTGGGAAGGAGGAACATGGCAGGAAATGGGCAGGACCTAAATTCTCTGAGCTGTTTATATCCCCCACAAAAAAAAATAAATAAATAAAATTAAATAAATAAATAAACAAAAAAAACCTACAATGATCTAAATCTATATGTATGTTACATATACAAATGTAATATTCTTTCATGTAAAATAAAAAAGATGAGAAAGCTGTGTGAAGTCACACAGATAAATTACTTTCCAGATACGACTAAATTATGAAACTCTAAGATATATATACGATGGGTATATTTTGTCTCACAGGGAACACAGGAAAGACAAGGAGATGTGAGGAAAAAGGAGATGGCAATGCTTTCATTACTTAAGTTTGAAAAGTCATATGTCAGGGATTCTTAGAAAGGCCAGCATACTGGAAACTTCTAAGAAAACCTATTTGCATAAAATGGCAAAATTATTTGCTACCATCTGATTTCAAATCCATTACTGGCCGATGATGTTGAAAACCAATGCTTCCCCTAAGATGGTTGCCTGAAAATAATTTGCTCTGAAAAGGGTTGGCACTGAAGGGCAATGTCTATCTCTTCCCCTGGATAAGAATAAATGACTCCCTCCCTCACGCCACATCCACAGGGTCCCCGACAACTTCCTTCTTGCTGCCATGTTTCCTCTGGGGATTTCCTTTGAGTTGTTCCCTCAGCCAGTAAACTCTCGGTAAGGTTTCTACTGTTGCTTCTTCTTTTTCTCCTCCTCTTGTTCTCCTTCTTCTCCCTCTTCTTCTTTTTCTTCCTATTCTACTACTTATTATGATATAATATTATAGAGCCATTCAATTCAGCTCGTTTTGTTCAAATCAGGTTGAGATCCAACACACAAACTATAACCGTATACACTAATGATTCTATTCCTACAATAAGGCATCCTGATTACCAATGAATTCCCCCTGGAAATGAGAGCCAGCATTGCTAGCCACCCTAAATACAATAAGACCTCTGAATCAAGAACACATCTCTCCTCTACAAGCTGCATAAATGTCTTCAAATATTTTTAAAAGATACTTACTGCCACTAACCAAGTTCCCAACGGTACCTGAAAATTGGATTTGGCATCCACTGTATTGTTAGCATTTCTCCCTCTCTGCCAACCCCTCCCAGGACCACACTGGTTTCCTTCCCCCTCCTTGCAGAAGCAGAAGGTGCTTGCAGAGAGCTCAGGTTTGGTGTCAAGCACACCTGACTGGAACCTCACCACTCACAACCTGTAACCTCTCCGAATCTTAGTTTCTTCATCTACACACAGAGACCTTAATAGCAACTTGGCAGAGCTACTGTGAGGAAGAAATAGATAAAAAGGCAGCTTCTAGGGTTTCTCTGGTGGCGCAGTGGTTGAGGGTCCGCCTGCCGATGCAGGGGACACGGGTTCGTGCCCCGGTCCGGGAAGATCCCACATGCCGCGGAGCAGCTGGGCCCGTGAGCCATGGCCGCTGAGCCTGCGCGTCCGGAGCCTGTGCTCCGCAGCGGGAGAGGCCACGGCAGCGAGAGGCCTGAGTACTGCAAACAAACAACAACAACAACAACAAAAAAGGCAGCTTCTAGTAAAAGGAAAAGTATAGGATGACTGCTTTGGTCTCCGCTAAGACTTCCCCAAAGAAATTCCGAAGAGTAGAGCCAGTGCCTCACCTCATAGCAGAGTGGACCCAGCCCGAATCTCTCACAAGGAGCAGGACAGTGCCCAGGGTCCATGTTCTGGAATATTAGTGTCATCTCCACCCTGCAGATCAATCTTCCCAAACATCTTATCACCTGACTCAAAACCCTTCAGGGGCTCCACAGTACGAATAAAACCTGGACTCTCAGCCACCATAACTCAGCCCCGTCCCACCTTTCTAACTTCTTATCCCACCAATGCCTCCACCTTCTAAAACTCAACCAGAGCTCACAGCTTCATGTACTTGAAAATCGGCCGAGCTCTGGCTAAAGTCCTTGTGAGCAGGAATCACATCTTACTCGTCTTCAGAACTCCCAAAACATCAGGTAAAGCTCCTTGCACATAATGATATGTAGTAATTATTTATTGATAAGAAAGTGGATAATCCCTCCTGAAGAACCCTCTGGGGACAGGGAATGGGGAGGAAAAGGCAGATGACATGAACTATATGTTGTGATGGATAAAACTTAATATGAAGAAGTAATAAACACGCAGGGGAAAAATGACTGCAAAAAAGCATGCAACCCAAAGAAGAATAATTTCACTATTTTTATGACATTTTCCAGGTGAGTCGAGTTAAGTATGTTAACAACTTTTGAATTACATTTATTTAGCATTTCATTCAAAAAACCTTATGGAGCTGAGTCCTGTGAAAAGTTCTGTGGTGGGTACAAAGATGATGCGGACGTGATTTCTGTCCTCAAAAAGCTTACGTGGTAATGATGGAGGCTGGAACCTACACAACCAGCTCGAAAACTAGGCACCATGTTCTGAAGGTGATACGAGAGAAACAAATCACAGATGATAAAACTATCCAGGATGTGGCTGATGCTACAATACACCCCGATTCTTGAACTCAGGCTTTCAACACAACTGTTTCTGGGTTCATTCTCTGCATGGGACTCACCCCAATCATTTCATTAACCTCCCAATCAAAGGACCCTGCATTTTATATAGGTGAGTTTTGGGGAAGGCATTTCGGGGGAGTTTTACTATATTATGTCAAAGCCCGGAAGAGAGAACACTGGAAGGCTTCAAAGAAGAGGGGGCGTCTGAAGTGGGCCTGGAAAGGTAGGGGATTCTCAGGCGGAAAGGAAGGAAAAATATTCCAAACAAAAGGAAGAATAACAACAAAGGCAAGAGGGAGGAAGTGTGATAGCAGGTTTGAACCATTAGCAATACGGAAAAGCTGTGCCCCAGGAAAACTGGACGGATATGGTAGAGAAACAAATGGAAGGCTCACTAAGGCTGGCTAGTTAACAGAGAGACATTTGTCCTCGCACCTCAACAAGGGTCCCTGCCGACTGATGAGGGGAAACACCCTGGTACACCCCAGGGCACATGCACACGTGGCTAAGGTGCCTCCCACCTGCTGTCTTGTCCTCCTTTCTCACTAGAAAACCCAGCACACGAGCCCCATTAGCTCTAAGGTCCTACCAAGGAGTCTGTCTGGAGAGGAAATTACAGATGCAGAACTAGGTCAATCATTACGATTTAATTCATCCAACATTTCTTGAGCTGAGCCCTCACATAACGGCACTCCAAAATTTACAATCAGGTCAACAAGGCAGTCGTTGATAATAAATGCAGAGCATATGATATATTGAAATATAACACAGAAGTATCTTGGGCCTTTGAATAAGATCTTCAAACCTAAGTGAAGAGCCCAGCAAATACCCAACAGATGCCATCAATGCAGCCATCAACCATGTTATGGCTTTCATACCAGATGGTGGGGCCACTGTCACCTGTCATGCTGGGGGGATGCATATGGGAAGAAGCCCCACCTGGTGCACCAATACTCCCAGCTCCCTCCAGGCTTCCTAAGTCCCTGTAGTTGAGGCTCAACTCTAAGGTTCCATAAGCCAGCTCTTCCAGGGTCTTCCACAGTGTCTCTCGGACAACATGGCCAAGCACACCGCATGTCCTACCGCAACTGGCAGTCTCACTGCTGAGATGACAGCAGATCCAGTCACTCTCAGAGCCACGGGGATGCCTTGTCCTAAACACTTCCGCTGTGCGAAGCTGTTGTTTGGGGGCACCTTGCCGTCGCCTTGGTCCTCTAACTTGGGCTTCTCATCTGTATTAACGGCAGCCGTCTCTATATCTTCCTCACTTAAGAATCGTAAACCTATTCATAATAACTTCCCTCTCTTTATAAACTAAATCAAAACAAACAAAAGAGGGTACAAAAAATATTTTTGTACCTCTGTATCACTTCCTCTTACAAACGTATGAAAGCATCTCAAAGACAGGTCTGGTTATTATCAAAAGCACAGTCTGGTCCTTCCTGCAATGCCCATGTGTCTATGAATGAAATGCATGCGTCAGTCTTATACCTTCTCGTAGCTCCTCTTAAGTGTGGCAGGCTCACAGCTCTGCCACATCCAGCTGCTAGGAGTCATTATATATCAACTTCTAAAATGTAAGGGAGGTAGATGTTCCAAATCCTCAATAACCCTTCCTCCCAAAAGCTTGCCCTATGCTCAGAATAAAGCCTTTCCTTGCTAGAAAACACAGGAACACATGCACTGAAGGAACTTTTCGTGGCCACCAGGAACGGTCCCTGACACTCCCTTGACCTGCCTGTTCCCATCAGACCAGAGAACTCTCCATCCTCCAAGAGCATAAGGAATCTCCAACCCTTCATGGTTTCGCTCTTACTGCTCTTTCGACCAAAGATGCCCTGAGCACCCATGAGCCACCAGTTGACCCTGCCCTCCTCCTACCACAGGTGGGAGTTCATGGTGAAGCGCAACCCTGGCCAAAGATAGAGCTCCTTCCTCTTCCCTCCCGTAGCCTTCTGGTGCTGTGCTTCTATTAAGCACATATTTCATTCTTTTTGTCCCTATAGATGTCCCTGCCTGTCTCTCTAAGTAAATGATAAGCTCTGTGAGAAGATGAAATTGTCTAGTTTGCATCTCCACGCACCGGGCGTCACACCAGCAGTCCAGAAACATCTGTTTGAAGGAATTAACTCTTCTGAGAGTTGTATTTTAAAATACTTGTTTGCAGAAGGGAGTCTTCAACTTAACTTCATCATCACATTTCTTTTCATATTACTTGAGGCTAATTTTACAGACTTTTTAAAAGCCTTGGGGGACTTCCCTGGTGGCGCAGTGGTTAGGAATCCGCCTACCAATGCAGGGGACACGGGTTCGATCCCTGGTCCAGGAAGATCCCACTTGCCACGGAACAACTAAACCCTTGCACCACAGCTACTGAAGCCCAAGCGCCTAGAGCCCGTGCTCTGCAACAAGAGAAGCCACCGCAATGAGAAGCCCACGCACCGCAACAAAGAGTAGCCCCGGCTCTCTGCAACTAGAGAAAGCCCGTGTGCAGCAACGAAGACCCAACGCAGCCAAAAATAAATAAATTTATTTTAAAAAATAAAATAGAAGCTTTGGCCCCAAGCCTGAAGGGAATACAAATTTAATACAAATTTTTGCAGTTATCTATCTGCTTCCCAATTGTTTACAACTGACTCCTAGTTATAATCTGTAATGTTAGCTTATCAGGCTACCTTATGCAATAAAGACCAACTTCTCAAAAGAACTGAGTGAAGTGAAAATTTTGAGCAGAGCATAAAAGTAAACCAACAATTAATTTGCTACTGTAAAGTTGATATTTCACTGCATTTTTTCATCTACTATAGCTCTTATAAGGACAAATAAATGGCTTCTCATTCTGTTGATTATTCACAGTAAATACACAAATGCTTTTATTCATTTTTCCTAAGAGATCTGTTATTACAGCAATATTTTTTTTCATCCACTCAAGTAGTAGTATTGAACCATTACTGAATGTATCATGTTTAAATTCTCAAGCCCCCAAATGTTATCGGGAGGCTGCTGTTACTCACCTTGATCCAGAAATACCGCAATACTAGGGCTTTTTGATGAGCCCCAAGTATTGAAGGTACCATACGAGAGGCTGCTACGATTAATTCACTACCATATTCAAGCACTGCTATGTTTTTCCCCTCATCAGAAATTTTAGGATTCAAAAATACAACAGAAAAAAAAAATTAACTCTTTACTACAGAGTTCCACAAAATGTACTAAGTACTTAATCCAGCCACCTGACCCTGGGCAGGTTGCTTGATTTCTCCAGCTGTAAAAATGAAGGAACAGACTATAATGTCTAGGAAAACTTCCAATTCTAGTACTCTCTGAGAAGGTTAAGTACCTTTAGCTGATTCCCCATCTTCCACTCCACTCTGACGTACTTAATTCAGTCTAATTTAATTCCTCAATAGGTGCTTGATCAGCTCTGTAACATCTCAAAATTTGAAAAATGGTTTTGTGCCACATGCACCACATACAGTAATGATGGAGAATCTTTTGAGTTTTCAGACCATACTTATATGTCACTTTGGAACCCACAAAAAGAATGACTCAATCCTACAACTCAAGGACAACAGAAAAACAAATAACCAATTCAAAAATGGGTATAGGGAGGGTGAGAGGGAGACGCAAGAGGGAGGGGATATGAGGATATATGTATAGCTGATTCACTTTGTTATACAGCAGCAACTAACATAACAATGTAAAGCAATTATACTCCAATAAAGATGTTAAAAAATGCGCAAAGAACTGGAATAAACATTTCTCCAAAGAGATATACAAATGGCCAAGAAGCACATGGAAAGATGCTCAACATCACCAGCCATTAGGGACATGCAAATCAAAACCACAATGAGACCACCACACACCAATTAGGATGGCTATTATCCAAAAAAAAAAAAAAAAATTAAAGAATTTTTGGCAAGGATATGGAGAAATTGAAACCTTTGTGCATTATTGATGGGAATGTAAAATGGTGCAGCCTCTGTGGAAAATGGTTTCTCAGAAGGTTAAACCTAGAATTGCCGTATGATCCACTGGATTGAAAGAACTGAAAGCAGGGACTCAAAACAGATACTTTTACAGCAGTGTTCAAACCGGCAAGGTTCACAATAGCCAGTGGTAATGACAAGCCAAGTGCCCATCAACAGATGAATGGAGAAACAAAATGTAGGAATATGAATCAGTCTTAAAAGGAAGGACATTCTGACACATGCTCCCACATGGATGAACCTGGAAAACATTCTGCTAAGTGCAATGAGCCAGACACAAAAGGACAAATGTTGTCTGATGCCACTTACGTGAAGCACCTAGAGGAGTCAAGTTCACAGACACAGAGAGTAGAACGGTGCTTGCCCAGGCAGAGGGAGGTGCGGTTCTTTTTTTTGCGGTACGCGGGCCTCTCACTGCCGTGGCCTCTGCCGTTGCGGAGCACAGGCTCCGGACGCGCAGGCTCAGCGGCCATGGCTCACGGGCCCAGCCGCTCCGCGGCATGTGGGATCCTCCCGGACCAGGGCACGAACCCGTGTCCCCTGCATCGGCAGGCGGACTCTCAACCACTGCGCCACCAGGGAAGCCTCGGAGGTGGGGCTCTTGTTTAATGGGTACAGAGTTTCTGTTTGAGATGACGAAAAAAAGTTCTAGAGAAGGGTAGTGGAGACAGCTGCAAACACTGTAAATGAATTTGTTGCCACTGGACTTGATACATAAAGATGATTATAAAAGCAAATTTTCTGTTAGGTAACTTTTACCATAATAATAAAAAAAAGAATGACAGACACGCATTTATGAATTCACTACTTGCTGTCACTGTTTCTTTGAGTCCTACCGTGGACAAATCACTCTTTCCTTCCAGGTAACTTGAAGGTAACTTACTGACCCCTCCCCTCCAGACACACACAGAGAGACAGGGAGACAGAGGGAGAGAGAGGACAGATTTTCAAAATTAAATAAGGGCCAATTTCCCCTTCATGGCGATGCCATCTCAAGCCGTGTGAGGGAAAAGCCTCTCCCGGATGGTACGTGAAGGGAGAGGTTCTCCCAGCACAAACCTCCAGGGAGGGCTTCAGAGCGGTCTGTTATCAGCAGTACTGCCAGTTACCATCTCCCCTCAGGGAAAGGGAAGCAGAAAGTGGAGATAACTATAGAGACTCAGCCACTTCGTGACAAAAGACACCAGACAACAGGCAGCCAGCTGAATTCGACGTGCCAAACTGAGAGGGGGGGAAAACGGTAGAGAAACAGCCAGAACAACAAAACAAGATGCTGTTTTATGCCTATTATATGATTTACGAAGACTCTGTCCCTTAGAAAATAAAATGTACACAGTTGGCCCAAGAACGTGCCATGTTAGCACTGTCACCTCCCCTACAATCTGAGACAACCCCCTGTGGCCCACTGATGGGTGGAAGAAGGCCTCTAAAAGGGATGCTCAGACACCAAAAACCACTGCTGGAACTGAGGTCTCAGCCGCCCAGACGAAGGCCCCTCACTGCAGGGAGCACAGGTCATCTACCGAGCTCGCTCAATGCCAAGCTGAGGACTTCGCCACCTTTTTAGACCTACTCCCTCCACATGGAGATGAGTACACACCTGTTAGGTAAGCGACGACTGGATGAATGATCAGAGCTGTCCACTGTTTCCTTTCAGGGCCCAGACTGCAGCCCAAACTGCACCCTGACTTTGAAAAAAAAAAAGCAAAAAAAAAAAAAAAAGTCTTGATGCATTCAAAGCACCTGTAAGAGAGGCAAATAAATAAATCCTCTCCTATAATATTTTAAACTCACCCCGACTTCCTGAATCACCAGCAGAGCCACACCCAAAAGTGGAAATAGCAGTTCATCCACATTCCCTCCTGGGGCCTTTGGACTTCGCTTTTGTAACGGATAGAAGAAAGGGGACCATCTGGGTCGGTGCTCGGAGCCACCTAGAGCACCCCACGTGCCCAGGGCATCCTCTGGGGGCACCAGCTTCTTGTCTCACTTCTCTGTCCCTCATCCCTGAGGACTTTCCAGGTCAGCTCAACAGTGCACATGAGTTAAGTTTTCCCATACAAACAAAATCCCAACATCCCCACAAAGAGTCAATAAAGGTTTACCTTCAGGATTACGATTTTAAAGTGAGATTACACTTTCCTGTTCTTCTGTCAGTTGCAAATCCCCAAACCTACTAGAATTCACTTAAAACTAATCTACAGTGTTTTCATTGGAAGAAAGCAATCACGAAAGCTCTGACCTGCTGAGCAGCTGGGAATTTCTTTGCTGAAGGTTTGGTTTAGTCTTTATTTTTCTAGCTGCTGGCCCTGCTAACATGATTCAGTGAAGGTCGTATTTAATCTCACAGAGAAAAGCTACCTAAGCAGTTCTTAGGTAGGCTTCGGTAAAAATAAATTGCCTGGGCTCTGTGGGTAAATCTGTTGCTTCTCCCCAACAATTACAGTCAAAGGGAACAAATGAAGGCAACTGTAAGACACCGGTGCTTGATTTCAAAAGAACTTCCCTGCACATAAGTTATGGGCTGAGTGTTTGTTAATAACGAAGTTATTGTTAATAACTAACCCACCAAGAAAGTAGCAGCTCCCAAATGTATACCTTGGGTTTATCAGCAAATACAGCTTATTTACATGTACAGGAAGGTATTACTATCAGCATTGGGACATAAATGTTAAAGGAATAGACTGATAAGACTTTTGTTAAGCCCTCGGTAAAAAGGAGAAAACCGAACAATTTTTTCACCTTCTAGATGTTGAACGCCTAATACAAAGTGACAAATCCTATTGCAAAGTGACAAATCCCAATGTTTACGTGCTCAATACATATACCATTAGGTTTCTAACACAAAGGAGATCTAGGCCACAGGCCCCAAGCTGGAATTCAGCCTTTGAAGCTAACCTTTGCTTTAGGGTTGAAAATCAAATCAACAAATATTTATCTAGTGCTTACTGTGTATCAAGCACTAGTGGAGAATGCAAGGAAATACGACACAATCCCAGCTCTCAGATAACCTGCCCGTGGAGGTGTTGCAAACGGGAAAATCCAAGGAATCGACCTTTTTCACAACAGTTCAAAGGGTGGAAAAGATTCAAGATGTTTGTGACTAATCGCCAAAGGAATGGCACACACAGTGTGTTGCTTCTGAAGAGATTCAGAGCATCTTATTATTTTAAGCTGATGAGATCAGGTAAGGTTTGTTGGGGGAGGCACAGCGAGATGCAGTTATAACCAAACGACCCACCTCTGCTTTCCTCTGGGTTTTTTAGGTTTAGCCTTGTATTACAATGTTTCCCTGTATCTGTCTTCACACCTTGCTTCATTTCCTAACCCTGCACCATCCAATATGGTAGCCACCAGCCACATGACTACTGCACACTTGAAATGTGACCAGACTGAATTGAGATGTGTTGAAGGTGTAAAAGATACATTGGATTTGGCAGATTCAGTATGAAAAAAAGAACGTAAATAATCTCGTTAATACTTTTACATCCGTTTTATGTTGAAATGATAGTATTTTGGACACACTGGGCTAAATAAAATGGTATTAAAATTAACTTCACCTACTCGTTTTTACTTTTCTAACGTGGCTACTAGAAAATTAAAAATTACACCTGTGGCTCACATTCTGCTTGTATTGGACAGTGCGGTCCTAATCAATACTCATTTTTCTCTGCTGAGCTTTGGCATTCTGCCTCTGAAGTCCTTACGGTTACGCCCAGCCCTAGTTTCATAACAAATGCAAAAAACGTCTCCCGGATCTATAAAGGGATCAAAACTATTCTAAATTTTTTTTCAGACACAAATTCAGGATTTGGAAGCTTCTTCAGTTACGGAAACTCAGAAGTCACACTCTGATTGAGTCACACGAAGTCATCCTCCCGTGGGGACTTGTAAAGGTTGCTGTGTGGGGAAAATAAAACTTCCCTGGATTCCTCAGCGCTCCTGTAAAACAGCTGAGCCACCTGAGACACAGGAATGAACACAACATAACGACAGTGAATGAAAGATAGTGAATGTTTGCATTCACTTCCCCTAGAAACATTTTACTCTTCACCTACCATGAGAATTGGGTCTGTAGCCATTTGTCTAAATTAATTGCTCTGATCCAGAAGGATAATCAAACTTCTCTTATCTCCGCAAGAGGGTCAAATGGTTACAGCCTTGACTAGGTCCCTGGGTTAAGTTTGCAGGGTCCCAGGAAGACCTATGTCTCTAAGCATTTACATTTCAAAAGGAAAGAAGCCCAGACCTTAGCCCAGGCCTTCCAAAAGGTTAGGATGGAAACCCTGGATCCTTTCCTCGCTGGCTCAAAGGAGCAAAGGCGCTTGCTTGCTTGTGCGCGCTCTCTCTCTCTCTCTCCCTCCCCCCCCCGCCCCCTCCTTTGGCAGAGGAGGGGAATGGTTGCTCTGACCGTACCACACCCACATTCCATCAGCTTTCATGGCATCACTTATCACTTCAGGGACTAGGTATGGGGGGCCAACACTGCAACATCTCTCTGGCCACTGATCTGGTTGTAGAGCTCCATAAAGAACTCTTTCCTCCAACCCCCATGTCTGGGGCCTCTGCAGTATTCACATACATAGAAGACATATCTGTGACGTGGGGTAACATCTCAGACCCTCCACAGCTCTTCAGAAAACAGTGTGTCCCAACCTCACCACGGAGCCATCGATCTCATTGTCTCCAAGGAGTAACAGGTGAATGGGGACAAGGGCATCTCTCAGCACTGGCTGGGAAGGCCCTGATTCTAGAGCCTGGCTCTGCACATCAAGGCACAAGGGGCTCAGGAAGGGCCAAGTTCACACGCAACATCCTCCTAAGCAACATCCAACTTACTTGTCCTCCGCCTACGTTTACCAGACGTGAGGTCAGAGGGCACACTGCAGAGCTGTCTTGAGAATATTTTTCTGGTTATAAAAGTAACTGTGTTGTTGTATTAAATTTGGAAAATACAAGTGTTTCAAGGGGGAAGAAAGAGCCAAACATCCATAATCACACCATCGAAAATGCTTCCTCCCAGTTTTTTCTTAATGATGTGTATACAGATACACACACACGTTTTAAAAATAAAATTAGGGTCACAATTGAATATCCTCTTCTTCTCCACTCAGCTTTTCCACAAACATCTTCCCATCATTATTAAATACAAAAACATGAATTTCATCGGCTATCTATACTCAGTGTGTGGACCGTGCCATAACTCATTTAAACGCGCTCCTCCTGTTGCGTGTTTAGGGTGTTTCCGAGTTTTCACTATTACAGAAGCTACCAGTTAAACATCCTTGTACATAAATCTTCACTCCACCTCTCGTTACCTCACATATGTAGGTTCCTAGAAGTGGAATTACGGGAGCAGAGAGTTCAACATTTTTAAGACATTAAGTGCACCCCCCCCCAGATAAAAAGGCCAAACTTCAAAGTCAGAAATGGAGGGTCCTCCGGCATTTCATTTCAACTTGTCCTGCAGTCACTACCAACTAACTAGCAATCTGTCCCCTCTACCTCAAGACGCCTTCAATGACATTTGTGGCAGACACAGGGTCTACCTGCCTGACTCCCTCCTGTCCCCCATTCAAGAATTCAGGAGGCATTATTCTACTCTCCACCTTAGTCTCTTTTTTCATCACCTCATTCTCCCAACTGTCACCTTCCAACACCCTCCCCACTCACATTCCACCACCCCACACACCCACTAACATCTTAACCACGTGCCAGGACACTCTGGTCCACCACTGTAACTTTTCTCATCATCTTCAATAATTGTAGGGTAAGGAGAACAGGAAAAGCTCTCTTCAAAAATAACACGATAGATATTACTTGAAACAAAGTTATTTGTATGCACTTTCTTCTCACTCAAAATGTCAACCTCATGAGATGGGAAAATCAGTTGGATTCTAAGCTTACGGGGCCAGGACAGTGTCTTCTATCTAGAAGGTATTTCTTTGGTTCCTACAAAAACCTGACATCCATAAGCTCAAAAAGAACAAATTATATAGGAAGCTCATCTTTTCTTTGATCACATTAGGTGTGTGAGTATCAAATGCTCTTACACAGATAGCAACAGATTGCTAAGGACGCTGGAAAAGAAATTATTTATGAAAATGACAGAGCAAGTAGTTAACTCTCAAAAATGTTTAATCAAATGGGCAGAAGACCTAAATAGACATTTCTCCAAAGACATACAGATTGCCAACAAACACATGAAAAGATGCTCAACATCACTAATCATTAGAGAAGTGCAAATCAAAACTACAATGAGGTATCACCTCACACTAGTCAGAATGGCCATCATCAAAAAATCTACAAACAATAAATGCTGGAGAGGGTGTGGAGAAAAGGGAACCCTCCTGCACTGTTGGTGGGAATGTAAATTGATACAGCCACTATGGAGAACAGTATGAAGGTTCCTTAAAACACTAAAATTAGAGCTATCATACGACCCAGCAATCCCACTACTGGGCATATACCCTGAGAAAACCATCATTCAAAAAGAGTCATGTACCACAATGTTCATTGCAGCTCTATTTACAATAGCCAGGACACGGCAGCAACCTAAATGTCCATTGACAGATGAATGGATAAAGGAGATGTGGCACATATATACAATGGAATATTACTCAGCCATGAAGAGAAACAAAATTGAGTTATCTGTAGTGAGGTGGATGGATCTAGAGTCTGTCATACAGAGGGAAGTAAGTCAGAAAGAGAAAAACCAATACCATATGCTAACACATATATATGGAATCTAAAAAAAATTGTACCGATTAACCTAGTGGCAGGGCAGGAATAAAGACGCAGACGTAGAGAACGGACTTGAGGACACAGGGGAGGAAGGGGAAGGTGGGACGAAGTGAGAGAGTGGCATGGACATATATACACTACCAAATGTAAAATAGATGGCTAGTGGGAAGCAGCCACATAGCACAGGGAGATCAGCTCGGTGCTTTGTGACCACCTAGAGGGTGGGATAGGGAGGGTGGGAGGGAGTCTCAAGAGGGAGGGGATAGGGGGATATATGTATACATATAGCTGATTCACTTTGTTGTACAGCAGAAACTAACACAGCATTTTAAAGCAATTATACTCCAATAAAGACGTGAAAAAAAAAACCTGGATAGGCTTTTATCACACAAAACCCCGAAGTAAGATATTTTGTTGAACTAAATTGGTCTTGCCCTTGATATAAAAATGCTTAGAATCCATCACCAGAAAGAAAAGCACAGCCTTCTGTTTCTCATAAACATGGGGCTACAAGGCATGCACACAGGGCACGGGACATACGGAGACATTTTTTGCTTTGCCTCTTGTTCTTTCTTGCTTATCGAAGCTGAATACTAAATTGATAAAGGGGACTATAAGCCAAAACAGAAACAAACAAAAAACAAACCCATGACTCTGTGGCCTTCCTAGAGAGCGACACACTCGTGAAACAAAGTCCTTCGTGCTTGTTCAGAATGGAAAATTCAAAGTATCACAACTGTACCGCGAATCCCATTTTTGTATGACAAGCAAGGTCAACATGGGCAGAGCCAACAGGGAGGGACCACAGATTCCCTATTCAAAGCACTGTCTAAAAGGTGGAGAACAAGTTCCATCTGCTTGTTTTCCTGCATAGCCTGGCCTCAATGAAACAATGAAAAGGTTTGGCCCTGGGAAGAGATCCCTGACTCAGTGGTTCTCTGCCTTTGCTCTGGCCCACATACCTGAGTGACAGGGATCCAGGATACACTGGTGAACGTGAGAGGCTTACTATGGGGTCGGGGGAGAGACAAAGAGAAGAGGGGGCTGCAGACGGTCTCAAGTCTGAAGGTTCTGTGTGGTTTCTAAAAGCCCCCTCCTCTCCATGATTCCGATACACACATAAGTCCCGTCCCTCGAAGATGACAGAACCATGCAGCCCCATTTTATAGATGTGAAAACTAAGGTCCAGAAAGGAGAAGTGACTGGAGAGTTAATGAAAGAGCTGAGTCAACTCTGGGCCTCTGGACTCTTGAGTTCATGCACCTCCCACTACCCAGAGCCTTGTACATAGCTGTCTGTCAACAAATATTTAATAAATAAATGAAATAAGGACTCAGTGTTTGCGTTCATTGAACAAAATAATCGCCTGAGTTACTGCAATGGTTCATATCATGGGGTCCCTGGATCCCCAGTAGAACTCAAAGTTACTGATGGGAGTGGGAAGGTGGTAACTAGTTTTAGGACCTCAGAAGGCCCAATAGGTCTAACAGCTTATCTAAGAAACGGCTGCCCAGGTTACCTACAACGTCAAGTTTCTCTACTTTGGGCTGGAATTAGATCAACTAGATTTGCTGATGCTGGCTCTCTCAAGTCAACCAGGAGTTCTGACTGCAAGTCTAAAGTGTTTCTAAGTAATAAAAATGGGCATATGAAGTCTTCCTAACTACACACAATCTGTTTCAGAGACCATCTGTCAAAAGATGGAGCTGGGGAGAGGGGAAATCATTTTAAAAGGCTCTCTCAAGGCAAAACGCTGGTGACTGTGCGTCCTCTGGATGGGTCAGAGCCCAGCCTCAGGTGCCTGTGGACGTGACTTCCTGCCTGTGTATTTCTCTTGGTATTTTATATAAAATACTGACTTCAGGTTTAAATCTGGACCCTATAGATAACTTACCATTCTTTGGTGAAAAAAAAAATCAACATTTAATCAAATCTCGTCACTCCCAAGCCCACCAGCACCCCTCCACCGTGAGGGCCACTGCTTGACCCTGCCTTGGGCAGACATTACAACCAAATACTGATCAGACTCAGGCCAAAAGTAGGGCACGAATGGGGCCAACAGGGACAGAAAGCCCTAACTTCCTACCCCTGTGTGAGAAGGGGTCCCATACAGACCAAAAGAAGAACTGATTTTATTGTTAACAATAACTATTTCACAGCAATTTATGTTATTTTTATATACCACTTTATGTATTTTATATCTCTTGTAAATATATACTATCTATTATATTTATTCTCACATATGCTGTCACATATCATTTTCACATATATAGTGTTAGGTACATAGTAAGTATTCAATAAATGCAAGTTCACTGAGTCCCTTTAAAGATGTTACAGCAAAAACTAAAATCAGTTAAGGGCATACAATTAATAACAGATAATGAATTGAAGAGTCTTCGGCAATGATGAAGAAAATTCAGACTACAGCAAAGTGAGCTTGGGAGGGTTTTTTCTTGATATGAAGACGGAAAATACATTGGTCCAATCATTTTTATTTCCATATCATTTGGTCTCCATGGACACCATCTATCTTCTCTTCTGACAGAAAAAAAACTCACTGACAATATCTTATGTCACTGTTAAATACTTTAATGCTTTACATAAAATAGTTATGCTGTGTTTAATTTCTTACCATTATTATTTTCTCTCAGAACAAGTAAAATCCCTTCTTGCTGAAAATTCTATAAGAGAAAGTCAGTGCTTAATCCACAGTCATGATTCCCTGGCTTTTCAAGTTAAGAATAATCTGATAAAATTCTAAAAGTGAATGCCTTACACATTTGTAGAGTGCTATAACTTATGCAACCTTCTTTCATAACAGTATCTCATTTGTTCCCAAAAGCAACCCTATCAGATATACAGTTAAGTATTATTATCACCTTCCATAGCACTCACCCCTAAAGGTAATTACTGTCTTTATTTCTTAGCTGGGTATTGTCAGCTCACCAACTAGAATGCAATCTCCCCAGAGGGTAAAGAAACTGTCTTCCTGTTCCCAGTTGAACCGACAGAACGTAGCACTGTGTCTGGGGCATAGTGAATGTTCTAGGAATAGTTATTAAATGAATAAACTCCCTTATCTGCTTTAAGCCTTTTTTGGTATAAAGAACATAATAGAACCATGTCCCAGATACCCCATTTAGAGTTCAGTGGTCTGTTCTCTATCAAAAGGAAACTGTGTAAAAATGCTCTAAAAACAAGGAGGCTTATATGCCATAATACTAAGAATAAAAGTACAGTGTCCTTGGAAACAAGAGAAAATCGATGCATGTCAAACATCCAAATGTTAAACATCCAAAGTTTCAAATTTTCCACTACTAGGTTTAAACGTGTTTAACTAGCTTTGGTATACTGAATATTTGCCTAATAAAGTGGGAAAGTCGAGGAAGAGAAAAGTTGGGTCATGGTTCACTGAGCTGTCAGGACTTTTGTTTGCCATAATTGGCTTCCAATTTAACCACAAATGCTTACTTTTGATTAGGATGACATTTTTACAGGTAAGTAAGTCTGAAATATGCAGAGTTATCTCTAACTTTTGAAGGTCAAAAGAAAAAAAAAACCGACTCATTGAGAATAAAGTATGTAAATGTTTAATACTAAGAATCAGTTACGAATCATAACAGACAAGAACCCGGATCTAAGAGGCCAAAATCTAACTTGTTACACAACAGGCTAAGTTATAAATTATAATCATTCACTAATTACAGTGAAATTCTGGACTCTGCCCCATCGATCAATAGATTTTTCAAGGTCACCCCTTAAAATTACCAGGTTAAGTCCTAAATATTCCATCTGCTGAACTTTCCTTAGAAAACACAAGTTTTTCCAGGATTTCACCCTGATTGGGGGGGGAGGGCGGGTGAGAAAACTAGAAAATCCTGAATCTGTGTGCATAAAGTTAAACAGGGGTCCCCCTCCAAGTCGTGGCAAGGAGCGTGCATCTGCCTAACATCAAGACCATCCACCTTTCCCATTCGGTCTGTCACCAGGCCCCTGTCTGCACCTGCCCCTAAGCACCAAAAAGCGCAGGCTGCTAAATCCCAATGTTATCTGCAGTCGGTCTGAAACTAATAAATGAATGCAGGCTTGACAGCAACCTTGGTGATTCCTGAAAATCCACAACAGGAAATGTAACTATCCTTCACCCTCCCTCGCCATTCATCAAAAGCAGACCGAGTCACAGCAACTGGGAGGCCGGTGGAAGAAGGCAAATGCCAGCACTTTTCCTCAAGGAGGAAGCTTCTGCGTTTTCTTAACCAAGGACAGGGCGCACTACCCGTTGCCCACACTGCAGGGAGGAGGCTGAAGAGGGAGGGAGCAGGTAAAATGTCCCCAAGTTCCAAACACTATACTCTGGGGGCAAAAACGACTGAAAGCCACGCCGCTCGCATGTGGCAACCTCGACTGCTAGTGCCAGGGGTCACATTCACAGCGATGACCAGCGGTCCTGCCTACACCGACTGACCTCAGCGCCTCGCCTGGTGCCCGGAAGGCTGTTTCTGCGCCCGGCTCGGGCTGCCAGCCTCCTTTCCGCTTCTCCCCCTCTAAAGGGGTAAGGGGGTGAGGGCGGCCCACGCAGCCACACCTGGGGCCCAAACAGAGATGCCGGCGCGTCCCAGGAGGGGGATGAGCTGCATCCTGAAACCCTCTGAACTTGGAAAGGCAGCCCGAGCCCTCTCGGGGCCGGCTTCCAGGCCGTAGCGCCCCGAGCGGGCGGGCGCCACGATCGGCCACGACTGGCATCGCTCGGTGGGCGAGCCCGGCCCGCGAGGCGGAAAGGAAGTGGCTGCCGCGGCTTTGCACCAACCACGTTCGGCCGGCGGGCGAATGCCACTCGGCGCCCCGAGCGGGGTCGGAGGGCGCGGGGCGGGCACTCCCGTCCCCACCCCGCCGCCGCCGGCGCCCCGGGACCCCCAGGGGACGCCGGCCCCGGGCCTGCCAGCAGGGCGCCGCTCGGTCCCCGGAGGCTCCCCGCCCCCACCTCGCCCGCTCCGTAGCCAAGGCGGGTCAGGCCCAGCGCGCGAGTACGGCCCGGGGGCGCCCGCGGGGACCCGGAGGCGCCCGGCGCTAGGCCGCGGCCGGGCCGCTGACCCCTGGGCGCGGCGCCCTCCCGGGACGCGCCGCCCGAGCCCCCCGCGCGCCGGGACAAGTGCAGTGACAAAGCCCCAGGGCCAGGCCGGGCGCTGGCCGGCGGGAAGGAGGACGCGGCGTGCCTCCCGGGCGGTGGCGGCAGCGGCCCAGCCCCCAGGAAGCCGGGCGCGCCGGCCAGGCCCCGCGCGCAGCCCCGCTCCAAGCCCGCCCGCCGGCCCCGGCCGCTGGCACCCGACGCCCGCGACTCTTCCCCGAGCCCGGCGGGCGGGCGAGCCCCGGGACCGCCGCCGGGCGCCCCATCAAGTTTCCTCTGGCCGCGGCGGGAGGCGCCTCTCCCGGCCCGGGCGCGGGGCGCAGGCTGAGGGTGGACTGCGGGTTCCTGCCTATTTACGCCAGAGGCTGCCTGGAGAGAGGCACCGCCAGCGGGCAAGGAGAAGGACCCGCTCCCCTCCTTCGGACCTGGTGGCGACGGCCTCCGTAAACATACACACGCACACACATGCACGCGAGAATTTTGTTTGAAAAGGAGGCCCGACTCCAGCGGACCTGCACCCCCCCCACACCACCTGGGGCGCAGAATCACACAGAGCAGGTCTGTGTCCATGGAGCCACCTCTCCGCATCTGCAAATCCAAAAGTGAAATTAAACCTCCACCAACCTCCTCCTCCTCCTCCTCGCAGCCTCAGCAGCCCCAGTAGCAGCAGCAACAGCAGCAGAACCTGCTTCCCCTAAAATCAGATGATCCATAACAGCGCCGACTGTTCCTCCAAAAATCAGTATTAATATTTATGAACCTCAGCATTTTCCGTCTGCAAAACATCGTGTCAAACCATCAGGACGCGCGCACACACATATTCCCTCCAGTCCTCATAAACATGCCCTCGAGAAAAACACACACGCACAGTCACAACTATTATTTGAAAAATGTTACCTCTCAGTGTGCTTTTTCACGCTATCAATACAATTCCGCAAGGCTTAAGTGTTGCTAGGATGTGTGAAATGGAAATGAAAGCCCGTCAGTTGAATAATCGCAGGAACAAAACTAAAAGTTACTCCCCGGCTTGCCTGAGAACAGTCCAGATCGAAAGCAAAACAAGGAGAGGAAACTGCGAAGCGCTGAGGCTGGAAATCCCCCCACCCCCCGCCCTCCCGGTGCCTCGCTCCCTCCCTCCCTCCGTCCCTCGCTCGCTCCCCCCTCCGCCCTCCTCCCTCCGCCCTTCCTCCCCAGTGTTTGTTTCAAGCTTGTGCAACTGGGAGGTGGAGGCGGAGGGAGGGCGCGAGCTGCCCGGCCTGGAGGTGCGGAAGTTCGCCGCCGCTGTTCATTGGCAGGCAGCGCCGCTTTCATCATTTCTCAGAAAAGTCAATTTCATTTTCACTTACCCACGTCGCGGCAGCGGGAGCAACAAGCGGCTGCGCGTGAGTCTGCTGCTCGCACACCCGGGCGCTCACACTCGAGTGGGGGTCCGGGGGTGGGGTACTGGGCGCGAGCTTGGGTTCCGGCCGTAAGCTGGCGGCGGTAGGAGGGGACCGCAGGTACCTACCTGACTCTCCATCCTAAGGGTCACCTGAAGGTAGGGAAGGAGGGAGGAGGAGGGCGTGTCGGGGAGGCAAAGCTCTTGCCATGCAGTTGGTGGGGCAGGTGTCAGCCGTGTTTAGAGCCTGTTTTCTGAGTGAATAAAAATTCACTTTGTAACACTGCCCACTTCCAAGGAATACAAGGAGCAATTAACTGACGAGAGAGCATTACTTAGATACTAGTGCAGTAACTGGGCCAATAACGCATCCTTAACTTTATTTGAACCCTTATCAGTAGCTGAGTGTGTAATCATTTGAAGGGCAGCTGTCATCAGGGACACCGCCTGGAGCTCTGTCTGGGGGCGAAAAGGAAGGCCTTCCTCTAGTAAGTCACCAGCAGCGTCCTCCCAGACTGAGTGTGCAACAGAAGTTCCCTCCCTGCAGGATGAGATGGGCAAGGGTGAGAGCTAATTTTCCTGAAAGATGTCTTAATGTGGCTGGTCCAGGAGAGGGGTTTTATACTGTAGTACATGCAGCTAGGTTCAAATCTGGCCTCTTTAACTTACTAGCTGGGCATCCCCAGTGAAGTTGCTTAACCTAACGCCTCAGTATTCAATGCCTTGAAATGGGGATGAGTGAGAGAATGCAAGAATACAGGGGCAGCACCCGTCACCTTCAAGGTGTGTTAGCTCAAACTAATACAGTTCACTTGGGATCTGCCGTTTCTGGGGTCCCTTGTTTTAAAGTATAGATTCTCACCTGGTTATACCTGTTTCTTCCCCCACATGCAGTTTCATTGGCCTTCTCCCAAACTTCTCTCCCCGACACAGAAAGTCCCTTCCTGAGAGGCCAGAGCTACATATATGTAAACACTTTTCTAAAAACATAGCTCCAACACCCTCTTTGTCACAGAAGTATTCAGTTCTATGGACTGGAAAAAGAAAAGTATCTCAATGCTTTTGGTGAGGAGACAGCTGAGGGTTTACGCTTCTGTTTTGTGGCCGTGGTCTCAAAAATAGATTTCCCATGCACCATTATTTCTTATCCCCTCATAGAATACTATTTGACCCAGCCAGCCACTTTCTTATTTCGTAAAGCAATGACTATTATAGGTGATTAGAGTAACTGTATACAAACTCTGTAGGACAGTTGTCCCTCTTTACCATCCATGGGCCCAAGTTAAAAACCCAGTAGTCCTTAATGTTTTCCTTCCCCCCAACACACATCCAATCGGTAGTATCCTACTGACCCGTTGATGCTGATCCCAAATCTCTCTGGGCCTGGCCCCTCCTCCATCCCCTTTGCATGGCTTTTATTCAGCTATGGCAGTGGCCTCAGAACTGGGCTTCTGAACTAGGGCTCATCCAGGTTAACAGCCGGGTTAAGCAGAAAATCAACTTCAGGTGAAGCACGATTGCAATCCAAACTCCACCCCTCAAAAATCTCCCCACAGCCTTCAGAATAAAGTCCATATTATTTGACAAGACATAAAAAGCCCGTTATAATCTGGCACCAAACTTCCTTTCCAGCCCCATCTCTTGCTACTGTGCCCCACAAGCTCTACACCCCTCCCTTGTCAACCCAGCTTCCATTCCTTTTGGTAAAACAACAGAGCCATCCTCTTGTTCGTTGTTTTATCCCTAGCATGGTGTCCAGCACAGAGGCACTCGACTACTTGGGAATTAATAGTTCCTTGCCCTGGGTTCTCAAAACATATTTTAGACTTTATCAGAGTTTTTTTTTTTGAGTATTTTTAATATAAATGTAATTGATATCTATTGTGCAGAATGCAGGAAGTACAGAAAAGTTGAAAAGAAAATATGACACCTGCGATCTTACCAGTAAGGAATAGACCTGATGATATTTTTATGTATTTCCTTCTAGTAATTTTTTTTTTTTTTTTTTGGCTCCACCACGCAGCATGCAGGGCTCTTAGTTCCCTGACCAGGAGTCGAACCTGTGGCCCCTGCAGTGGAAGCACGGACTCTTACCCACTGGACCGCCGGGGAAGTCCCTCTAGTAAGTTTTCTCAAGGGCCATTTCCAGTCCTCATCTGCTCAGCGTCTCTGTATCATTTAATAATTCCCATCATACTGCCTGATGCCTATGTGACAACCTTCTCCTGTTTTATTTCTCGGCTGGCTCCCCTTCTGCTGCCAGCCTCCTAAATTATGGTGTTTCTAGATATTCTGTCCTCACCCCTCCTATTTTCTCATTCTACATGCTTTCTCTTTGAGCGCTCTCACCCACATCCAAAGCTTCAGATAATCACTATTTGGTGATAACTCCATAATCTATAATTTCTAAGCTCTGGATGCATTTATTCTAGATGTTCCTCGGGTACAACAAATTAGTTATGTCCAAAACTAAACTCATAACATCTTTCCCCACCATCTTGTATTTGTCACTTCATTAACCAGCCAGGAAACTGGGAGGCATCACCAACTCCCACCTTTCCTGAGCCCCTGGAGCTCCCTGGACATGGGTATGTTTCCAATTTCCAGGCCCCTAAACTCATAAAACGTAGACTGAATTTCATTCTGTTCTTATGCGCTGGAAGACATGTAAATCTGACCCCCAAATCCACTGTGTATTGATATACATCATCAAGAAATATTTTAGCCCTTTGATGAGATGCATACAGTCATAAATCTCTGTGGAAAACGGATCAGTATAGCAAAATATAACCTTTTTGAAAGTTTCTGGAAAAAACAGCCTTGGCCATACCAAAGAAATCTGACCAAACACCTGATCTAAAGCAACAGATGTTGTTTGAGCAGTGTAGTATATTGAAACTAGAGTGAGCTCCTGAGTGAGGCATGTTTATGTTTCATCTGCAGGATGGACATCCTAGGACCGTCTACCTGGATGCATCAGAACTCATTTCTTTTCGAGGGAGTCGAGAAAGGACTGGTTACTTGGCCATGCAGCAATTGACCTCTCCATGATTGAAGCTTAAAGATACATTCAAGGTTAGCCCCTCTCAAATGGGTTTTTAATTTATTTTTCTGATAAATGAGAATAGTTTGATAAAATAATTATTCAAGCAATAATCTTTATTGAGTCAAGTAATAATAATTTATTGAATCATTTATTGAGTCATTTATTGAATGTCCAAGAACTTTTCTCGTGAACAAAACAAATGAAAATCTCTGCCTTTCAAGAAGTTTTCTTACAGTCTAGTAAATTGGAATGTTAATTTCCATTGTATCATCCTAGTAATGACTCGGACGTCACCTCCATCTATAATCGCAGTCTTTACAACTGTACATTAAAGTTATGAATGTAGAATATGATGGCATGCTCACTAAAGGGTTAAGTATTTATAGCTGTGATTAAATCAGTGCCCCCCTCATCAGTCTGTCAGTTGATGCCCTAATTTTCCCCACAGTATCTCTGGTACCACTTCGGTCCTGGCCACCAAGGCTCTCTTCCATGCTGCTGTAATTTAGCAGAGGTTATAAAATCATGGAAAATGAGTGTTCCACACTTGCCAGAGCAGTTGGCCAATACAAAGCAAAGAATATCATTGTGAAGTCCACACTGAATAAATATACAGCCACATTAGATTGCAGTTGAAACAGTAGAACTGCAAAGATGTTGAAAAAGCCATCAATCAAAGTTCAGGGACCATAGGCATCAAGTTGGAGAAATTCTTATCTATTACCTCATGTAACAGTTTCTTCCATTTTGCTAGAAACTCTAAAATGAGGTGCATTTTGTTGCAATTATTCTCTGAAAATAATGAATTTAAATTGAGCAATATATTGCCCAATCCTTAGTAACAAATATTAATTTTGTCCTGTTCTTTTGATGACGTAAGGGAAGAAATACTCTTTAAAAGTGCCAAGATGATTGTGTGTGTGTGTGTGTGTGTGTGTGTGTGTGTGTGTGTGTGTATGGGGGCAGAGAGGGAGAGAGAGATGAGTGAATTTTTCTCGTCCAAAAGGAAGGCTTTCAACTTTGAAAACTTCAAAAAAAATTTTTTTTGCTATAATTTCTCTGTCTCATCCCAAATGGATTTGAAATATTCATTATTTCTCTAAGGTAATAAACTATAAAGTAGTGCTTTTAAAGTCAGAAGGAAAAAGTGCCTATAGCCTTGCCTTGAGGTTCTTTAGAAAAAATTACTATAATAGTTTCAAGTATTAAAAATATTTTAGGGACTTTGCTGGTGGCGCAGTGGTTAAGAATCCACCTGCCAATGCAGGGGACACAGGTTCGAGCCCTGGTCCGGGAAGATCCCACATGCCCCGGAGCAACTAAGCCTGTGCACCACAACTACTGAGCCTGCGCTCTAGAGCCCACGAACCACAACTACTGAGCCCGCATGCCACAACTACTGAAGCCCGCGCATCTAGAACCTGTGCTCCACAAGAGAAGCCACTGCAATGAGAAGCCCGCGAACCGCAATGAAGAGTAGCCCCTGCTCGCCACAACTAGAGAAAGCCCGTGCACAGCAATGAAGACCCAACGCAGCCAAAAATAAATAAAATTTAAAAATTTTTTAAAAATAAATTTCCAGTTTGTAACATAAATTCAGCAAACCACATAATTCGCTGAATCTGAATATTTGAAGAAGTTTTGTTACAGCTTCCACCATTTCCCTATAAGCTCATTCACAGCATGTGAACCTTGATGATGTTCAGTCTGTTCTCTTTGTCCCAAAACTTCTGAGCATTTTGAATAACACACCTTATCCTATTGGAAAATGTTTGGAAGTTTGCCAATCAGAAAGACAGAAGAGTCAGAAAACAAAGGATTGACAGTATTTTTAAATACTCCTACTTCCTCAGAAAGTTTCATCTCCACTACATCCAAAAGGTGCACGTACACCTCTCGGCGCTGCCTCCTTCTCCTGGATGCAACTCCAAGACATTTCCTAGCCGTGCTCCTCAGGTAAGAACAAGGCAAGACCAACCCCTGCTCTCCTGGAGCTTACATTCTAGTGGGGGTGATGTCAACAGACAGACAAACAAACCAAGAAAATAGTTAAAGATTTGTATCCGTGTTCTGAGGGAAACAAACACGACTTTGGATAGAAAATACTGGGGGATCTAGGTGGTCAAGGAAGGTTTCTCAAGGAGAAAATGACATTTAAGCCAAAACTTGGAGGAGAGGAGACTGTATTCGTTTCCTGGGGCTGCCATCACACAGTACCACAAGCCAGGTGGCGGAAGTAACAGAAACGCATTGCCTCCCAGTTCTGGAAGCTGGAAGTCCCAGATCAAGGTGTCCACAGGGTTGGCTCCTTCTGAGGGTTATGGGGGAAGGATCTGTTCCTTGCCTCCTGGCTTCTGGTGTTGGCCAGCAATCCTGGGCATTCTTTGGCTGGTAGCAGCATCACTCCATCTCTCCCTTCATCTTCACGTGGTGTTCTCCCTGGATGTGTGTCTGTATCCAAATTTCCCCGTTTTATAGGGACACTAGTCTTACTGGATTAGGGGCCCACCATACTCCAATATGATCTCATCTTAATTCATTACATCTGCAAAGACAATCTGAGGTATTGGGGGATTAGGATTTCAATATATGAATTTTGAGGGGGACACACTTCAACACGTAACTGATATCAATTGTGTGATGAAGCCCCGAGCCAGGGAGAAGACTGAACACAAAGGCCATGAAAAGCAAAAGGGTCTGGCATATTCTGGAAACCAAAAGAAGGTGAATGTGACTTAAGAGTTCTGAATGAGGGTAAGAAGGACACAGGCAGGTGGGCAGAGGCCAGATCAAGGACTTTGGATTTTATTCTAAGATCAATGGGAAGATTTTGAAGGGTTCTGTGGTTTTAAAAGGTCACGCTATAAATTTCCCAACTGTCTCCTCAACATCAATGAAATGCAAGGATTTCTTAATTTGTGTATTTCTCAGAAGAATTTGTAACTGTTCTTGCACTGACCTCTCAGTTCATTACATGATGAATTTGTTGAGGAAACAATGCATTGGGGATATTTTGAAACAGTTTAATTCTTTTTCATTTCTTTTTGGCATTCCTAAGGTATTTCTTTCCCTTTAACTTTCTGTCTGATTTTCATCTCCACAAATAAATGAAGTAAATTTTTACTTCATTCTTTTTACCCTATCCCCATAAAAACTTCCCTTAAAAAAAAAAGAAGATATATTCAACTGTGGATTCCAGGCACGTGCTATTTTCCTGTTTTGAGTGAATGATGATAATTTTCAGAGATTGTGTCACCACAAAATCAACATTCATTCCAAAATTTAATGGTTTCAAATGTATTTCTTTTTTTGATTTCTAAAAATTTTCAAATTTCTTTTCCATCAGAAACCCCTTGTGTATAATAAATAGTTTCCACAAAACTGAATTTTTGTTGGCAGAACAATCGGCGTAAGTAAAACTTCACGATTTGCCTTGGATGTTCTGTAATTTGAAAGCAAATGTTGGTTTAAACAGCCCACCATATATTTTGTCAATGTCCAGCTGTGGATGCTGGGTTTTTAGCACCACTTCTTTCCGGACAACCAAAAAAAAAATATCACTTTCTTTCCTGTTATACATATTGAGGTTCTGCGTAAGATTTCATTTGGGGAAAAGGTTCTGTTGCTTTAAAAAAAAATGGAAGAAAGATCAAAGCCACCAATACTACTGGCAGTTAGTTTTGCTTCATTTTCCTATAACTGGAGATAAGAAAGAAAACACGACAAACCATAAGTGAAGAACCTTAAGACTGAAGGAGAGAAAGAAATACGCAGACCCAGGAACAGACACCCGAGGGAGGGTTGATGGGTGAGTTCACGCTGGGTGGCTGGGCGGAGCCAGCCTCTGCGAAGGGGCCAACATTGTAGGTTCACCCTCACTTGAGTTGCTCAGGTTGTCTCCATATTTCCTTGTTTTTATTTCCTACCTTGATGAGAACTTTTCATCTTTTCAGGGATGCAGAACCAACAGATTCATGACGACTTGTTTCACAATGTATGTGGTTGATGCCATGTTTATATGACACTTTTGACCAAGCCTTTTCCCTCATTGAGAAATTAGAGGAACGCTACCCTAGCCCTGTCATTTTCCACAATGCTTACAAATATTTTACCACATATACACTCTTACTGGTATTTCTGCTTATGATGAACTTAAGTAAGATAGCAGGAAATGTATGCTCCATTGAGGGTAAAAGGAAAACAAAGTTTTATATGTACATTAAGGTCACCCTAAAGATGTTCATATAAGTAAGGTGAAAAGGAACTACATCAAAACATTAATAGTGGTTGTCTTTGAGGGATGGAACTATGGGTGATTTTTTTCCTTTTGAAAAATTAACGTTTTTAAGAATAGATTTTCCTTTTATTAATGTAAACATTTTAATATATTTTTATAGGTGATTTCAGAAAATTATTTCTTGATATGCTTATGATTTTTATGTAAAGGACTTATAAGGGGTTTTTTTAATTAATTTATTTTATTTTTGGCTGCGTTGGGTCTTCGTTGCAGTGCGTGGGCTTCTCATCGCGGTGGCTTCTCTTGTTGCGGAGCACGGCCTCTAGGTGTGCGGGCTTCAGTAGTTGTGGCTCGCGGGTTCTAGAGCATAGGCTCAGTAGTTGTGGTGCACAGGCTTAGTTGCTCATGGCACGTGGGATCTTCCTGGACCAGGGCTTGAACCTGTGTCCCCTGCATTGGCAAGCGGATTCTTAACCACTGCACCACCAGGGAAGCCCGACTTGTAAGTTTTAGCTAGTTTTATCCTTGGGACTTCAAAAAACAAAGCACTGGTTAATACATCTTATATTTTACACTACATTCTTATAAGAATTTTTAAATCTCTGTGTAGAAGATAATTTTTTCCTACAAATGCTATATAGTTTCTCCCAGTTTTTAATTTTATCAAAATATTCATTTTTAATGACTCTCCAAACAGGACTCTCCAAAGGAACATATAAAAACAAACTAATGTGTGTCCAGATCAATGGCTATTAATAAGTGATACATTCCATAATCATTATTAATATTTAAATAAGCTTTTGCTTTGATTCACATCATGTTTTAAATATGCCGTTTGAAAAAGTTTGACTTAGGAGAAATCTATAACAACTAAAGAATCTCTTCTACTTGTAGTTTCATTTCATTTGTATGCAAGAATATTACTATATTCTTAGCAATCAAATTCAAATTCTTAGATCTCAAACATGAATGAAGACTCTAAGCAAATTATCAAAATTTTATGTTAAATTTTTGCTTTTTTTGCCTTTCTTCTTTCTGGCACTTCCACATTTAGTCATCATATTTCCTATTTTACTTGCTCAACTTCCACATATAACAGGATTGGCAGAAGGGAGAGAAAACAACTCATTTGAAGGCAGTAAAGGGTAGGATGTCTCTGTCTCTGTCTCTGTCTCTCTCTCTCACACACACACACACACACACACACAGTAGAGGAGGATTCTCTGCATGCAGAAACTCAATTCAGAACATTTTTCCCACAGAAATAATAAGAAACCATGATGGTAAAAGTATATAGTTTTCCTTCATTATGGGTTAAAATAAGAGTTTGTGGGCTGGCCCGGGAATACACCATTTTATAACATCGTACACGTGGGAAACTTGCATTCTGAAATCTAGACAGCTGTTTTCAAAAGACACTATGAGGGCTCAGTGCGTTGTGTGGGCCTGCAGCTGCCCACCCTCCATAGGACCGTGCTCAGCAGTTTGGAGGCGATGAGGAAGAAAGAGGCCTGCTTCCTGATCTTGAGGCATTTGCAGTCCACGTTGGGAGTCAGGGCCCACAGTGCAAAGATGATTATTTCAAGATAGAAATGGCATGTGGCCCCACTCCCAGGTAACATTTTAATACATTCATTTATCTGTTCATTCAGCATCTGTTTCTTGACTTTATAGTAATTATCTATTTTTATAGTCTAAATGATATTTTCTAATATAAATAATACATGATTATAGAAGAATATTAGAGCAATACAGACTTCTCTGTAGTGACAAAATCAGAAAGAACTTGAATGTTGATAACTGAATGATTGAATAAACTGGGGTTGATCCATTCTGTGGGATGTTATGCACCAATAAAAAAGAACAAATTAAGAATATCTGTTGTTCTGGACAGGGGACCAGGATGTATTATAAAGAATGAAGATAAAGATGAAAAGAAAGGTTCCTATTTTGATCTCCTTTTTGCAAAGACAACAGTGGACACCCCGAAAAAAGTTTGAATTTGAAAGGATAAAGGTGTAGATATGAAGCTGTTAATAATGGTCACCTTAAGGACAGGTGAGCTACTAATTTTTTTCTTTATTTATTTTTGTACTGAGGAAAAAGATGCTAATTTTAAAACAAAATGAAAATTTGGAAATACAGAGCAGATTAAAGAGAAAGATTAAAATCACTTTGATTTCTGATTTCTGTTTTGCTTGGTATTATATGTGTGTCAGAGAGAGAGAAGGAGAGAAAAAGAGAGAGAAACTGCCCTTGATAATTATCAATAGACTTTTCTTTTTTTTTTTTTTTTGCGGTACGCAGGCCTCTCACTGTTGTGGCCTCTCCCGCTGCGGAGCACAGGCTCTGGACGCGCAGGCTCAGCGGCCATGGCTCAGGGGCCCAGCCGCTCCGTGGCATGTGGGATCTTCCCGGACCGGGGCACAAACCCGCGTCCCCTGCGTCGGCAGACGGACTCCCAACCACTGCGCCACCAGGGAAGCCCAATAGACTCTTCTTGAGTGTCCACTATGTTTATGTCACTTCAGGGCCCTTCTGGTAAGAGTGCTTTAACCCAGAGCCACCTAATAGACCCACGATGGAGACACTTTTAAGCAGGCTGGCATTTCACTTCCCTATAAGAGCCTCCTGCTTTCCCTATGGGAAAGGCCCGTCGTGGCCCTTTCTGTGTATATCTGCTACCTGAAAGGTAAGGAGGAGTTTCCTGAAGTGTAAAGCTGGGGGAATAAAGGCTGTTGCTCTCATGCCAGCCTGAGCCCTGCTCTTGTTAAGGGTTCTCTGCTTCACCCTGATGGATTCTCCTACAGCATCTTACAAAGCGACACGGCTTCCCCTCCAGGCAGGCTGGATGCATTCACCGGAGGGAAGCAAGCAGCTGCTGGAGTCTGGCCCCCTGAGTACACTTTGAGAAGGTGCTGTGTGCGTTTCTGTTCAGCATTACTTGTATGTCCATGATATCAGTTCAGTGGCCTCAGGACAAGGAGGGACCTTAGTCCAGTTTTCTCTGTACCTATTCTGAGGATGATTCACCGAGTGATAGGTGCCCATTACATCAGCATGACACCTTCATCAGTCAAGCACAAAAATAAATGATTCCACGTGGTAAACAACGAAGCGTAGTAAGGATACCAAAGAACGGCTCAGGCTTCCTGCAGGTAGTGGGATTTGAGCTGTACCTTAAAGAATAGGGTAAAAATAAATAAGCAATTAAAACAACTATACCCCAATAAAAAAAATTAAAATAAAAAAAATGCTCACACAATAAATAAATGAGAAATTAAAAATAGATTTGTGTGTGTGTGTGTATACTTAATAGCCAGCTTTAAAAATCCTTCACAGAAGCTTTCAGACTTTAAAATGTCCTCTCATCCCACACAGAACACCCATCTAACAAATTCATCTGGTCCTACAGTCCATGCCAGTTCTGTGTTTAGGCCAAAGGGATTTTGTTGAATTATACATTAAATATATTGGTATAGTTAGGAAACTAGTTTTTTCAGTTAAAAAGTGGATATGGGGGCAGAAAGACTCCTACATCCAACATGTGGAAGAAATATGTGCATTTAAGAAGATCGCTAAGGCAGCTCTTTGGCCTCTAAAACTATAGGCTGAGAACTATTTCCTTGGGATACTTTAACTGATTCCATGGAATGAAAGCGAAAGGTGACAGTCACCAGATGAGTGCCTGCAGATGTGAATTCCTTGGACGCTCTTAGGTTAGGGCGTGTATCAGCAGACGGGCTGATGTAATGTAGTGCATCTGTCCATGGCCACGTTCAGCATGTACAGAAGAGTAGCCTCAAGTTATTTGTTAAATCAGCATTCCGCTCACAAGTTACTTTAATTACATGGCTATGATGATTCCATGATACCAGACAGCTGGTGAAAACTGAAGAAGAAAAAATCTAATGCTCAGATCACGTAGGCAAAACACCTGTGCACTAAGCTAGTGTTTTATCTAGATGTTTGATGACCTCTAACCCTTTTCCTATATACTTCATTTCTTCCTGTTAGCCAGTATAAAGCTCAGATTAGATTAAAATTTAATTTATCTCCAAGTTTAGGCTTTAATGAAACAAAAATAAAGGAATTATAAGAGTGCTGTTTTCTGCTACAAAAATGTGGGAGACTCTGGTTTCAGAATGACAGAATAAAGACATACCCACCCAACCACCTTCTCTCCAAATTCACCAAGAAACATCAAGGAAAACAGGTAACAGAAATGCATATCCATCATTCGGAAACTAGGAGATGTCTGTGCCCACAGTACATGGAGAGAGAATTTGGAAAGATGAATATCAAAGACTAAGCAGAGAGAAGGAAGGTCGAACCTTAGTGGCTGCAAAGGGAGTTGAGAAGTGAGCTACTTTTTCCATATAGAACCCAGAAAAGCACAGGAATGGGAAAAACTGGGCAGGGGGCAGCAGGATTAAATTGATCCCTCCAGTTCTCCACCCCCACCCAGTTCCCAAGCAGTTTGTTGACCTCTCTTCTCCCTCCAGACTCTGAGGTGAGCAGAGGTAGAATTCCATCTGAAGCAAGAGAATTGAGGGAGTCTGTGTGTGGAAGAGTGAAATCTCCATTTCTTTTCTACTGCTCAGACCCAGAACACCAACACCCAGAATAAAATTCCAAGAGAGGAGACTGGAGGGTGCTACCCCAGAGAAAATACTTGTAAACAGTGATATTTGCAGGGCCTCGGTAAAAACAACAACTGGTCCCCCGATCTGCCTCAGTGAAGACCACCAGTGTATAAGACCAACACATGTATGCTGAGCTTCTGGTCAGGTGAGCTTTTTGGTGCCTTACTTTTAAGAGTGAACACTCAAGGGCCAAGAGACACTCTAATATAACCATGATGAAAAAAAAAACAGAACAAAGAACTCAGAGGAAACAAAGATGGTGCAGGAAAGAAAATGTCAAAAAATGTTAATGTCATTAAAGATGTGAGAGAAGATATTACATCTACAAAAGAAGAAAAAAATGATATTAAAAGGAACAATTAGAGAATACAAAAGGGTTCCTAGAAATTAAAAATATGATGGAACATTTTTTTAATTCTATAGAATAACTGGAAGATAAAATCAAGTAAATCTCAATATAAAGCATAATAAAATAATAAAGAAATGGACAATAGGAAAAAATAATAAAAAATGGATACTCACTGCAAGAGATCCAGTATCTAGTACAAATTTTAGAAGATGAGAACTGAGATAACCATGGACAGGAAATTAGTAGAGGCGTAAGAAAATTCCTCAGGAAATTTTGAGGGACATGATTTGCCAAATTTAAAAGGCACCCCAATGTCTAACTCAATATGTAAATGAAGATATGATGTGAAGATCTATATCAAGACATCATCACAATTAAGAAAGGAAGGGGGAAAACAAAAAAAAGGAAGGGATAGTTTGGCCATGAAAGAGTAATAAGGACTAGACTTGACAACCTGCAGTGAACAACTAGAAAACTGGACAAAACATATGAAACAACAGTTTTTCAGGCAGCACAGGACAATGATCCTTGAGAAAAGGGAATCAGATGAAGTGAGCCCTGGGCTTTCTGTTGGAGGTGATTTCCATGCTGCAGCTGCAGGAATGGGGGGACCCAAATAGAAGCAGGGAAGAAACTGAGGAAACAAAGATCAGACATCAGAGAAGCTTAGATAGATGGAAGTTGAGAGGCAGAGTTCCCAAAAAGACGTAGTTACACAGAAAAAGAGCTCCAGAAATTTGTACGGTCCCCTCTAGCGTTTGCTGAGTTCTGGACTAGGCATGTGGAAACCAGAATTCCAAAAGGCTGGACAAAGAATGACTGGGGCATGGTAAACGAAATATTCCCAGAGCTTACACAGACCTTGGAATTGATCAAATTCCCCACAGGCAGAATGGAGATGCCAAGCCATTTATGCCTCTCTGGTAGGGCTGGACAAACGCTGGAGCGGGGCTACTTTCCATATGTCTTAGAAAAATTAAAATCAGGTCTTGAAGGGATAAAGCTGAAATGCGAGTAAAACTATTTGCCTAAACAAATCCAAAAACTCATTAAAAATGAAAAATCAAGCAAACAAGAATTCAGACATTCAGCAACATAAAATACACAATGTCTAAAATCTAATAAAAAATTACTAAACATGCCAAGAAGTAAGAAAACATGACCCATAATCAAGAAATAAAAAGCAATAGGAATAGATACAAATAAAAGCCAGATATGATGGAAGTAGAAGACAAAGATTTTTTTTTAAAGATCTTATAATTGTGAACACATATTTAAAGGAAAATATGAACCTAATGAGAAAAAGAAAAGGAAGATATCAAAAAGAAATAAATGAAAATTCTAAGATAAAAAGTACACCATCTGAAAGTTTAACTGGATGAACCCAGAACCAGATCTTGGTTTCTAAATCCATTCTCCAATAAAAGAAACCAGGGCTTCTTGGAGAAATGAGATTCTAGAGCTGGGGCAGAGAATATACAGAAAGCAAGAAAGTTCTCAAAAAAACAAAATGATGGAGGCATGTCAAAGGAACAAAGGAGCCAAATGAAAGACCTATGCTGAGAGAGTTTGAACAAAAAAAAAAAAAGAAAGAAAGAAAAAGTATTGGATTATAACTCAAAGTATAAAAGAAATATTGATGAGTCCATACTAATAAAAATCAATGATAATAAATAAATAAATGCAAATATGCATATAGAAAAATTTCAAATAATTTTATGTAGGTCCTACTCCCTCAAGGAGGCAGAGCATAATTCTAATCCCTTAAGTGTGGGATGCGCCTAGTGAATTCCTTCCAAAGAGACCAGTATGGAAATAGAGGCAAAGATAACTTTATAGTGGAGAAACTTGACAAACTACCTCACCCAAGTGATCAAAGTTAACATCATCAGTGATAAATCATGTTGGTAGCATGAACCCTTAATATGATGTAATGAAAATGACTCAGTGGCCTTTGTATCAAAAATCCATAACTACAATGTGGTAGGCAGAATACTGGCTCCCAAAATGTCCATATTCTAAACCCCAGAATATATTACCTTATGGGAAAAGAGACTTTGCAGATGAGATTAAGGATAAGGACCTTGAGATCCAGAGATTCCCTGGATTATCTGGGTGAACCCAGTCTAATCACATGAGTCGTTAAAAGTGGAGACCTTTTACTGTTCTGTCGCCAGAGACAGAGAGAGATGTGACGATGGTAGCAGGTCAGAGACGGAAGGTCAGAGAGAGTTGCTCGGTTTGTAGAAGGAGGAAGGGACCCCCAGCCAAGGGGTTGTAGGTGGCCTCTAGAAGCTAAGACAAGGACACACAATCCCCCAGAACTTCCGGAGAGGAATGCAGCCCTCTGACACTTTGATTTTGACCCAGTGAGACTCACGTCGGACTTCTGACCTACAGAATTGTAAGTAATATATTTGTGTTGTATTGTTTAAGCCACTGAGTTTGTAGTAATTTATTACCACAGCAAAAAAAAAAACAAACTAATACACTCAGTCTAACCATGAGGAAAACATCAGACCAACCCAAACTGAGGGTCATTCTGCAAAATACCTCCTTAAAACTCTCAAAGGCATCCAAAACAAAAAAGTATGAGAAACTGTCACAACCTAGCGAAGCCTAAGGAGGCATGATAACTACATGTAATGTGGCATCCTAGAGGTGAAAAAGGACATTAGGTAAAAACTAAGGAAATCTGAATAAAGTATGGACTTTAGTTAATAGTAATATACTAACGTCAGTTCATTAGCTGTAACAAATGTGTCACAGTAATGTAAAATGTTAGCAATAAGGGAAACTGGGTGAGGAGTATACAGGAACTCTGTACTATCTTTGCAGTTTTTCTGTAAATCTAAGACTCTTCTCAAATAAAAGTTTATTTCAAAAAAATTCACTGGATAGGAATAGCAGCAGATTAGGCACAAAAGGCCAGGGAATATGAAGTGATAGCAATACAATCTATCCACAATGAAGCACAGAGATAAAAAAAAAAAAAGACTGAAAGAAAATGAAAATAAAGACTGAGTGATCCTTTGGGGCAATGCAAAGCAATCTGACACACATATATTTAACTGAAACCCCAGAAAGAGAAGAGAGGAGTGGGGGGAGGCCAGAAAAACATCTTTGAGGAAATAATGACCAAATATTTTCCAAGTCTGATGAATCCCATAGATGCAAGAAGCTCAACAAACCTTAAGCAAGACAATCAATCAAACAAACAATAAAACACAGTGAGGCAAATCATAACCGAATTTCTGAAAACACATGATAAAGAGAAAAATCTCAAGAGCAGCCAGAGAAGAAAAAGGTATTATATAAAAAGGAACAAAAATATAGATGACAGGGCTTCCCTGGTGGCGCAGTGGTTGAGAGTCTGCCTGCCGATGCAGGGGATATGGGTTCGTGCCCCCGTCCGGGAAGATCCCACATGCCGCGGAGCGGCTGGGCCCGTGAGCCATGGCCGCTGAGCCTGCGCGTCCGGAGCCTGTGCTCCGCAACGGGAAAGGCCGCAACAGTGAGAGGCCCGCATAACGCAAAAAAAAAAAATAAATAAATAAAGATGACAGCAGACTTGTCATCAGTTAAGGATCTGGAAATGAGATCATTCTGGACCATCCTGGTGGGCCCTCAATCCAAAGACAAGTGTCCTTATAAAAGAAGAGAAGAAGACACACCCACAGAGGACAAATCCACGTGAGGACAAAGGCGAGACTACAGTGATGCAGCTGCAAAAGCCAAGGAATGCTCGGAACCACGGGAAACTGGAAGAGGCGAGGAAGGATTCTCCCCAGAGCCGTCCTGGGCCAAGAACTACGGTCGTATGTATGCTTTGCTGTAAATATAATATTAATAACTACTGATTAACCACCTCTACCTTTCTAAGTACATAAAATCAAATAGGTCTAAAATCTTTAACCCTACAACTGTCTACTTCATGCCCAGATTCTGGGTTGGTTAGATTTTTATCACACCTCATCTCAACCTCGTGGTCTTATGTGGTCCCATATGGGATCCAGGGTGATTCATCCCCCTTTCCAAGTTGATAATTTGCCAATATCAGGCAAATTCATGACTTTGGTGTTTCTTACATTTTTATGCTGATTCAATGTCAGGTAAGATTAAGATATTGGGAGAACATGGAATGGTGTATAAAGGTTGGTTTTTGTTAATTCTGGCAAAAGGATCAAGTTTGTTTTTTTCTCTCAGTACTTAAGGATAATTTTTAAAAACCTTTTCAATATACTAATTCTTTTTTCCAGTTTTATTGAGAAATAATTGACATACATCATTATATAAATTTAAGGCATACAGCATGATGGTTTGATTTACATATTAATACTTTTAATGAGGACAACTAAATAGATTAAAACTAAATGTATTTTCAGAGCACCAATAAGGCCAGTGATCTCGATAAACCTTAATCAGTAGAAAATTTTAGCTATTCCATGTGGCTCAACAAAAATATGAATACACACACACACACACACACACACACACACACACACACACACACACAAAACCTATCACAGAGTCATTAACAAAACTTCAGTGTGTGTCCACTCACTTTTCATGATATTATCTGACTTATTTTTAGTAGAATGACTCATTTTTCTGAGAGTGGTGAGAGATTTGGACCAAACCCATATTCCAGCCTTTTTATCACCAAAGAAGGAAGGAAAGTGTAGGGAACGTACATTTACTGAGAACATGCTATGTAGCAGGTGCTCTGCTTAAACACCTATCCCCCCGGTAGGCCACTCCCTGTGAGGTTGGGGATCTAGTTCCCATTCCAGGATTTTGTCATCTCTTCCTGGTCTGATGGGGAAGGCTCCTAAAAATTACTGGTATCTCTACTTCTACTTTTGTCTCCTGGCGGTCCACTCTAGACTCAGATGCACCAGAGTGTTATTAAAATATACCACGTCACACTCCTGCCTAAAGCCCCTCAGGCATTCCCCATGGCAATTAGAATAAAATCCTCTCTCACTTCCATGGCCTACAAAACCCCTGCATGGGGTCTGGCCTGCACCCACCTCGTTCTCTCTCACTCCGTCTGGGACTAATCTTTCTCCCACTCGCTCCCCATGCTTTAGCCCTGGGGTCAGCAAATGACAGCACACGGGCAAAACCCAGCCGACTACCTGTTTTTGTACAGCTCCTGAGCTGAGAATGGTTTTTACATATTTAAACGGTTGGGAAAAAAATCAAAAGAAGAACACTCTATTGTGACATGTGAAAATGATAGGCAATTCAATTAACAGTGTCCACAAATACAGTTTTATTGGAACAGAGCCATGCTCATCCGTCTGTGTATTGTCCAGGGCAGCTTCTGCGCTACGATAGCAGAGTAGCTGCAACCAAGACCGACTGGCCTAAAAGCTGAAAATATTTACTAGTTGGCCCTTGGCAAGAAAAGTTTGCTGAACCCCGCTTTCGTCACACTGGTCTCCTCCCCGTTTCTAAAACTCACCCTGTTCATTCTCTCCTCAGGGCTTTCTAGTTCCTGTTCTCTCTTCCTCGAATGTTCTTCTCCAGCTCTTTGCATGGCTGCTTTGTTCCATGAGGTCTCACTTAACATGGGCAAAACCAGCAGAAGGTCATACACTATCAGACCGCATCTCTTACCTACAAGAGGATCCCTGGCTAGAGAGGTTGGATTGAAGGTTCCTTCTTTCCTTTCTGGCAGCAGCGAGGAAAGGAGAAGCTTTCTGGAGGCCAGGCTCCGAAGCGCACTGAGCTGCTGATCCCTCCTGCAGTCGGTGTGAATGGATGCTCCTAACCTGCAAAGTAGAGCCTACGGAGCTGCAGGAAGGGATGGTGAGCTCCACCTCCCAGGCTCCAGGGAACAGAGGAGCCTTCAGAGACCCTCCCCGGCCCTGTCAGACGATAGCCAGCGAAGCGGTGGGCACTGCCCAGAACTCTTGGCGTACTGTGTGAACAAGGGAAGGAGGGTGAGGTGTTCTTGCATCACAGCCGCATAGCACAGGGAGATCAGCTTGGTGCTTTGTGACCACCTAGAGGGGTGGGATAGGGAGGGAGGGAGACGCAAGAGGGAGGAGATATGGGGATATATGTTCATAAAAAAAGAGAAAAAAGGACGTGAATTTAGTGTGAGGTGGAGTCAAAGTGCACAGGTCTTAGACCAGAAGGCCTTCTCTCTCCACATCAGCTGCAGGATCACGGACAGTCACTCTCCCTCTTCTGTGAAATACCAACTTGTCTAAGCCTCTGAGAGATTCTTAAGGGGCCAGTGAGAAAACATTTGTAAAACTGCCTTGTAAATTATGACTTAAAGGAACATAAAGTCTCTCACTCATCCTCTCTGAATACGGTGAAACGAGAACACAATATTCTACCAAATACACACCGCTGTGACAGCCCCACAATTAAGCCTATTTGGTTAAATTGGTATGTTCTTAAGTGTATTATTTTGTTCTTAAAAAGAAAAGACATGTGTAAGATTTTAAGGGGTGTTGGCTTAAAATGCAACTACATTCTGTGAGATGGAGGGCGGGCGTTGCTGGACGCAGCGATGAGAAAGGGAGATTCTGAAAAAGAAAAGGTGCAGACGTAACAGATCGCGGCCAGCCAGGGAGAGAAATGCACCAATACCTCCCCTCACATTTATGTGGCAGTTTTAATTTGGAAACAGTATATTTCCCAAAGCAACTCAGCGAACCAGGCTCGGGGTACGAATGGTTTTCATGGAACTGAGTGTACTGAATTCCGAGGGGAGCATTCTGACAGAGGCTATGGCCGGGGGAGGAGAGGCACTCACTCGGAATTGGGATTTAGAGGGAAATGCAGTAATTCCACAGACAGTGAGGACAATGCTGTGCTAAGGGCTGTTTTAACATAAACCAGTATGTCTGTGAAGGCTCGTGTGAGGGCCCGGGCCCTGGAGTCGGGAGCCAGGGGCCCAAGCTGATGCTCTGACATGCTCTAGCCATGAGAAGCTGCTCTCTGGGAGCCCATTTTCTCCATAAAGTTGGGACAACGTGCTCTCTTGTGAGGAGTAGAGATGCAGCATGTAAAGCAACTTGCACCGTGCCTTGCTCAAACAAAAGCTGTTATTACTGTGCTAACCTGCCGGGTCAGTCGCTGTTGAGATGCACACTTCATTAAAATCATATCATCTTCACTAGGCTGCGAAGATGCCAGTTTGAAAGCTTAGCTGACATTAGAAGCTGACAAATTCTACCTGCAATGCCTGGAGATGATTCACAATGAGAGCACGACGAGAACAGAAAGAACCATCTGCTTCCGCAGGTGCCAAGGTAGCGGGGAGGGTCCTCCCCTGGCTGAGGTGTGGGGTGAGTCTGGGGTCTGACTCAGATAATTCCTGCAAGGCCAGAGCCACAGGAATTGCTCAGAATGGGACACAGGGCCCAGGGAAAGAACTCTAGCTGAAATGAGCATTAGGCTGGAAAGGTAAGATTAGGAAGCAGAAAGTAGGCCACGGACCAGGAGAGGCCCGAGCAAGTGGTATATACAGCTAGATGGCTGACTGGGCCCTCTGGAGCTGGGCTGTGGCCAGAGGCTCTTTCTTCCACCGCCACTGCACAGCTAGCTGCCCGTGCAAGCCAGTAACCTTTGTCACCCATCCCCACCCATTGAGACCTGGCCTCACCTTCCTGGATGGATCCTTGCCCAGCTGCCTGTCACACCCCAGTGGTGTCCACAGCTCTGTTCCTTTCCTCACCTGCAAAGAACAAGAAAACAAAGAAGTGAGCAGAGGCTGGGCCAGGTGAAAGGCCAGCAGCTATAGGTGAGCAAGGAGACTCCAGGTCCCTAGCAGTCTGGAAGATCCCCTTGGTACAGTCGGAAGAGGCAATTCCATGTGGCAAAGGCCAACCCTTTTGCCCCCTTACAAAGCGATCTCTCAACGTAGATCTACAGAAACTCACCAAGCATCTTCAAAGTTTGAGGCTTGGAGGGGCCGAAAGAGCAGCACAGGTTCTGATGAGAGTTGGACCTGCGTTCTAGTTTGTACTTGCTTTCCTCCGCCTCACGTGCATTTCCCTATCTGACTGCCACCACCAGCTGGCAGGTAGGATCACCGTGCAATTGTTCAACATTACTGGCCAATGTATAAGAGACAAAAGATGGTTTAGGACTATCGACAAATGTATAAAATGGTGGGGTGTGTTAAAGATGAATACTAGATATTTTTCAAGACTTTGTATAATCTTTCATATACAAATAGACTTTGTGGATTTCCAAGAAGAAAACAGAGCATGTAGTATTGCTCAAACGTTACTGTACTACAGAAAATGTTATGGGCTGAATTGTGTCCCCCACTCCAAATTCATATGTTGAAGTCCTAAACCTCAGTACCTCAGAATGTGACTGTATTTGGAGATGGGACCTTCAAAGAAGGAATTAAAGTAGAGTCATCAGAGTGGGCCCTAATCCAATGACTGGTGTCCTTATAAGAAGAGACTAGGACACAGAGACACCAACAGGTGCACCCACAGAGAGATGGCCATCTGAACACAAAGCAAGAAGGCACCGTCTGCAAGCCAAGGAGAGAGGCCTCGGAAGAAAGCAACCTGCTAACACCTGGATCTCAGACTCGGAACTGTGAGAATATACACTTCTGTTGTTTCAGCCACCCAGTGTGTGGCACTTTGCTGTGGCTGCCCCAGCAGACTAATGCAGAAAACCCATCAGCATCTTAATGATCAGTTTGCTATATGCTGGAACAGCATTAACCATCACTTTAATAGCTTTATTAAAATTTATTCTGGACGTTTATTCATTTTTATTTGCTAGTTTCGTAGTATCCCTGTTTTATAAATACTAACTTTCCTACCTTTACGTGTGTTGTTTGCACGTGACTCACACACATCCTCAAGTGGCCAATCTCCGCCATTACAGAGAGACAAACGCTTCCTGTGCATTCTCGGGCTATACCCCTAACCCCTGGCCAGCAGCTTGGAGACTGTGGTGGTTTTGTACGATGTCAGTGTAGCTAAGCTGGAACTATGGATCCCAGAAAACCTGAGCAACATTTGGAAGGCAGAAGTGAGACGGGAGCAGTGTTTGCAGGAAGTCAGAAGGTCCACGTGGGGTCAGGTGCCGCGGCAGCTCCCAGCACAGCGGTGCCTCCGCTGGCTCACCTGGCGATGGAGGGCAGCAGCTCCAAATCCTGGTTAGGTTTGCGTGTAACTCCACAGTGAAGCGCACCAGCTCTTCTGCAGGTCGCCTTCATCACCGAACTTGGAGGACTGGAGGCGTGAGAGACCGAGGTGGGACACACGGGTTCCCATTCATCCATCCACACAGGTTCCAGTTTGTCCCTGCCATCTTCACTTCTCCACTTAGCATCCTTCCCCCACCTCCCCCCCCCCCCCCGCCTACCCCATGAAGCTTGTCCATCCCGCTGACTCAGGCCCAGGTCTTGACTCAGCATGGACAGATTGCACAGACTGCATAACCAGCTCCCATAATCATGTGTGTTCTAATCCCCACAATATATTCCTTACTTTGCTTAAAGTGGTTTTGCAACTCTGATCAAACTTTAACTGATGCAGAATTTGGAACCAGAGTGAGTGACACTGTAATAAAAACCTAAAACACGTGCACTGGCTTTGGGACTGGCCTTGAACGTCTGTCGGTGGAGGCTCAAATAAACATGAGGAAAATATTCTTGGAATCTGGAAGGAAGGAGACATTTTTATACAGCGGTGGGAAGTTTAGCAACATTGACATCCATGGTAACTTGGAAAATAGAAACTGTACCGATGAACCACGTGATCTAGCCACAAAATTGTCCAGGCACAGTGTTGACAGTGCCACCTGGCCTCTTCCAACTCCTACATTAAAATGAGAGGGTATAAAGATAAGCTAAAGAACAAACACTTCAATATAAAGGTGACAGGTCTTGCTGAGTTTGAAGATAAAATTGTTTCTCATTCTCAGATGACATGCAAATCTAAAATTAAGAAATGGCTTCTGGATCTGGTTCCAGTCAAGATGGAGTAAGCAGACTCCACGGTCTCTCTTCCACTGATTCCATCTATAAACCCTAGACAGAACACATAAAGCAACTAATGAAGACTGAAAGGAAATAATAGTAGGTAGATTGGGGAGGGAAATCAAAACTCCAAGAAGGTCCAGTAAGATGGTGAGTGTCCTGGGTCTTTTTCCTTCCACATTTCTTGGCATAGATGCAGGACAACCTGGAACTCAGAACTGCTTAAGTTGCACACACAGGAAAAAGTGCAAGAGAAACTCACTCTTTCTGATCAAGGGAAAGGACAGAGAGAGTCACAGTCCTTGAGGGTCTTGGGGAGGGGAAGGGGTGTGAGTCACTGTGGCAGAGGGCAGCCTGTGGCAGACTGGATCACCCGAAGACGGCCACCACAGTATCTCCCTTCCCACATGCTCCTTTGACAATGTGATTTTGTCATCTCCCATCGAGAGGTGGACCCTGCGTCTCTTCCCCTTGAACCTGGGTGGACCTTTGTGACTATCTCAACCAACAGAGTATAGCAGAAGTGATACTTTGTGACTTCTAAGAGTAGATCATAAAAGGCAGTGCAGTTTCCTCCTGGATTTCTCTTTGAATACTTGCTTTTAGAGCCCAGCTGCCATGCCGTCCAGAAGCCCAGATACACGAAGAAGTCACATGTAGTTCTGACTGACGGCTGCAGCTGAAGTCCTAGCTGACAGCCCGCGTTAACCCCAGATTCCAGTACCAGCCCCCACCTGACTGCATCCACATGAGAGACCCCAACTGAGAACCGCCTGCCAAAACCCAGTCAACCCCACAATTTTGAGAGCTAATAGCACTGACTGATTTTTGTTGTTTGATGCCACTGAAGTTGGGGCGGTTTGTTACACAGCAACAGGGAACTAGAACAGGGATCATAAAAACAGCTGTTTTGGTGTCTTGCTCATGAGCTCTCAGACTTTCTCCAGATCTACCATCCTACCTCCCACCTACATCTCAGTCGCTAAAGTTTCCCCACCCTGTTGTTCTCATAGTGTGGTTTGCCCTTCTCATCTTGGTCTTTAGGAAAACCACTGACTAGTCAATCCCTCACTGACTAGGGATCCCCATACCCCAGACGCCGACACTAGGAATACCTCCAAGATCCACCCCCAGTAACCTCAGCCATCAGATGTGGAACCAGCAAAGTAGGAAGTTCCTCACCTGTCACGAGGTGGGAACGATAAGCCTCGATAGATCAGAAGCTCAGCAACCCCTTGTGAATGTGGGGAAGAGTAATGAGTGTAATTATTATAATCAAAGTATCACATTATGGAAATCTAAAGAAATGTTTTAGAGAAATACAGAATAAATAATGACGGAAGAGAGAAAAGGAAGAAAAGATAAAAGAGGAAATTAAAAGAAAATGGGCAAAAAAAAAGAGAAAAATAGATACAGGGTCAGAGAAGTACCGAGGGAAGAGATAAAGATGATTAGGTGAGAAACAAAAACTGAGGAGAAAGCAGGTCAAGTAGAGGCCCTAACACATGAGAGCTATGCCAAAAATACCTGCTGAAGGGGTGGTGCAAAACATGTACTAGCACTCACTGTATGTAATCTATACTTCATTTAAAAAGTAAACAAGGGACTTCCCTGGTGGTCCAGTGGTTAAGACTCCACGCTTCCAGTGCAGGGGGCACGGGTTCAATCCCTAGTTGGGTAACTAAAATCCCACATGCCTCGTGGCCAAAAAATAAAATAAACAGCAAGAAAAAATTGTACTAACTAGACTGATGCATACTGATCTTACATCTCTGCTGTTAGAACGGTAGCATTCAAGTGAGTTGCTATCTATTAACAATGCAAAATTATGACATTTGGAGATGGGACCTGAAATTTGAGTATATTATTAGAAAAGACGTTATAAGGATGACTCTGCTTTTTATGGTACATACAGAAAGACTGAGAGGATGTATTGAATGCTGGAATTTCGCTTCCTGACCAGCTGTTAGGATGTTAATCATTAAGGAACAAAGCGTACTATACCATTAAATAAAGCATGCTGAAAGGAGACAATAGTCATGATAAATGTAGAAATAAGCAAGAACAAAATAAGCAACAGTGTAGAAGCCAACAGTCCTCCCTTTACAGAGAGACACCAAACCAAAGAAGTATATTCTCTCCTACATGCAGCCTTTGTACAATAAACCATCACTGTATGTGGAGCACAAAGGGAGGTTGTGACCTGCATCTCCAGTTTTGGGTGAGGAGAAATTATCCTACCAATAAGAGACAGATGCCAAGAAGAGAAGACGACTTAATCTCTAGTTTTACTCCTGATAGCACCCTGGTTTGAGAGGGCCCGTGACACAGCATTCCAGACAGTGTATTTGGGCACATGGGTTACAGGCGGGGCCAAAACATTGAGTCCCTCATCCCTTGGGGTGGCCACGTGCAGCTCCACACATTTACACAAATACAATTTTCTATCATCATCACTCTCTATATGTGTCCAGTGGGATGAAGAAGGTTGGGAGACTGTGTTGCGGTTGAAATCGTTCTTGATTTATGAGGACTTCATAGAAGTAACAAAATTCTGTGCATAATCTACCCTGATTCCAACCAGTTAAGGAGAAGGAAAATCCCCTTCAGACTATCTCACTATTCCCTTGGGACTCTCCCTGCCCTCACTAACCCACACTCTGCTCCCAAATTTACAAAGAGAGAAGTAAAGTTGGAGGAGGGTAACTGGGTAAATGTTCAGTTGTCACTGATCAGCTTAGTGACCTTGGGCAAATTACCAAGATCATATAGTGAAATCCCTTCAACGTGTAGATGAGGAAACCTAGACCTAGGTTAAATACTTAGAAATATCAAAGATGTGCCTAGTGGTAGCACCAAGGCAAGAACCCCTATTTTCTCCAGTCCCAGTATGCGGCTGCAGCTGCCCTTGAACCAGACTACTGCCCTACATGCCTCAAGCAAATTAGTCATTTAAATAAAAGAAAAAAGCACCACGTGCGCTGTCACTATGGGAGATCAGCAGAGCTGTGATCCAAGGATGCTGGCTTCCACCAGAATGGGACGGTCAAAACGGGCAAAGAGCCTTGGTATGCCCATCACACTTAAAGATCAGGGTTCTGCTTTGCTGATGCAGAAACCCCAGAACTGGTTGCCTCATGGGAGGACAGACTCACACCAGCTATACCCAAAGACCTGAAATCTAAAGCAGAATGCTAGTTTCCTACTGTACGCTAGTTTACTACTGTACGCTAAGGGGGAATAGGTCTTTCCAGACTGTTTACTCCAATCTCAGCAGCCCCTTCTCATTTTCCAGGTCCCTTAGAGGCTGCTTGACGAGCATGAAATCAGAGCACAGGGATGCCCAGGCCCCGGAACACCTGATGAAGCATCCCGTGCCATAACAGTGGATTTCAGTGACTGCCAGTTACTTCCTTCTCCCACCCCCTCACCTTCCCCCCACCCTTACTGCCGAATTCCGGCTTGAGAGGGTGGTGTTCAGCCATCCGCCTCCTATTGACAGTCATTCTTTCCTAGATAAAGCAAACACAATTGATTCGTATTCCTCCAGGTTAATAACACCTATTATGTTCAGCCTCAGATAAGTTCGTACAGATGTCCTGATATAAAGCATGGATTAGCTTAGGGCATCTCTATCTCCTTAGGCAATAATTTACTGACTACATTCATTATCTTTTGATACTTCCTCATTGAGGTTAACTTTATCTCAAAGTTGTGTCTTATTGTTACTCCATGTACTAACTACAATATCTGCTACAAGCAATGCCTAGCAACTAGCTAGGGTGTCAACCAAAGAATTCTCGTAGCACATATTATAGCTGTTCATTTCATATTTTCACCCTATGGCACATGGGGCTGATTCTGCTGCATTGAACCACACTTTTCCATAACTTCTCTAGTTATTCTCACCCCCTTTTAGCACATTTTCCATATCTTTTTTTGTTCTTCTTTTTTAATCTTCCAGCTACCTTTCGTCTCCATACTTATACCAAGGCACACACACACGTATCGGCTGTACTGACAAACAGCCTCGGTTCCTTCTGGAAGGCAGCAAAGATTAAATCCTTACTTTTGGTGCAGAGTGCCACTGCCAATTCTCAGCCCTGAGACCTTGGAGCCTCAGTTTCCTCACCTGCAAAATGATGACAGTCACTTCTGTCACCTGTTTTCTTCACAAGGTTGCTGAGAAATTCAAATAAGATAATGCAGGTAAGAACACTGTGAAAGGCTCAGCAAGCCACACAAAGGTAAGGAAAACATGCAGATAATTTGCAATAAAAATAATTAGGCAGGGGGCTTCCCTGGTAGCGCAGTGGTAGAGAGTCCGCCTGCCGATGCAGGGGACGCGGGTTCGTGCCCCGGTCCGGGAGGATCCCACATGCCGCGGAGCGGCTGGGCCCATGAGCCATGGCTGCTGAGCCTGCGCATCTGGAGCCTGTGCCCCGCAACGGGAGAGGCCACAACAGTGAGAGGCCCGCGTACCGCAAAAAAAAAGAAGAAGAATTAGGCATTCATGTTCATTCATTTAAATGTGGCTTTGCTCCTTTTTTGCATCAATTAAATCAAGAGAAATGTCAGGTATGATTCTTAGGGACCAAGATTATGTTTTTGCTGGGCAAGAGGAATATGCCCTCGAGTGCCTTGGGGATAGAGTTAATTTGGTTTTTCTATGCTTTAGAATTAAAGCCCTATCCGGAATTCTCATGCCTTTTTATCCTTCTAAGCACTTTGATGCTAATGTAGGAAAGTTCAGAAGCGATGACTATTCTAAATATATATTACTTTATTTAATGAGTATCTTCATTAATACTTATGGTTCATCACATGACTGCCTTTTTCAAAAGCAAGAGTAGGTGGATGGCAAGCCAACCCTTGTGCCTGCACACACAAAAAGTTTGGAGACCCAAATAAGTAAATTTAATTAGAGATTGCACATGGCATGATTGTGGGATGCAGGCAAATTTACCCTGCCCTGCAGCAGGAGGGCTTTGTCCTGGTGTGTAACATTTCAAAGGCCCTTGTTCATGGGAACCATTTCTCCCTTCTGCATAGATGATTTTGCAGCTGCTGTCAGGTGTAGAGATTTCCTTTTAAATACTGAATGTTCTCCAGCTCCTGTAATAACCTGCAGCTGTTTGACCACTCTGTGCAAGAGGCTGAATGTTGTGCATTGTCTCTGGAGCTGCTTCAGACCAAAGCAAAATATTTTCCACTTCCAAGAATCAGTGAAGGGCCACCTATCAGTGGAATTTAAAATATTTCTCCAATTAAGCTCCAGACCTACAGAGTCAGTTTTGAATGTGAGAAGAAAGGGACAGCAAGTCAGCAGAGTTGCTCCAAAAAGAACTGTTCTTGAGATGACAGAGTTGTCTGTTTGGAGCAGCCTTCGGCCCTCTTTCTGAATAAGGAAACACCTGCGTGCAGCAGGGGTGCAAAGCCCTCATTCCCTCCAGGCAAAATGAGAGAGAAAAGTCTGTGGATTTTTCAGTGCTGTTATCTAACGGTCAAGAAGTGAGTGCCTAACTAACAAGCAGCGCATATAGTGTACAGACAATACATGTTAGTTGAATGAATTAAGTAGTGAACACCATAATTATAATAATATTTTAACATTGCAAAACTCCATCAGTCTGAGTTCGAGTTTTTTCCTTAAAATTCTAAAAATACATGCTTGTGAGGTTGTAGCACCGCTCCAGGAGGGGCACCCACAGATGGGTGAAGGGAGAAGGTGCATATCCGCCTGGCAAGCCAGATCAGTGGACCCGAACCTGGCTTGGCACTTAACGGGATCAGAGAGATCCTGGCAGATTTCACTTATATCCCACGTCCTTTTCTATCTGGGCATTTCAGGAGCAGACATTAGACGCTGGTTTACTGCTCGGCTATTACTTTTTTTTCTTTTTAGATTGTTCAGGATTGACCACACTAGAGTTGGTCATATTCCAAATACTTGCACCAAGTATCTGTAACAATAAGTGCAAACCTAATGGTATTTAGTTGTGTTCTGGAGGAATTTTGGGTAATGATTATAGATTCTAGAATTAGGAAAAGAAATAATGGGTGTGATTATCATTTCCTTCTGTTATCTATTCAACCCCTCTGTCTTGCTTTTCTTTCCGTCATAAAAATAGAATAGAAACAAAATGTCAAGGTTTTGTTTTTGCCACTGGATTGTCATATGTATTCATTTAATTTTTCTCCACAGAAACAAGATGTCCTTGACTGAGGGGACATTTAGGGCCTAGAATACAAGGTTGCACAATAGGTTTGGTGCACAGAGTTGCTGAAGCTGACCCCTTCTCTGTCCTTGTCCCAAACCTGAGGACCTTACTCGGAAGAGACTCTGGGATTTGTCATATTGTAATGTCCACAGGAAACAAGCTGTGGGTCTGAGAAAGCCAACCATGCTGGGGTTTCTCATGTGAATGCTGGATAGTATTCATCTGTGTTCCCTTATAGGGACACAGTAGTACTGAAGCCTGCAGAGTTGGACACCAGGATCCCAAGAGCAAATGTCTTTTAACTCAGAGCTGTGACTCAGGGGCCTCAGTAGAGGGTCTTCATCTTAACTGTGTTTGCCCAAGAACTGAAGGGCCCTTTACAATAGAGTCCTTCAACCACGAAGGGAATGACAGTTTGGGATCCTTGTAAGATACACTAAGAGGATACAGGAAAGAAGGAGGGCAATGGAGAGGAGAAAGGGAACATTCCTTCATTTACGCCCCTGCATTGTACCTAACCTCACAGCCTCACCAAAGTCACGGGCCACAGCTTCCGGCAGCAAAGCTGCGGGATCCAGGAGTCTCCGGGGACAACTCCTGATGAATGGTTATGCTGAATTGTTGATCCAACCTGGAGCAACTTGCCTTTCCTTCCCTCTACACCTCTGACGTCTCTGAGCTTCTTTCCAGTGAGATCACTAGTTTGAGGGCAGTGCAAATGAAACCTAACCACACTGCTGTGCCTCTTTTTATTGCAAACTTTTTCCTCCCAACAATTTTTAGGGTGCGGTGCGTAAATGTACACGCGAACTTTTTTTTGTCGGAACTGAGAAAGACGATGAAGCATTAGGGATGGCCTAGGTTTGGATATGCAATAGCAGCAGATCCTTCCACTTAACCCCATGCAAAAAAAAAAAAAAAAAAAAAGAGAGAGAGATTCTGTGTATTCCAGCCTCTGTCACCCTGGCAGCACCTCCTTCAGGTCACTCCTGTGAGCTCGGACTTATGACCAGTTTTCAAAGACCGTCCCTGCGCGGAACCGAGAGGCTAAGGTACAGTTTTCAAATGTGGAGTTTCCTCTTCAGGACCTCCCGACTCATTTGTGTCCCAGCCCATTTGGGGGAGGACGGAGAGAGTCACTTGCTAAAAGGCTGAGTGCCCACAGCTGGCCGCGCTGAGCTGTTTCTGAAGCTCAGAGCAGCTATGACTCATCCCTCCCACAGTCCGTTAACTTCTCACTCCTCTTACGAGACCAGCTACCCTTCTCACTCTGACTCCTACAAACCCACCTATTTTCAAATTTGCTCAATAACCGTGACATTCAAACCCAACCTGCTCCTTGCACAGGATGCTGAGAAAACACACAGGGGAAGTCAAGGGTCTGCAGTAAATACTAATGACCATAAGGCGAGGACTATTTTCTTGGACTCTGGGTGGTAAGAAATAGATGCTAGGAAGAGACTCCAGCACGTTTTAGGACATGTGCCCTCTTGCCCAATCAAGTTAAAGGAATTCAGTCATCCTAAATGGTGATTTTCAGGAAGTCACACCAGATTTTAATTGAATTCACAGGCTCCTGCATGATTACGAACATAATACTTTGGGTACCCAAACAGGATTGAGCTGGTAACAACAGAGGTAAAATGATTTTCTGCCTTAAAGTAGTAATGCTCAAAGTTATTCTCTCTGTGACACTTTCAGGCCCTGTTGCCAAAGTCACAAAAGTTAAAAAAAAAAACAAAAAAAAACACTTTTTTTTTCAGAGAAGGTTCAGGTCTTTCCTCCATGGCTCCAGGTGCCAAGGCGATTAAAAAATGCAACAGGGGCTTCCCTGGTGGCACAGTGGTTGAGAATCTGCCTGCCAATGCAGGGGACGCGGGTTCGAGCCCTGGTCTGGGAAGATCCCACATGCCGCGGAGCAACTGGGCCTGTGAGCCACAACTACTGAGCCTGCGCTTCTGGAGCCTGTGCTCCACAACATGAGAGGCCGCGATAGTGAGAGGCCTGCTCACCGCAGTGAAGAGTGGCCCCCGCTTGCCACAACTAGAGAAAGCCCTCGCACAGAAACGAAGACCCAACACAGCCAAAAATAAATAAATAAATAAATAAATAAATAAAAAGTATCAGGATGAACTTATTAAAAACAAACCAACAAACAAAAAACCACACTCTAAATGAAAAACATCTCTCTGTATTGCTATGGAGTGGTTTCCAGAATACAGTGTGAATAAAGCAAGGTGGAGCTATATTTATATATGTTTTTAAATAGAAGGATAAACCACAAATAAATTTGAAAAAATAATTCCCTAGATTGAGGGAACCAGTTAGAGGTGAAGGGTAGAAACTAGATTTCTCTGAAAAAAACTTTGTTCTGTAGATTTTACTTTGGAAGCATGATTATAAAACAAAATTGAATAAAAGAGAAAAAGGCAAAACTCTTAGAATAAAAACAATAGGCTCACAAAATCATACAGATGAGCAAACTTTCTAAGCAAATACAGTGCTTTGTATTTGCTTAGGAAAATAAACAAGTGTTTGTTCATTTGGACCTTCTTAAAAGAAGTACTGTGGCTTAAGCTGGCAAACTAGTTTTTCTCTGGGATCCATAGACTAGAGATGGGAATATAAACCCTAAATCTTAAAGAGAACATTCTGTAATGAGAAATGCCTATTTGCTCACTCTTTTCCTATGTAAAATTTTTAAATTTCCATTTTTCATAAAGAAAGTAAATCTAACTGAATCATTCCTCTGCTGAAAACCCTTCAAGGACTCCCCACTGCTTACCTGAACAAGCATGGTACACATTCCCTCAGGGGTATCTGAGATGATTTTAAGTGATCCAAGGATAAATATTTTCTAAGTTTTTAACTGTAATGCATTTATTGTAAAGTGTATTAGAAAAATAAAACTGGTATAACAAAACTGTGATTTCGGGGATATTACTGCTTAGGCCAAGGTTAAGTAAAAATGAACTGATTTTAGTATTAAATAATATTATAGAGACAACACGGATACGGCAAAAATTTAAAGAGAGTGGGGAAAAAAGCTGTTTTGGAAACAATGGCTGACAAGATGGAGTTCAAGTTTTTCCACATGGCACACACGGTGCTTACCTCTCCAACCTCATTTCTTGCCACCTCTTGCTTAGCATTTTATGCTTCAGCAACAAACACCAAATACCACTGGTTTTCCACTCTCCCATCGGTGTCTTGCGTTCCTAAGCCCACCTTTTTCTACTCACCTACCTTCTGAACTCCAAATTATCCTTTAAAACAGCTTT